>NC_035439.2:47427505-47741316 GCF_002127325.2 Helianthus annuus | reverse complement strand
GGTGGATAGAGTACCGCGACTTGTGAGCTTCATCAAAGATAACCTCTCTAAACCACCAAACAGAGGAACCCAAATCCTTTTCCCAAAACACAACGTTCCTTCCCTGTTTGGCACCAATATCTTCTCCATCCCACGGAGATATTCTTCCTCAAGGTTTCCCTCCTTGAGAGCTTCCTTCTGTGCTGCACGAACGCGCGAGGAAATGTCGGTTTGAATTATCATTTCCATAGCCCTAACCCTTATGGGCTTGATTCTTTCTTTACGACTTAGGGCATCAGCGACCACATTCGCCTTCCCTGGATGATACTTGATCTCGCAGTCGTAATCGTTCAACAACTCGACCCATCGCCTTTGGCCTCATGTTCAACTCCTTCTGGTTGAATATATGTTGGAGGCTCTTGTGATCTGTGAAGATTGTGCATTTCGTACCATAAAGGTAGTGTCTCCAGATCTTCAAAGCGAAAACCACTGCGCCAAGCTCCAAATCATGCGTGGTATAATTCTTTTCGTGCACTTTCAGTTGGCGTGACGCGTAAGCAATAACCTTTTGACGTTGCATCAACACACAACCCAATCCTTGAAGCGATGCGTCGCAGTATACCACAAATCATCAGTGCCTTCTGGTAGAGCTAATATTGGTGCGTTACAAAGCTTATCTTTCAATACCTGAAACGCTTCATCCTGTTTGATTCCCCAATCAAACTTCTTATCCTTTTGCGTGAGGAGTGTCAATGGTTGAGCGATTTTAGAGAAATCCTCAATAAATCTTCGTAGTAGCCAGCCAAACCCAAGAATTGCCGGATTTCGGTTGGCGTCTTTGGCGTTTCCCAATTCTTGATTGCCTCGATCTTGGTGGGATCCACGTGGATTCCATCTCCGTTTACCACGTGCCCAAGGAATTGCACTTCTCGTAGCCAAAACTCACACTTAGAGAACTTGGCGTACAGCTGTTCCTTCTTCAGCAACTCTAGAATAGCTCTAAGATGTTGCTCGTGCTCAGCCTTTGTCTTTGAATAAATCAAGATGTCGTCGATGAATACAATCACGAACTTATCCAGGTACGGCTTGCAAACTCGATTCATCAGATCCATGAACACAGCAGGTGCGTTTGTCAGACCAAACGGCATAACGAGAAACTCGTAGTGTCCATATCGAGTTCTGAAGGCTGTCTTCGGGATACTCTCCTCCTGTATCCGTAGCTGATGGTATCCAGATCGAAGATCGATCTTTGAATAGAAGCTTGAACCTTGTAGTTGGTCAAACAGATCATCGATTCTTGGCAAAGGATACCTATTCTTGATCGTCAGTTTGTTCAACTCTCTATAGTCAATACACATCCGGAAACTACCGTCCTTCTTCTTGACAAACAAAACTGGAGCTCCCCAAGGCGAGAAGCTTGGTCGGATAAATCCCTTGTCTAACAACTCTTGAAGTTGTGTCGACAGTTCCTGCATCTCAGACGGAGCAAGTCTGTAAGGTGCCTTAGCCACAGGCGCGGCGCCTGGAACTAAATCAATGTGGAACTCTACTTGTCTCTGAGGCGGCAATCCAGGTAAGTCTTCTGGAAAGACTTCTGGGTATTCCCTCACGACAGGGATGTCTTCGATCTTCGGCTCAGCAGCCTTTTTATCCACAATGTGTGCCAGAAAAGCAACACATCCTTTCTGCAAACACTTCCTTGCTTTCAGGCAGCTAATCATCCTCAACGGCGTCTCACGCTTCTCCCCATGAACAACAATGGTCTCACCATCATTGGTCGGAATACGAATTATCTTCTCGTGACAAACTATCTCTGCTTTGTTACTCGATAACCAATCCATCCCTACTACCACGTCGAAGCTTCCCAACTGGACTGGTAGTAGATCCAGAGCGAACTCACGCTCTCCCAATTCGATTACGCAACCTCGAATCACTTCATTGGCTTCTACCAACTTCCCATTCGCTAATTCGATCGAGTACGGAATATCTAACTTACTAGCGGCTAAACCAAGCATATTCTTAAATTCTAACGACACGAAGCTATAATCGGCACCAGTATCAAACAAAACGGATGCATAGCGTTGGTTTACAGGGAACGTACCAGTGACAACATTGGGATCCTGGCGCGCTTCCCTGGCTTCCATGTTAAAAACTCTTCCGCGTGCCTGGTTTAATTCTGGGCAATTCCTTTTGTAATGCCCTTGATCTCCGCAGTTAAAACATCCGGGCCTCTGCCCGTTTCCACCATTGTTTCCAGCTTGATGGTTTCCCTGGTTTCGGTTCATGGCGCCTGCTTGGTTAGCAAGATTGGCACGGTTCCCATCACCTCCCTGGTTTCCTTGTGGGCGGTTCCCAGCACCACCACGGTTGTTCCTATTCCCATATCCTCCTTGGCCTCCCGGGCCAGCATTAGCCCAGCAAGAATCCTTTGAATGACCAGTCTTCCCACCAGCCGAATCTTGAGCTGGCGCATTCGATTCCCCTTTCTTAACCACCATCCCGGTGCCTTGCTTGAAATTCGAAAATTTTCGCTTGTTTCCACCTGACGACTCCACGTGAGTCTCTTTCTTCTTCGGCTCGACTTCATCAAACTTGTTCAACCGGATCGCCTCTTCGGTGAGAGCCACACTCAAATCAATGGCTTCAGTGATTGTTGCTGGTTTGGAAGAGGTCACCATACTAATGATTTGAGGAGCTAGTCCCCAAATGAAACGTTCAATTCTCTTGAACTCCGGTGTAACCATATAGGGTACCACATGCGACAAATCGTGGAACCTTTGAACATATTCCGCTATCTTGGGACCTTCCATTTTTAGATGCCAAAACTCGGTCTCCAATCTCTGAATTTCAGCGCGAGAACAGTACTTCTTGCGCATAAGTTCTTTCAACTCAGTCCAGGTCAGTGCGTAAGCCGCAGCTTCGCCAAGGGTCTGGACCTGTAGATTCCACCAGGATAGGGCTCCATCCACAAATAGCCCTGAGATGTAAGTGACTTGTTGATCCAGCGCGCATTTGCTCATGCGAAGTATGGACTCGGTTTTCTCTGCCCAGCGAACGAAGGAGACAGCACCTCCTGTGCCATCGAAGTTTACGGGCTTACAGTCCAAGAATTGTTTGTAAGTACACCCATGCGGTGGATTGTTGTTGTTGCCCGTGTTGCCGGAGTTGCTTCCACTCATTCCTCCTTGAGAGGCAGCATATTGAGCAATAGCAGCAGCAATGACTTGCTGTAGTTCGTCCTGAGTAGTAGGCATTGGCTGAGGTTGTCGTCTTGGCGCCATCTTCTAAAGATGTATACGTTGGTCAGGCCATAGTAAGCATACGAATATAGTAATAGTAATAGCACATAACATCTCATGTTATACTCATTATACACACAACATCCCATGTCCCAACATCCCATGTCACAAAAATATAAATAAGCAATCAAGTGAATCAGATATGGTGAGAATACCGCGATTGCTACATATATCGAGACCATAAAGTGTAGTAAGTGTGGCATACAACCATCAATCAAATAGGGGCTACATCACCCCTGTACAAAACCATATCATATCAGTATCACATACATCAGGTACATCAAATAAGTATCAACAAAAGTCAGTAACATCAGGTGGTCTCCAAAAGGCTGTGCAGTCACAATCGCTGTCGTCTCACCAACGTCTACCTCTATAGCACCGATGAGCTCTATGCGGATGGGGGTGGAGGAGGGGGAAAGTGAGTGTAGAGTAAGCGGCGTAGATGAAGCCAGTCCTCCTCCATCGCCTGCTGAGTGTGAATAACAGAAGCGATCTGCTGCTCCAAAGTCAGAAGTCGGGCAGCGAAGTCCGGGGGTAATGATCGAAACGGCTGAAAAGATGAGGATGTCTGACCATGACATGGACCTAGTGATAGCTGAGCTCTCTCGAGCTCCTGGAGTCGCTGCGTATGGGACTCATGCTGATGGACAAAGGACATCAAGACGTCCTCTATGGTGTACCCCATATGGAATGGATGATATGGATCAGTGGGTGGCATCGGAGAGGAAGATGACCAAAGCAGTGGTGTACTGGTGGGATCGAATGGTGCTGCATGAACAGGTGAAACAGAAGATGGTACAGATGTCATCTGGGGCACGAAAGGAATAGGCATCGGTATGTGCCCAAAAGGGTGGGCTGAAGAGCCCTCTCCAGGCCTCGCTGGAGGTATAATCTGAGGGATCGGAAAGGTGAAATCATCGGATCGTGTCACAGGGATCTGAAATGAGAAATCAGCATGATGTGCATCAGTGTGATGGGGGGAAACGGTGGAACATCCTCGTCAGCAGGTATCCAACCGTGCTGAGCGTCATCATCGGGTGGATCCAGGTGATCAGCAAAAAGAGCGTGCTCAGGCTCGAGCGGAACAGGATCGAATGGAGCAATGACAGGGTCAACTGGTGCAACATGCTCAACTGGGTGGTCGATAGGGATATCAGCAATCAAAGGGGATCAACAAAAGGTGGATCAACAACAGGATCATCAGCTATAGCATGATCATCAGCAATCAAAGGAACATCACCAACAGGTGGGTCTGCTAATATGGGCTCATCAGGAATGCCGGCATGTACCAGGTCATGCTCATGCACAGGATCTAGAGTAACTGCCTGCTCTGGGGCCAAGGCAGGCTCTGGGTCATCAAAAGCCATATCAAAATCAAACTCTGGATCAAAGGGATCAACAGGATCAACGGGATCAACAGGGTCCTCCATATGCTGGTCCATAGGAATATACTCAATATCGCGGTCAGGATCAAATCCTGGAGGAAAAACGGGATCAGAATCCTCAATGTCGTCGTGCTCGAACACAAAGCTCGGGATGGGTGCGGCAGAAGATGCCTGATCGGGGTCCGAGTCGTGTACAAAATGCTGCGTGCTCACCTCGTGAGGCGGTGCAGATGCCACAGACTCAAAGGAGTCTGGGACTGGCGAATGGGCGGGCGAGTCCTCAACAGGAGCACCAGCAATCATCAAAAGATCGCCAGCGGGAAAAGGGGCTGCATCAGGAATCTCATCCTCGTAAGGCTCGTCCTCAAAGAGATCAATGTCGCCGTCAGCCTCGGCGTCGAGTAGCAAGTCGTATGCTGGATAAGAAGCAAGGGGTATGGGAGCTGGAATCGCTACCAAGGGAAGATATTCAGAAGGTGGGTCATCGATATGCTCATCAGCGCCATCGGGCAGAGCGAAGGGCTGGAAGTCATCGTCATCGGTGCTGGTGAAGTCGGAGGTATGCACCTCGTGCTCTGAAGACACAATGTCGTCCGATACTATGGGTAAAGGTCCGGTGGTATCTGAATCACCCGTGGCTGGTGAGTCCATGGGTCTGTAATATAAACACAAACATGCACAAAAATCAGTAAATCAGGTAATCACACAAGTTACCAAGTAATATTCACATAATCCTCCTAGTCCCACTAGCCTCCCAGCCTCCCAGACTGTCCTTCCTAGTCCCACTAGCCAACTTTCCCAGCCTCCCAGACTGACTTCCTAGTCCCACTAGCCAATTCTCCCAGCCTCCCAGACTGACTCCCTAGTCCCACTAGTCAATTCTCCCAGCCTCCCAGACTGACTCCCTAGTCCCACTAGTCAATTCTCCCAGCCTCCCAGACTGACTTCCTAGTCCCACTAGACAACTACCTCGATCCAGTAGATCGAGCCTCGGCCTCTCAGACCGAGCCTCGGCCTCTCAGACCGAGCCTCAGCCTCCCAGACTGAGCCTAAAAATAAAATAAATTGTGCTCAACATTTGTTTATAAAAACGTTTTGGATCTGGACTTAAGTGGTATGCAGTAAAAATGTTTTCGTGAGAGCCCTAGTGATCATAGTCTAGACTCAAGAAGGAATCCTAGTTCGCTATGATCAGAGCTCTGAAACCAAGCTGTCACACCCTGGCTTTGCGGAAGCGTGGTTAATTTGGTGTGACTTCTTAATACCATAGCTTAACCATAACAAAGCTATATGAATTAAAAATATGCAAGATCATCCATTAAAAGTAAAATAGTAAAACATTGTCTTACGGGTTAACACCCAACAACCATAACTTGTCTAGACATTACAAACTCAAACATAACATAAACATGATCCAAGGACTGTGACTTGTCCAGGAAAGAGTCACATTCCCCGAACCCTGGATGACCCTGGTGACTTATGCAGCGGAAAACATGCCATACCGTGCCAGACCTTTAATTCCCTGAAATACATGTAAGTTGAAAAATCAACAATAATGTTGAGCGAGTTCATGCGAAAGTGAGTAAATAAACCTTTGTATTTATCAAAACCCTGGTATGTAGCAAATAAGGAAAAAGAGATCACCAATGGTTTGCAAGTCCACTGATATGTGTGAAGTGCAAGTAGGAAGACTCAAACCTAGCGGATTTCGCGTCGGGCACAAAGTCACCCCAAGGTCCGTTATGCTGGACCTGGAGTTGGGCTCGCTACACCCAGATAGATCTACCGCTTACGTCCCTCGGTCCTACCATGAGGATTAATGGCCTCCAGTTCCCGCCTACCCACTCACATGATCTAAGTAATAACCCTCTTTACGCTAACCATACCATGTATCAAGTATTCATAATCATAGTAACATGTATTTCACCCCCGCAGTTTATAAAACTGAAAAGAGTTAAGAGAAAAGGGGGACATGAACTCACAGTCAGTGCGTCGCTAAATCAAGCACTCCAAATGTCCGAAAGCTGTGCAACGACCTACATGTGCTAATTCTATTAGACGGATGGCCGTGCTTTAGCTTTATAGTTTAATTTTCGGGAAACAGTTAGACAACTGTTCCTTGTATATATTTGGTAGTTAATCTCCTTCCCAAGGATGGGGGAATTAATACATGTGCGTTTATAATATTAAGTCTCACTTAATATATTTTATTTCTCATCCCAAAATATAATTATTTTTCTCAAAAATAATATATTTTCTTTTTACATAATACTTTCCAAAATAATACGTTGACAAAATACGCATTTATGAATATTTCCGTATAAAGCGTAAGTTACGTTTTGGCGATTTAGTGGTAATAGTAATTACCGTTGTAACTTATATGTTTGTCGTGTAGGCGTTGGTATTATTTTGGGGTTCGTCAAAGTTTGTAAATATTATTTTTACTCTAAAAATAATATTTATATATTTTCACAAAATAATCATAAACAGTGTGGTGAAAAATATATTTATCGAATAAATATTTATCACGTTTAGTTTTTGTGAAAATCCCACCTCCGATTATTTAATAAATAAAGTCATGGCGAAATGTATTTTGAAAACATCTCAAAATAGTTTAACACTTGCAAATAACTCTAAGTGTTAGATTTTAGAAAAATTTCGCCAGAGTTTCCCCTGTAACTGGAGGTGGCCACGCTTTCAAGCGTATCATTTTCTTTTACAAAATCACTTCAACAATTTCTTTAAATCAACCAATCAATTTCCGATACTTCAAACCAGTTTCAATACATCAAACTTGTAGACTAGTATGTAAAATCGCATTATTACACGAACTTGTAGTTTTTCCGAAAACTATTGTGTAGATCTCGTTATATTTGGTGGATCTATGTATAAAATAGTTTAATCTTGTAAAATCCCCGTTTTTAGAATAAATCATCCTTTACAACTTCCCGTCATCTTTTGTAAAAATTGTTATTTTGTCGGATCTTTCGTTTCACAAGTGTTTATACACTTGTAGTTTGTAAAAATCATATTTGTTAACATATCACCCAACTTTTATAAAACATGATTTTCTCGACACTTGGTTCTACGAATATACCACTTGTACATTCGTAGATCGGCTCGTTTTAAATACTATTTTACAAGTCAAAATACTTTTACACAAGTTCATGTTTCTCGTGTGGTGGAGTTTCACCTTTTAACCCTCGTACCGATAGAAACAAGCGTATGTCAAGATTCGTGATCTTAACAAAGTCGGGTTAAACGATGATAAGAGCCACCACAACGTAGATCGGGCCTCAATAGTCAACATATTCGAATACTACGACTTTTACACATGTTATGAGCTTTTAACCAACAATATTCGAGTTTTAGTAGCCTTTAAAGACTCAAAACGCATGATTCCGACTTTTAACCGTTAAAAATCATATTAACCACTTTAGATACGATCGAGAGTGAGTTTTAAACATTATACCTCTAGCTCGGGGCTAGGGAAGAATCTAGTCGAAAATGGCGTGGATAAAAGCAAAGAAACGAGGTCCTTCAACTTCCGCTTGCTTCAAGCTTCCTTATACGTGATCCGTAAGCCTTGTATAAGCTTGGAATGGATGAACAAGAGCTCGAAATTGATGGATGGTGGGGGTGTGCTTTCGGCCGAGAATGGGAGGGGCAAGGGAGAGAGTGGTGATGGTGCTTTGTAATGTGTGAAGTTTCTAGTGAGAGGTGGAGGGTTTTTATAGAGAAAATCAAGTCCTTTCGTCCAACGGTTTCCATGTCTTCTAGATATCCGACATATGCAATATAAAAATCAAAAGTTGTACCCTCTTGTCACCTCATGTTGGCCGATCCCATTAGGGGGAAAGGGTATCCGGTTGGATTCCAATCATACAGTTAGAGTTTAGTTATGTTAATAGGTTAACTTTAGAGATTAACCCCGTTAGTTGCATGACGCGTTATAAAGCGGGTGTTAGGGTAATCAGGGACCCTAACTGGCTCAGAAAAAGACTAATAATATTTCTGGCAATATTTTTATGTTCCGGGTATAGTCCGGTTGTTCGGTTGGATAGTAATCCGTTAAAGTGCTTAAGTAATCTTTTAAGCGTCGTAATTAATATTTTTAGCGACACAATTTATTCTGCAAAGTGTCAGGAATATTTCCCCATGTTTTGGCACTTTATTAATTAGCTAGAAGCTAGTGTGTTGATAAAAGTGTTGTGCTTTGTGCTTAGAGTACGTTTTAGGCACATCCAATCTCTGTATCTTATTCCTAGAGACGCAGTTTAACAACCCTTGTATCCCTACACACACTATGGGTGTAGTAAAATATTTCTGGCTCATTCAGGCCTTTAGAGGCAGTGTTTGCCTGATGCTGGCTATATCAGCATGTTCAATAGGTTATCCGTTCAAATGCTACTGTGCTTTTGTGCATCATGTTTGTCACTAGAGTTCAGTAAGCAAATAATGTAGTGACAGAAATCAAAGTATGACGCAGATATATACAAGTATCAACAATCAAGTAGCAGTTTATCAGAAATCTCAGTTAAGCACAGTAATTAAGCAGCAATTAATTATTAATTAAATCGTACGGATACCTGGTTTAGTGAGGGTTGTCACAGAGAACCCATGGGAATTCGAGTACTTAGCGACGTTCAATTTCTAGAAGTCGTAGCTCAAACATTTCCGCTGTGCAATGAAGATACCTGTCCAGTCACGCCAGCTCTGATATTTCGGGGTGTGACAGATTGGTATCAGAGCTATAGGTTTCAGTGAATTAGGTTTTTGTAGAAATACCTAGGCTTTGACCTCACTATCCTCTGGGGACTTAGATATCAAGACTTGAACACATACAGAACGCCTAACACTCGGATATGGGTTCCAACCGTTGACAAAAACAATGATTCAACATGTTGGTTTTAAACATACACAAGTGTTGTGTTGATACACGTTACATGAAACAATTACACACAAAAATCAAAACTTTGAGAGTTTTGAATCACATGCATTTAGGACCTTTGGAAAACATATGTCGAAACTCATTAAAGGTCGTTACTTAGAAACCGTGACTAAGCACTCGGGCAAACACCATTATCTATATTGTCTATGCTATTTTAATTACCCGAGCAGGTAATCTACGTGGAACGAAATGTTGTTGTGCAACTATATGTAAAACATAAACTATACGTCATCGGATGTCGAAGTACATCACACACGATTTTCGAGGCAAGGCCTTGGGGAAAACACACTTGGGCATGACAACAATGATGTTATGTCTGTCAGCGAGAGAATTACTGATCGAAATGCGGCAAATTACCACGTGATCCTGCATATGACACCAATCACACTGAGGTATGTTTAACTGGGATTTCACGACAATCTATACTTACTCTGAAGAGACTCACAATTATTGGCGCTTCAAAGGAAGTCACATGTCTTCGCATCCCCCCTACTTCATTAAGGCGATTACACTATGTTTGACATTCCATGGAAATGTCATCTAACAACCGGTCATCACACAATATTTCAGGTAAAGTCCTTAAATCCCTTTTGTTGAAATTTTGACTTTTGCATATAATGAGTAGATTTTCGCATTTCTACTCCCCCCCCCCCCTAACGGTCATTGCATCACGAAGATTTCATTTCTTGATAGTGAACACTCAATTGCTTCATTTCTTGACAAATTCATATGTTACGCATGTTTTGTTTGTTACACATGCGGTTAAGTTGATTCGTGAAGACCATCGGTGGCTTCACTCTAAATTGTTGCTTTACTAACGTTCAATATTGCTTTGCTATGTTCGTGTTTTGCATTGTAATTTGGATCACTGCATTATTGCGTGACTCTTTGGCATCGAGTCAACGAACTCGTTTAAAACTCCTTTTCTTTTCAACTTACATACATGGTTTGTTTGTTGTAACCATGTCGAAACTTTCTTATTGATACATGAATTCATTGTTGGATTGTGTTTAAACCAAGTTCAGTTGTTGAACTTGCTCGTAATATATATTCGATTCAAGGTCCCATATGATGGATCAAGGCCATCATATTCGAAATAATTCCAACAAGCACTTCATTTGTTTCGAACCATAATAGGCTTGTTTGGTCTTCAATTTCATTGAATCGTTTCTTTGATCATGATCAACTCGTGGTGACGTCTTCACTAATTTGAAGCTTGCGCTGATTTCGTTTGCTCACATCATGTACGGATTTAATTATTTTTCTATTTGTTTATTGATATTAAATTCGCTTTGTTGGTTTATTATATTATAGAAATCTTAACACAATCGTGTGTCAAGATATTGGTACACAAATTTATGTCATATTCCGGTGTACCTCCTAACGGTTCTTTCAGCATCGATCGAACATTTTGTGATATTCATTGCTTTTTCATCTTCAATTGGAAAACTTTACTTATTTGTTTCACTTTCAGTTGGAAATCTTATAAGATTTGTTTGGAACAAACATTCAGATTCACATCGTTGAACCTTGCATTCGATTTCAAAACACGATAAATTTTTTTTATCACCGCTATTATTGAATTGTTTCAATCACCACGACACCTTGTGGTGTTGGAATGAACTTGTAGCTGGGGCTAATCATGATCTAGCGTTCCATGCAAAACACGGTGATGCTTGTTCGGTCACCGCTATTGTTGAATTATTTCATTCATTACGACACCTTGTGGCGTCAGTGTAAACTTGTAGCTTATGCTAATCGTGATCGATTGTTCCATGCAAACCTATATACGCTCTTCGTTTGACGAATCATTTAAATATTCTTAATGCAATTATGTATTAAGATGATGATACACCAGGTTCAGTTGTATTTCATTTCGGTGTATCGTTACAACTCAACAATGATAACACGTTGATTTTATCTTATTCATTTATTGGGTCAATAGTTGACAAATCATTTCATGATTCCATCCATTTGAGATTATTGATTCTGAGTTTCAACTATATAACAAACAACCGCAAGATTCCGTTAGTAGTAAATTCTGTTGCTTCAAAAATTGATTTGCAGTTTGTGAACGTTCATTTGAAATTCCATTGGTTGAATTTCCTATTTTGTTGAACCCAGTGAATCTTGTCACATTGGTGATAGTATCACCACATCTCGTTCACTTGACATCGATTTCTAGAACAAACTCAGTTAAACCGTTGGCTTCCTATTGATGCAAAATTTGCATGCAATCACGTAATCTGAACAAGTTTTGGTTCGATTACACGGTCATTCACTGTGGTATTATTCGGACTTACCTAGGAACGACACAACTTTGAGGAGATAACATAGACTAAATTTCGAGGATGAAATTTCTGCAACAGGGGGAGAATGTGACAACCGGTAATTAACGGCTTCTAATTACGCGATTAACAAATGTTTAAGCCGATAATAAGTAGTGTTTAAGGCACGAATTAACTTAATTAGCCTCTTGGTACGCTTGGGAACACTGATCGGACGTTACAGTGCGCGTATGAGGATTTTCGTGAAATCTACTGAATATTAAGCGATAACAAACTGACACCGTACAAACTACTGACAACGCCAACAAATACGAAGTTTATACGTATAACTTATAGTTATGAATTTGGTTTTGCAAAATATTTTCCTTTCAAACGACACAAAGCGCAAACGTGAACGAAAAGCGCGGAAACAGTAATGCGCCGACAATCAACGACAAAACGAAAGCACCGGACTCGAATTTCCGTCTTGATATTAATATATTATGATATATTTAGCTTCGTTTTTAAATTTTATTATCCGTAGTTGAAAACGGATCGCAAAACGGACACGAAATGATAAACCACACATTTTACGCGTTTTAACGCGACGACGATCATACGCGTTTAAATGCGATATACTACACAATTTTTAGCGCTTCGGTTCCAAAAACTCTATTTTACGACACTCGAGTATGGAAAGAGGCTTTGGAGATGAGATCAGGCCGCTCAAAACACTGGTAACGGGCTTGTGGGCCTGGGGCCCAAGCCTATTTAACAACCCTACATATATAAGGGTCCTTATTTTTTTTTTCATTTCAGCAAACCCTAAACACACACACACTTACAGCCGCATACCAGACCCCCATTGCCTTTTCCCTCGTTCCACCGGCGACCGGAGCCGGTGCCAGTCGTTGTCCGGCGCTTCGACGCCCTTTTTCCTCCGACAACCACTCACAACACTCCACTCCGCCTTGAACGATCACCGCACCTGCAAACACCCCAAAACCCCCCTCGATTTCTTTTATCTTTCTGATGAGTAATGATGTTGATGGCCACTGTTGTTGATAATGATGATGATCTGCTGGTTTTGAAGACGACAGGAGTGAAGATGTTGATATTTCAGGAGGCGGTGGCACAAGGCAGAGGCGGTGTGGTGGTGAAGACGGCGACTGCCGCTGTTGACGATGACTGATGATTAAGGTTTCCGATGATGAAGATCCACAAAGTGTTCCGGTAAAACACCTCCACTAATCTCTAATTCAGACCGGCAGGTTGTTGGTTTTTTTTTTCTTAATTCTTTTGCTTTTGTTTTCCGGTAATGACGAATAACGGCGGCTGGGGGTTGACACCTGAGTTGACGACGACGATGGTCGTCCAGCGGCGGCACTGGCCGGTAGGAGACACCAGGTGGTGGTGATGATTATGGCTACTTAAGTTTTTTGTCAGATTTGGTACAAGTTAGTTTGGCTCGGGTTCGGTAAACGGTCGTTAGCATCAGAATGCTTCCGGTTCAGGCTCGATTCAAGTTACCGGGTTAACTCGGTCAAACCGAGTCAACTCGGTCAAACCCGAGTCAACTCGAGTCAACACAGTCAAGCCAGTCAACAGTAGTCAACGGAATTGTTCGGGTTCAGATTTGTGGCTCGTATCTTGATATGGTGCAACTCGGTCAGATTCAAGTGTGGGTTTCGGGTCGACAAGTCAACGCTGGTCAAACTGGTCAAAGAAGGTCAACTGTCGGGTCAAACTCAGCCGACGCATGACCCGGTAAAGTTTAACAACGCGTTGAACTTTCATATATATACGCTAGTTTAGATAGTTTACGCGAACCGAGCTCGAACCATAGAATCGTGACTAGTTTGAATACAAGTTTACATATTTAGTTAGTACACGACAACTTTACGAGAAGATATATATCATTGTGATTGATTTATTGATTGAATTTTGAAAATAACGACAACTTGAGTTGTCGGGCTATTCCAAAAACAGAGGAAACTCTGTCCGATTTTCGTAAAAACCCGAATTCCAAAACGTATTTAAAGCTTAAAAACGACACTAGTTGAAATCCAAGCTTTCTTATAAAAATAAATTTAGAAGTATCTTTCTTTTGGCGACGTTTTATCACGTAGGAAGTGAATTTATAATATCTCGACAAGAACGCTTTACTAGTCAACGATGATTCGAAAACTTTTATAAACCAAATATAATTATCTATATTTATTTGAAACGTCGTTATTTGCATAATTTTTATAAAATAAATATAATTGTTTATATTTATTTCAAAGGTCGTTAATTCATATGCTTTTATAAAAATATATATAACGTTTTATATTTATTTCAATCGACGGAATTCGGAATTCATATATATTTCAAACGTTTAGTATTCGAAAATCATATAAAATAAATATAATTATTTATATTTATTTCGATTGTCTAGAATACGAATATTTTTATAAAATGAGTATAGTCGATTATATTCGTTTCAATGTCAAGTATTCGAATATATATATATATATATATATATATATATATATATATATATATATATGTATGTATTTATTTATTTCCATCCTACGGAAAACTACAACGGTATATTACCGTATCATATAAGACACAACAAGACGCACCCTTATCCATATACGTATTTCTATTCGTGACAACTAACACGACTTTGTAAAAATATTTATATTGATATATATAAATATATATATATAGAGTGAATTGCAAGTTTTGTCCTTTATCTTTAGGCCATTTTGCAAGTTTTGTCCTTTATGTTTAAATTTGACGAATTTTGTCCTTTATGTTTGAAAATCAAGCACGTTTTACCCTTTGGGCCTTAAAAATCAAGCACGTTTTGTCCTTTATGTTTAAAAATCAAGCACGTTTTGTCCTTTATGTTTAAAAAATCAAGCACGTTTTGTCCTTAAAAATCAAGCACGTTTTGCCCCAAAGGGTAAAACGTGCTTGATTTTCAAACATAAA
Organism: Helianthus annuus; assembly: GCF_002127325.2. Taxonomy (NCBI): domain Eukaryota; kingdom Viridiplantae; phylum Streptophyta; class Magnoliopsida; order Asterales; family Asteraceae; genus Helianthus; species Helianthus annuus. The sequence goes on along the minus strand of NC_035439.2, from coordinate 47,726,453 downwards.
GGACAAAACTCGTCAAATTTAAACATAAAGGACAAAACTTGCAAAATGGCCTAAAGATAAAGGACAAAACTTGCAATTCACTCATATATATATATATATATATATATATATATATATATATATATATATATATATATATATTCTAAATCACTTAAAAACTAAGTCGATCTCGAGACTTAGTATCTGTCCCGCTTAAATGGGATCAAAATAACTATAAATTAGTTATTTCTAAACCAAGACGATAACACTATACTAGAATCGTTTAGTTAACGATTCGGTAGAGCTCGGACACGTAGTTTAGCTATGTCGGTTAATTAGAAACTTATAATTATTCCTTAATTAGGAATGCTTTAGTTACACGCTAGCGAGTTCACATTCGTGGGATGACATCACGGAATCACGTTAAGCTAGCTTTGCACAGGAATGTCAAGGTGAGTTCATAACCCCCAATTTTACTATTTTACATTTTTATAAATGTTTTCGGGGGTGCAAAGACATGCAAGTTTTGCAAAAATAAACAACTTTTCGATGAACGAAAACTCATATTTCTAAACCATGTTGCGAATGAATTTCAAGGAACTTAAATGGTTTACGAATGATTTCAATCAAACATACCGGTTTTACAAAACGCGCGCATATTTATGAAACGTGCATGATTTTCTAATGGGTACGGGCGACACAGTCGAGGTGACTCGACACAGTCGATGTGATTCTACACTAAAAATCGTCTACACAGGTTGAGTACTTCCTATGTCGTCGCATACGTTAATGTCCTCGCGAAACATTAACGATCAACCTGTTCATAGACGCTTTACATACCCATTTACAACGCTAAAACTTTCATATATTCATAAGATTCATTTGATGGAAACTCACAAATACATGGATTTACAAGCTTTGGTAACGTTTTTCAAATTATACCTAAGTAAGAGGACGCACTGATCCTGCTTACAAAGGTTCGTTTGGGCTCGGCCCATTCTCTCTCGTGCAATGCACAAAGACTCTCGTGGGCTAGTCTCACAGTTCTCATATCATGCCAAGAAAATAATTTTACTATATTTTCTCAACAACTTTAAAACCGGTTATCAAAAAGATCTATTTTAAATCTTTTTCAAAACAAACTATGAACTCGCTCAACTTTATGTTGACTTTTTCGCATGTTCTTTCTCAGGTTGCATTTTCAAAACTATGGAACGGTTGGAATAGGAGAACCCATGGGAATTCGAGTACTTAGCGGCGTTCAATTTCTAGAAGTCTTAGCTTAAACACTTTCGCTGTGCAATGAAGATACCGGTCCAGTCACGCCAGCTCTGATATTTCGGGGTGTGACAGATTGGTATCAGAGCTATAGGTTTCAGCGAATTAGGTTTTTGTAGAAATACCTAGGCTTTAACCTCACTATCCTCTGGGGACTTAGATATCAAGACTTGAACACATACAGAACGCCTAACACTCAGATATGGGTTCCAACCGTTGCCAAAAACAATGATTCAACATGTTGGTTTTAAACATACACAAGTGTTGTGTTGATACACGTTACACGAAACAATTACACACAAAAATCAAAACTTTGAGAGTTTTGAATCACATGCATTTAGGACCTTTGGAAAACTTATGTCGAAACTCATTAAAGGTCCTTACTTAGAAACTGTGACTAAGCACTTGGGCAAACACCATTATCTATATTGTCTATGCTATTTTAATTACCCGAGCAGGTAATCTACATAGAACGAAATGCTGTTGTGCAACTATACGTAAAACATAAACTATACGTCAGCGGATGTCGAAGTACATCACACACGATTTTCAAGGCAAGGCGTTGGGGAAAACACAATTGGGCACGACAACAATGATGTTAATTCTGTCAGCGAGAGAATTACTGATCGAAATGCGGCAAATTACCACGTGATCCTGCAAATGACACCAATCACACTAAGGTATGTTTAACTGGGATTTCACGACAATCTATACTTACTCTGAAGAGACTCACAATTATTGGCGCTTCAAAGGAAGTCACATGTCTTCGCATCCCCCCTACTTCATTAAGGCGATTACACTATGTTCGACATTCCATGGAAATGTCATCTAACAACCGGTCATCACACAATATTTCAGGTAAAGTCCTTAAATCCCTTTTGTTGAAATTTTGACTTTTGCATATAATGAGTAGATTTTCGCATTTCTACTCCCCCCCCCCCTAACGGTCATTGCATCACGAAGATTTCATTTCTTGATAGCGAACACTCAATTGCTTCATTTCTTGACAAATTCATATGTTACGCATGTTTTGTTTGTTACACATGCGGTTAAGTTGATTCGTGAAGACCGTCGGTGGCTTCACTCTAAATTGTTGCTTTACTAACGTTCAATATTGTTTTGCTATGTTCGTGTTTTGCATTGTAATTTGGATCACTGCATTATTGCAAAGTGTTGACTCTTTGGCATCGAGTCAACGAACTCGTTGAAAACTCCTTTTCTTTTCAAGTTACATACATGGTTTGTTTGTTGTAACCATGTCGAAACTTTCTTATTGATACATTAATTCATTGTTGGATTGTGTTTAAACCAAGTTCAGTTGTTGAACTTGCTCGTAATATATATTCGATTCAAGGTCCCATATGATGGATGGAGGCCATCAATTTCGAAATAATTCCAACAAGCACTTCATTTGTGTTGAACCATAATAGGCTTGTTTGGTCTTCAATTTCATTGAATCGTTTCTTTGATCATGATCAACTCGTGGTGACGTCTTCACTAATTTGAAGCTTGCGCTGATTTCGTTTGCTCACATCATGTACGGATTTAATTGTTTATCTATTTGTTTATTGATATTAAATCCGTTTTGTTGGTTTATCATATTATAGAAATCTTAACACAATCGTGTGTTAAGATATTGGTACACAAATTTATGTCATATTCCGGTGTACCTCCTAACGGTTCTTTCAGCATCGATCGAACATTTTGTGATATTCATTGCTTTTTCATCTTCAACCGGAAAACATTATTTATTTGTTTCACTTTCAGTTGGAAATCTTATAAGATTTGTTTGGAACAAACATTCAGATTCACATCGTTGAACCTTGCATTCGATTTCAAAACACGGTAAATTTTTTTTATCACCGCTATTATTGAATTGTTTCAAGCACCACGACACCTTGTGGTATTGGAATGAACTTGTAGCTTGGGCTAATCATGATCGAGCGTTTCATGCAAAACAAGGTGATGCTTGTTCGGTCACCGCTATTGTTGAATTATTTAATTCATTACGACACCTTGTGGCGTCAGTGTAAACTTGTAGCTTGTGCTAATCGTGATCGATTGTTCCATGCAAAACTATATATGCTCTTCGTTTGACGAATCATTTAAATAGTCTTAATACAATTATGTATTAAGACGATGATACACCAGGTTCAGTTGTATTTCATTTCGGTGTATCGTTACAACTCAACAATGATAACACGTTGATTTTATCTTGTTCATTTATTGGGTCAATAGTTGACAAATCATTTCATGATTCCATCATTTGAGATTACTGATTCTGAGTTTCAACTATATAACAAACAACGCAAGATTCCGTTGGTAGTAAATTATGTTGCTTCAAAAATTGATTTGCAGTTTGTGAACGTTCATTTGAAATTCCATTGGTTGATTTTCCTATTTTCTTGAACCCAGTAAATCTTGTCACATTGGTTATAGTATCACAACATCTCGTTCACTTGACATCGATTTCTAGAACAAACTCAGTTAAACCGTTGGCTTCCTATTGATGCAAAATGTTCTTGCAATCACGTAATCTCAACAAGTTTTGGTTCGATTACAGGGTCATTCACTGTGGTATTATTCGGACTTACCTAGGAACGACACAACTTTGAGGAGATAACATAGACTAAATTTCGAGGACGGAATTTCTGCAACAGGGGGAGAATGTGACAACCGGTAATTAACGGCTTCTAATTACGTGATTAACAAATGTTTAAGCCGTTTAAGGCACGAATTAACTTAATTAGCCTCTTGGTACGCTTGGGAACGCTGATCGAACGTTACAGTGCGCGTATGAGGATTTTCGTGAAATCTACTGAATATTAAGTGATAACGAACTGACACCGTACAAACTACTGACAACGCCAATAAATACGAAGTTTATACGTATAACTTATAGTTATGAATGTGGTTTTGCAAAATATTTTCCTTTCAAACGACACAAAGCACAAACGTGAACGAAAAGCGCGGAAACAGTAATGCGTCGACAATCAACGACAAAACGAAAGCACCGGACTCGAATTTCCATCTCGATATTAATATGTTATGATATATTTAGCTTCGTTTTTAAATTTTATTACCCGTAGTTGAAAACGGATCGCAAAACGGACACGAAACGACAAACCACACATTTTACGCGTTTTAACGCGACGACGATCATACGCGTTTAAATGCGATATACTACACAATTTTTAGCGCTTCGGTTCCAAAAACTCTATTTTACGACACTCGGGTGTGGAAACGGCCTTCGGAGATGAGATCAGGCCGCTCAAAACACTGGTAACGGGCTTGTGGGCCTGGGGGCCAAGCCTATTTAACAACCCTACATATATAAGGGTCCTTATTTTTTTTTTTCATTTCAGCAAACCCTAAACACACACACACTTACAGCCACATTCCAGACCCCCATTACCTTTTCCCTCGTTCCACCGGCGACCGGAGCCGGTGCCAGTCGTTGTCCGTCGCTCCGACGCCCTTTTTCCTCTGACAACCACTCACAACACTCCACTCCGCCTTGAACGATCACCGCACCTGCAAACACCCCAAAACCCCCTCGATTTCTTTTATCTTTCTGATGAGTAATGATGTTGATGGCCACTGTTGTTGATAATGATGATGATCTGCTGGTTTTGAAGACGACAGGAGTGAAGATGTTGATATTTCAGGAGGCGGTGGCACAAGGCAGAGGCGGTGTGGTGGTGAAGACGGCGACTGCCGCTATTGACAATGACTGGTGATTAAGGTTTCCGATGATGAAGATCGATGAAGTGTTCCGGTAAAACACGTCCACTAATCTCTAATTCAGATCGGCAGGTTGTTAGTTTTTTTTCTTAATTCTTTTGCTTTTGTTTTCCGGTAATGACGAATAACGGCGGCTGGGGGTTGACACCTGAGTTGACGACGACGATGGTCGTCCAGCGGCGGCACTGGCCGGCCGGCCGGAGACACCAGGTGGTGGTGATGATTATGGCTGCTTAAGTTTTGGGTCAGATTTGGTACAAGTTAGTTTGGCTCGGGTTCGGTAAACCGTCGTTAGCATCAGAATGCTTCCAGTTCAGGCTCGATTCAAGTTACCGGGTTAACTCGGTCAAACCGAGTCAACTCGGCCAAACCCGAGTCAACTCGGGTCAACATAGTCAAGCCAGTCAACAGTAGTCAACGGAATTGTTCGGGTTCAGATTTGTGGCTCGGATCTTGATATGGTGCAACTCGGTCAGATTCAAGTGCGGGTTTCGGGTCGACAAGTCAACACTGGTCAAACTGGTCAAAGAAGGTCAACTGTCGGCTCAAACTCAGCCGACGCATGACCCGGTAAAGTTTAACAACGCGTTGAACTTTCATATATATACGCTAGTTTAGATAGTTTACGCGAACCGAGCTCGAACCATAGAATCGTGACTAGTTTGAATACAAGTTTACATATTTAGTTAGTACACGACAACTTTACGAGAAGATATATATCCTTGTGATTGATTTATTGATTGAATTTTGAAAATAACGACAACTTGAGTTATCGGGCTATTCCAAAAACAGAGCAAACTCTGTCCGATTTTCGTAAAAACCCGAATTCCAAAACGTATTTAAAGCTTAAAAACGACACTAGTTGAAATCCAAGCTTTCTTATAAAAATAAATATAGAAGTATCTTTCTTTTGGCGACGTTTTATCACGTAGGAAGTGAATTTATAATATCTCGACAAGAACGCTTTACTAGTCAACGATGATTCGAAAACTTTTAAAAACCAAATATAATTATCTATATTTATTTGAAACGTCGTTATTTGCATAATTTTTATAAAATAAATATAATTGTTTATATTTATTTCAAAGGTCGTTAATTCATATGCTTTATAAAAATATATATAACGTTTTATATTTATTTCAATCAACGGAATTCGGAATTCATATACATTTCAAACGTTTAGTATTCGAAAATCATATAAAATAAATATAATTATTTATATTTATTTCGACCGTCTAGAATACGAATATTTTTATAAAACGAGTATAGTCGATTATATTCGTTTCAATGTCAAGTATTTGAATAGGTATATATATATATATATATATATATATATATATATATATATATATATTTATTTATTTCCATCCTACGAAAAACTACAACGGCATATTACCGTATCATATACGACACAACAAGACGCACCCTTATCCGTATACGTATTTCTATTCGCGACAACTAACACGACTTTGTAAAAATATTTATATTGATATATATGAATATATATATATTCTAAATCACTTAAAAACTAAGTCGATCTCGAGACTCAGTATGTGTCCCGCTTAAATGGGATCAAATAACTATAAATTGGTTATTTCTAAACCAAGACGATAACACTATACTAGAATCGTTTACCTAACGATTCAGTAGAGCTCGGACATGTAGTTTAGCTACGTCGGTTAATTAGAAACTTATAATTATTCCTTGATTAGGAATGCTTTAGTTGCACGCTAGCGAGTTCACATTCGTGGGATGATATTACGGAATCACGTTAAGCTAGCTTTGCACAGGAATGTCAAGGTGAGTTCATAACCCCCACTTTTTACTGTTTTACATTTTTATAAATGTTTTCGGGGGTGGAAAGACATGCAAGTTTTGCAAAAATAAACAACTTTTCGATGAACGAAAACTCATATTTCTAAACCGTGTTGCGAATGAATTTCAAGGAACTTAAATGGTTTACGAATGATTTCGATCAAACATACCGGTTTTACAAAACGCGCGCATATTTATGAAACGTGCATGATTTTCTAATGGGTGTATGGGTGACACAGTCGAGGTGATTCGACACAGTCGAGGTGATTTGACACTAAAAATCGTCTACACAGGTTGAGTACTTCCTATGTCGTCGCATACGTTAATGTCCTCGCGAAACATTAATGATCAACCTGTTCATAGACGCTTTACATACCCATTTACAACGCTAAAACTTTCATATATTCACAAGATTCATTTGATGGAAACTCACAAATACATGGATTTACAAGCTTTGGTAACGTTTTTCAAATTATACCTAAGTAAGAGGACGCGCTGATCCTGCTTACAAAGGTTCGTTTGGGCTCGGCCCATTCTCTCTCGTGCAATGCACAAAGACTCTCGTGGGCTAGACTCACAGTTCTCATATATCATGCTAAGAAAATGATTTTACTATATTTTCTCAACAACTTTAAAACCGATTATCAAAAAGATTTATTTTAAATCTTTTTCAAAACAAACTATGAACTCGCTCAACTTTATGTTGACTTTTTCACATGTTCTTTCTCCGGTTGCATTTTCAAACCTATGGAACGGTTGGAATAGGAGAACCCTTGGGAATTCGAGTACTTGGCGGCGTTCAATTTCTAGAAGTCTTAGCTCAAACACTTCCGCTGTGCAATGAAGATACCGGTCCAGTCACGCCAGCTCTGATATTTCGGGGTGTGACATGATATTCTCATTTACTCTAAGAGTAAAGAGGAACATGCAAAGCATTTTCATGCACTTCTAAGTTTATTAAGAAAGGAAAAGCTTTATGCTAAGTTTTCAAAGTGCAAGTTTTGGATAGAACAGGTACAGTTTCTTGGATACTTTGTCAATCATGAAGGAATTCATGTAGATCCCACCAAGATCGAGGAAATTACTAAATGGAAAACCCCTGAGTGACCAACTGAGGTTAGAAGTTTCTTAGGATTGGCCGGTTATTATAGAAGATTTATTCGAGATTTTTCTAGAATAGCCATTCCCTTAACTAAGTTAACCTGTAAATCTGTTAAGTTTGAATGGGGACCAAAACAGGAAGAAGCCTTTAAGATTCTTAAGCAAAGATTAACTAATGCACCCATACTAGCGTTACGAGAAGGAACTGAAGACTTTGTAGTCTATTGTGACGCTTCTAAGTTAGGTTATGAATGTGTGTTGATGCAAAGCCAAAAGGTTATAGCCTATGCGTCTAGACAACTTAAGAATCATGAAAAATATTATTCAACCCATGATTTAGAATTAGGAGCTATAATTTTTGCCCTGAAGATTTGGAGATATTACCTTTACGGTAGTAAGTTTACTATTTTCACAGATCATAAGAGTTTAAGGTATGTCTTCGGACAAAAGGAATTGAATATGAGACAAAGACGCTGGATGGAGATTCTTAGTGATTATGATTGTAATATTCAGTATCATGCAGGAAAGGCAAATGTAGTAGCTGATGCTTTAAGTCGAAAGTATCACGAAAAGCCAAAAAGAGTACGTTCTCTTAAATTAAATCTACAAGTAGATTTAAATGAGCAAATTAGAAAAGCACAAGAATCAGTAATCAAGGATGATACTGAAAAATTAAAAGGAATGATTAAGGAATTAGATCAAGGAACAGATGGAATTTGGAGATTCCATAAGAAAAGAATGTGGATACCCAAACTAGGAAACCTACGTCACCGTATACCAGAAGAAGCCCATAAGTCTAAGTATACGATGCATCCTGGAAGTGATAAGATGTATCAGGATTTAAGAAGGAATTCCTGGTGGATAGGAATGAAGAAAGACATAGCAGCTTATGTTTCCAAATGTTTAACATGTTCCCAAGTCAAAGCTGAACATCAGAAACCTTCAGGTTTATTGCAACAGTTAGAAATGCCAGTTTGGAAATGGGAATTGATATCAATGGATTTTGTTACCAAATTACCCAAAACAAGAAAAGGTAATGATACACTCTGGGTGATTGTAGACAGGCTAACTAAGTCAGCTTATTTCCTACCAATGAAGGAAACTTTCAATATGGAACAATTAGCTTGTTCGTTAATGAGAGCCGTCAACTAGGCTTGTGTCATGTTAATACGTCCAGCCATGATCTTCATAGCAAAGGTAACATAAGTAAGAGAGGTTCGCGAAAAGTGCGATGACAGAAGAGAGTAAGCACACAAGTGTTCTCATGCAACAGTGGTTATGTATATCTAAGCATACCATGAGCAAAGTTCTATGTAATCTAGCAAGTAGGCAATAATTCATAAACCATATTACCTAAGATGTTGAGTCTTGCACGTGGAGCGAGGCGTCGTTGTGGATCGTTGAGCACTGTACAGGTTATAGTCTGGTTTTAATAAAAACATTTTCCCCCTTATTAAAACCGAGTTCTCTATAACCAATGGCTCTGATACCAATCTGTCACACCCCCAAAATCCACAGGCGGAGTACCACCGCTTGGAGGCGTGAAATGACCAGGATCAAGCCACCAATCATATTGAACAATATATATTAAATGAAATTCAACCCATCAATATAAAAGGTGTTCAAAACCAAACATAGTTTACGTATTCAGCAGAAGCATAATTGTAAAATTCAACATAACTATCTAGTTCACAAAATGTAAATGTTTGACATGGAACTCTACAGTCCATGTGCCCACAACGATCGCGCCTCCCGTGCAAGCTCCATGAGTACCTATGGTCCTGCAAGGCATGTAACAGAAAGTCAACAACTAGTTGAGCGAGTTCACAGTAAGTAAGTTCGTAATAGTAGGTCTGTTGCATCACCATGCGTTATTAACTAAGTCAATTGTATGTTCATTTAGTGGGGGCTTCCCATGTGTGTATGTACTAGACTAGAGGTAACCATAAGTGTTCTTCTTAAACTGAGAACAGTAGTACGTACGAGGTTTACGTAGGTTTTACGTAAGTGTCCTTCTTAACCCGAGAACAGTGGTACGCGGGGGTTTACGTAGGTTTTACGTAAGTGCCCTTCACAACCCGAGGCAGTAGTGAGTATAAGTTTACGTAGGTTTTACGTAAGTGTCCTTCGCAACCTGAGGACAGTGATAAGTACAAGTATACGTAGGTTTTACGTATGGGTCCTTCGCATCCGAGGACGATGGTAAACCGTCTAGTAGCAGTATAAGTACAAGTAATTGCTCAATCCCATTCCCTACCCACCGGGAATCCCATGCCTTGGTATGAGTGTGAACTCACCTTGGTTTGCTCGGTATGCTAAAGTTCGTGCTCACAGTTAATTCAATCACGTCCTAAAGTACGCATGTGTACATAATCAGTTTGTATTCACGAAGTTCACGTATAAGCACAATCAATGATCATCAAATAGCACTAAGCACGTATTCTAGTTCATACAAATCATGTTCATCATCATACGGCAGTTAATCAATCCAGTTAACACTTAACAGAGTTAAATCAAGTTATTGTGCAAAATTACCCATCCGACGAAACACCTCTATTTCGTCGTTAAGTCCCTTCGACGAAACACTATCTGTTTCGTCGTGATCCCTTCGGCGAAACATACTTCTGTTTCGTCGTAACGTCTTCGGTGAAACTCATTTGATTCGTCATGTCTGTTTCGTCGTTAAGTGGTTTCTTCAAAACCATCTGTTACGTCGTGACAGTTACAAAATCACAGAAACCCTAATCATTGCTAACAGCTGTCAACAACACCATCAATCATACAGTAATCATTCAATAAATTAATCATCAGAATCATCGATATCATGGATTACCACTCATAGCATATTCGTATTCATTGTTAACCTTAGATCATCTAGTATATGTGTTAGTCATTACATGAAAGTGCATCACAGATTCTACCATACTATTATCCTAATCCGATCACCAAGAGTAAGAAATTTCAATCTCGACACGCGTAATAGTAACCGATAATATAGATCATAACCTAGCCAATTTCATCAACCAAACATGAACACAACCATAATCTAGCATGATCCCTAATGATTTCAAGCAAGAACAGTAATTGATGATACAGAAAAGCAATCACACAAAGTTAAACACTAACCGCGATGAACAGAAAAACAGCTAGATCAATTCGGGGCTTCGGGGACACAAGGTTGCCGTCAACAGAGAAAGAGAGCTCTAGGGTTTTCTTGTTTTCTAAAAGTGACGAATGAAGCAGAAAGTCCGGTATATAGTTACGTAACGTGTTGGGCCTTTAATGGGCCTCGGCGAAACTGGGCCGGCGAAACACATCCGTTTCGTCGGGATTGGGGTGACGAAACAAACTCTTATTTCGTCGTGATTGGTTATGGTGAAAATCAATCTGTTTCGTCGAGTTGAGTGATGGCGAAACACTTTGTTTCGTTGGGTCTCATTTCAACAGTTATGCAAGTCAAACAGTCAAGCAACTAACATGATTAAGCACATATCATATCAAACCAATGTCTCATATAATAATTCAGTGTACAATTACAAGTCAAACAATCAAGCAACTAACAGTCAACGTGTAATTAATGCGAATATGGAATCTTGGAAACTCGAGTTGTCACATTATCCCCAACTTGAAGAAATTTCGTCCCGAAATTTAGCATGCGGTTACTGAGGAAGCCAGGTAAGTTGTATCGTTTACTGGTTTTCCTGGGGTGTCACATCATCCCCCCGTTGATTTGGAATTTCGTCCCGAAATTCTGTAGTAGCTTCAGCCTCAGTAGTAGTTGCATTGTTCTGGAATAACTGGGGGTATTTGAGTTCCATTTGTTCTTCTCGTTCCCAGGTGTACTCTGGGCCACGACGGGAGTTCCAACGAACTCGAACAAGAGGTATTCTGGTGTTCTTGAGGACCTTAACATCCCGGTCCGTGATTTCAATAGGTTCCTCGACGAAATGTAACTGTTCGTCGATAGTGAGCTCCTTTAAAGGAACTATGAGGGTCTCATCTGACAGACATTTCTACAGATTCGACACGTGAAAAACTTTGTGAACTGCACCGAGTTCTGCTGGTACGTTCAGTCTGTAGGCCACTTTGCCTATTCTTTCAATAATTTCGAATGGTCCGACATACCGCGGATTGAGTTTGCCTCGTTTACCAAAACGAACTACACCCTTACAGGGTGAGACTTTGAGTAGCACTCGGTCCCCAACCTGGAACTCGAGTGGTTTCCTACGCCTATCAGCGTAGCTTTTCTGACGGTCACGAGCTGCCGCCATGCGTTGTCGTATCTGTGTAATCTTTTCTGTTGCGTCCACTACCATTTCTGGACCTGTGATCTGACTATCACCCACCTCCGCCCAACAAAGAGGTGATCGGCATTTACGCCCGTATAATGCCTCGAATGGAGCGGCTTGGATGCTGGTGTGGTAACTATTATTGTACGAAAACTCCACTAACGGGAGATGCTTTTCCCAGCTGTTGCCGAAATCGATAACACATGCCCGAAGCATGTCTTCTAGAGTCTGGATAGTGCGCTCAGACTGCCCATCCGTCTGAGGGTGATAAGCTGTGCTCATGTCTAAACGTGAGCCAAAAGCTTTGTGCATTGCTTGCCACAGTTCTGAAGTGAATCGTGCATCACGATCCGAAATAATGGATGTTGGCACTCCGTGCCTCGAGACAACTTCTTTCAAGTAGATGTCTACTAAGGTAGAGAACTTGTCTGTTTCCTTGATAGCCAAGAAGTGTGCAGACTTGGTGAGTCGATCCACGATCACCCAAATAGTGTCATTTCCACGCTGCGATCTAGGCAGGCTAGTAACAATATCCATGGAAATTTCCTCCCATTTCCATTGTGGTATCTTGGGTTGCTGAAGTAGGCCTGATGGTTTCTGGTATTCCGATTTGACTCTCGCACAAGTCAAACATTTGCTGACGTAAGTTGCTATGTGGGCTTTCATGCTGGGCCACCAATACGTAGTTCTGAGATCGTGGTACATTTTATCCGAACATGGATGTACCGAGTAGCGAGACTTATGAGCTTCGTCCATCATAAGCTCGCGTATGTTGCCATAATGTGGGACCCAGATACGCCCCGTTGCATAATAGGCGCCGTCTTCCTTTTGTTCTAATCGTTGCCTTGAGCCACGTAAGGCTTCAGCCCTGACGTTTTCTGGTTTCAATGCTCCTACCTGAGCATCTCGTATCTGAGCAGGAAGACCAGACTGACTAGTAAGTTGTAATGCTCACACGCGTCTAGGTACGGTATCCTTTTGACTGAGAGCGTCATCCACAACATTGGCTTTGCCTGGATGGTACTTGATGGCACATTCGTAATCATTAAGTAGCTCAACCCATCGACGTTGACGCATGTTCAATTCCTTCTGCTTGAAGATATGCTCGAGACTCCTGTGATCGGTGTAGATAGTGCACTTGGTACCGTACAGGTAGTGTCGCCATATCTTAAGTGCAAAAACAACAGCTCCCAGCTCTAAATCGTGCGTAGTGTTCGTACAAATCCGCAGTATCGGACCAGTCACTCTTACCTGGGAACTCTTGGGGTGAGTGTCCACTTATAGGCGAGCATGTCTTCGCGATACATTATATCGACCCACTTACTTTGATTAGTCACCGTCTCATTTGTTTGCCTTTGGTAACAAACAAATGGTCACAATCTTCATGCGTTGTCATTCTCTTTTGGTTATCTTTCGCTTGTTTCCTCCTATGCCTTCCATTGTCTTCAAGATGCCCCTTCATCGCAACAACACTCAAATGTCCGAACCAGGTGCTGCAACTACCCAGCAAATAGGCGTCGTACTCTAGAGGACTGTTGATTTAGCTATCACGATGACTCGCCTCAGGGATGAAGCCGTATAAGGGAACTGCTCCTTGGTGCAATCAATGTAGTAGTCATCATCCGGATCGAATACCCTGTTTCAAATGTACCCACGGTGGACGATGGGGACATTTGGTTAACATGTGCCGCTTTGCAATCCAAAGCAAAGCTGTTACCAAATCCTGCTGCTGCTCAACCTTCAATTTCTACTTCATATGTCGCCTTGACATATCTAGCGCCTCAACCTCATGAACTTTCTACCTTGTGTATCGACTTAAGCACGCCTAGTGCAAGGTGTCGAAACACCTCTCGTTACACAAATTCCAAAATCCATATAGGATCTTTCTATCCTCATAATTAGATCCTTATGGATGGGAACCGTTCATCGGAGCCCTTAATTGAATTCTCTATATGATTCAATACGTACATTACATTTCAATAAGGACAAAACCGAATTCCTATTAAGATTTTTCTATCTTCATAGATAGATTCTTGGAAGTGATTAAAGTGCCAAATGAAATCCACGGATTGGATTCCTGGTGTGCTTTAAGTATCCGCGTCCAAAGATAACAAATTAATAACCAAGTTAATCAATTATGTGATTATGTGCTTATGTGTTCCCTTTTATGTTTTTGTGTGATCCAAATTTCTGTTATCCAAATCCTCGTAGAATCTTCCATATCTTCGTATAAGGGATTCATAGTAGGATATCCAAAGGTACTATCTTAAATCCTTAATGGACTTCTACGTTGTAGTTAAGTACCTGGGGTTGTGGAGTACTATTCCATAAATTAGACCCCTTGAGTGGTCTAGTTAAACAGATTGATCCAAAAATCTGGTTAGGAATATCATGTGATGATATAGCTGAAAAGACTCATTGTTGGTCAAATTAAAGTGATCATTTGTCGATCTAATTAAAAGGACCCTATGGTAGTCTAGCCACACTCATTACAGGTTTGATTTTCTTCCCCTACACATTATGAAATGTACTGTGCAGACTGTGCAAGAAATTACGTAATTATGGACGCGTACATAATTATGGAATTTAGTGCACAGAAACCACAGCGAGTTTTGTCATTCGTCTAGAGTGAACCCTGTTCATTTCCAATTCTGATGAAGCACCCGTTGAAGAAAAATGAACTAGCTACTCATTTTTCACTTCCGAAAGAATATCCGTTGATGGAAATGAATATCCGTTTGTTTAATCCTTCATTTCCGTTCTGATGAAGAATCCGTTGAGGAAAATGGATCATCCATTCATTTTCGCTTCTGAAGAATATCCGTTGATGGAAATGAATATCCGTTTGTTTAATCCTTCATTTCCGTTCTGATGAAGAATCCGTTGAGGAAAATGGATCATCCATTCATTTTCGCTTCTGAAGAATATCCGTTGATGGAAATGAATATCCGTTTGTTTAATCCTTCATTTCCGTTCTGATGAAGAATCCGTTGAGGAAAATGGATCATCCATTCATTTTCGCTTCTGAAGAATATCCGTTGATGGAAATGAATATCCGTTTGTTTAATCCTTCATTTCCGTTCTGATGAAGAATCCGTTGAGGAAAATGACTCATTCCGTTCATTTTCGCTTCTGAAGAATATCCGTTGAAGGAAATGAATATCCGTTTGATTATCCCTTCATTTCCGTTTCTGAATAAGCAACCGTTGGAAATGACTCCGTTTGTTCATTTTCGTTTCTGAAGAATATCCGTTGAAGGAAATGAATATCCGTTTGATTATCCTTTCATTTCTGTTTCTGAGGAAGCATCTGTTGAAAATGACTCCGTCCATTCATTTTCGTTTCTGAAGAATGTCCGTTAAGGAAATGATAGGATTATCCCTTGCATATCTCTGGTGGTTATTTGACACAAAGTCACGGACAGACTCCTACGAATAAATTTCGGGACGAAATTTCCTAAAGTAGGGGAGACTGTGACACCTGTGTCACCACGACCATCAAACAAATACCAAATCAATGAAATATTGTATTTCATACTTAGGATTTTGTGTAAATATGTGTATCGTTTGCACATATTAATTCTTGTTCGATTTCGGGCTTTAAATCGCTTTCTGGAAGGTTATACACGATCTGATTCGTAAATATAATCAGTTTAATGCAACAAACACTCCGGAATAGTGACATAGGTTTAACATACCTTAAATATCCTTTACATAGCTTAGAAATAGGCTTTGAAGGGTTCGGTATGCTAAAATAAACTTTATTGATCAATAAAGACTAAAAGCGTCAAAAGTGCATAAGTTTGCATTTTTGCGCATATCTTACGTTCTGAATATATCCGGACATCCAAAAATTTATGTAATCATTAAAATATTTTATTTTAGTGATTGGCATGATAAAATTCCATTCGTCGCTTAAATTGGATCGTTTTTTTTTTTTTTGCGTTCGTTACGACTTCCGTCGTAATTAACCGAATAACGCAACCGTACGGCCAAACGAACCGACATCCGTGATGTCTTTGAGCATATTTTAAGTTCCCTATACTTTAATATCATTTTAGAGCCATGAAATGAGGTTAAAGGGGTTTAAAAGTGCCAAAAAAATCAAGTTTTACAAGTGTAGGGACCATTTTTGAAATTTCTGGCAGATTCAATGAACCTAGTCCATTTTGAAGTGTTAATGGTTTTCACCCATGGTTTTGCAAAACCATGGGATGGTATTCAATGAACATAGTCCACATTAGGGGCTCCAATGGTTTTTGAAAACCATGTGCCCACATGTAAGGTCTAGATCAAATCACGTTTTTCGACGAACGATCTTAACGGTTCAAGGAAATCTATAAATACCCCTCACCCATTTCATTCTTCCTCACATTTGAATCTGATTCTACACTCTCTAAGTGGAAATATATGCTTCCTACCTGAGAGTGAATCGGGTTCGAATCTTGCGGGGACCTTCTGTAAGTATTCTTTCGCGTTTTTCGTTCGTTTTAGCGTTAAAGTCAAACTGCGTTTGACTTTCTGCATTAACCAGTTTATGGTCAATGCGAAGTTCGTTTGAACTTCATAACGTGAGCGTAATCACGATGGTCATAGTCCCCAGTGACTATACCTACTGATTACCACGTTATCTAGGCTCAGTGACGAGTCGCAGTTTCGGCCAAAATGCGTTTTCTCGCGTATTTTGTAACCAAACTACTCTAGGGTATTAAAACCGTTTGTTTTAATACCAAACTTGTTTTCTAACTCTACTAAACATGTTCTAGCATGTTTAGCTCGTCGCTTTTAGATTTGTGCTTGTTTAGGGTCGTAAAGGTAAGCGATCTAATCAATCGCTTATACTTACGAACCCGACCCAATTGGTCGATCTTTAGGATCCGACCAAACACTTTAGGTGACCATAGTTGTATAGGGAATAACCTTCCGAGGTTATACCTTATGGTCACATCGTTTAAGTAATTGTATGATAAGTAGTTCTTATGCCTTAGGTAAATTACCAAAATACCCTTTTTGCGCCAAAATTCATTTTAAGCCTATGTAACGTAATTTTTGACATCTAAACTGATTTAGCAACAATATTAGACATGTTAAGGCATATAATACTTGTCATAGGACTAGTTAGGCTTTCCGAACGCGTTTTACGCAAACGACGCGTTAAAGTAGCATAAGCTACCTAAACGGGTCGTAATGGGTCGTAAGCACTTAGGATAGGTTTCATTTTAGTACGTAAGCTTTGTTAAACCATATTACATAAGTTCCCATACTTATTTGGTTTACGAACCCTCGTACTACCCGATCCTCCGATAGGTCCGGTTATTAATGTAGATACCTATATAGGTGCCGTTTGATTCCGTGATCTTCTAGCTTTGCTTGGTGGTTATCCTAGGACTTCTAAGCACTCTCAAGTGAGTACATAGACCCCTCTTTTACTGTTTTTCAAACATTTTGGGGTGAAACACATGTGCCTACTTGTTACTTTCATGCTTTTATATCATATACTTGCTATGTTCATTAGTACACTATTAGTACATGATTTCATTGTGTTTTTACTATGTATGTTTACTTAGCATACTTAGTACATCGTTTTACATGACATTTCATGCTATGTATGTTTATCATACTTAGTACATTTTACATCACATGCTATGTATGCCCATTGTGTGCATACTTAGTACATCGTTTTACAAGACATCTTATACTTGGTATCATGCTATGTATGTCCATCCGTCGCATACTTAGTACATTGTTTGTGCATTCTTACCTATGGTTTGGTTATTACATATTTCACTTGCCATACATGACATTTTGTTTACACATTACTTGATTTACATTTGACAACGGTTTAGACATGGGCAATTTACATTGGTGGTTTATGTGGGTAAGTGATTTGAGTAACGAGGCGTGTGTAATGTGATACAAGCATGGTGGATACGCCGCTGGTACTTCCTATATATAAGTGCTTGTATTATATTACATGGCGTAGCGTTATTTAAATCATTCATTTGGAATTATACATCATTACACAAATAACATATTTTTTTACAAGACATTGTTTTACAAAACAGTTTGTTTTATACAAACTCATTTTTTTACTTGGTTATTCATTTAACCTTACATCATTCTTTTTAACTATACATATCTATCATCGATTTTCAAACATTTTATAAAAACAAACACTTAAACTGGATTCATGACAAGTTTTTGTTAAACATTTTCTCAAACCTAGGTCATTAATCCTATTTTTTCATAAAACCTATGTACTCGCCGGCATTTTTATGCTGATGTATTTTCACATGTGTTTCAGGTGCTATAGTTGATGATGTTTGATGATGATATTGATGCATGCTCACATAGGATTGGACGAGGCCTTAGTGACATTAAAAGATGCAAGACTAGTTAATTTTTGTTATGTTTCTTTATTGTTAAGACATTGTAACTCATTTAATTCAATAAAACGAAATTTGTTTAATCCATGGTTGTGAAACAATGATTCTGTTACAACACTCCCCGACGTTTCCGCCACGTTTTGTTGTTTTACGTGGTCGGGGTGTGACACTTAAGTGCAAAAACAACAGCTCCCAGCTCTAAATCGTGCGTAGTATAGTTCCGTTCGTGGATTATAAGTTGGCGTGAAGCGTAAGCGATAACTTTATCCCGTTGCATCAATACGCAACCAAGACCCTGTATTGATGCGTCACAATAAACCACGAAGTCATCTGTGCCCTCTGGCAAGGAGAGGATAGGTGCGCTGCAGAGCCTATCCTTTAAGTGTTGAAAAGCGGTTTCCTGAGTACTACCCCAACGGTAGGTGACACCCTTTTGTGTCAGTAGTGTAAGTGGCTATGCAATCTTTGAGAAGTCTTTGATGAACCGTCTGTAATAACCCGCCAATCCCAAGAATTGGCGTATTTCCGTTGGTGTGCGAGGCGCAGGCCAGTTTCTGATCGAATCTACCTTGGATGGATCAACATGAATCCCATCCTTGTTTACTACATGGCCTAGAAAGTGGACTTCACGAAGCCAGAAGTCGCATTTCGAAAACTTGGCGTACAGCTGTTCTGTTCGAAGTAGTTCCAAAATAAGCCGTAAATGCTGCTCGTGTTCCTCCTGACTCTTAGAATAGATCAGGATGTCGTCGATGAAAACAATCACAAACTTGTCTAGGTATGGCTTGCACACTCTGTTCATTAGATCCATGAAGACTGCAGGTGCGTTCATTAATCCGAAAGGCATGACAAGAAACTCGTAGTGACCGTAACGAGTTCTGAATGCTGTTCTGGAGACGTCCTCATCCCGGACTCTCAGCTGATGGTACCCTGACCTCAGATCAACCTTTGAATAGTAGCTCGACCCTTGTAACTGGTTGAACAAGTCGTCAATGCGTGGAAGAGGATAATGATTCTTCACTGTCACCTTGTTGAGCTCGCGATAATCAATGCACATCCTGAAGGTACCGTCCTTCTTTTTCACGAATAATACTGGAGCTCCCCAAGGCGAAGAGCTAGGACGAATAAAACCCTTATCCAAGAGTTCTTGCAGTTGCTTAGACAGTTCTTCCAGTTCAGTTGGAGCTAAGCGATATGGTGCACGAGCTATGGGTGCTGCTCCTGGAGCTAGTTTAATCTGGAATTCGACCAGGCGATGAGGCGGTAGACCAGGTAAGTCTTCAGGAAAACGTACAACTGGGATATCCTCTAATCTCTTCTCTTTCGTTGATGCGACTGTAACAAGTGCTAAAATGGCAGTGTGACCCTTTCGCAAACACTTCTGGGCCTTCAGGAAGGAGATGATGCCAACCACGGCACCACTCTTGTCGCCTTGAACTTCGAGAGGTTCTTTACCAGAACGGGGAATACGAACTATCTTCTCCTTGCATACGATCTCTGCTTGGTGCTAGGATAACCAATCCATACCAATGACGATGTCGAAACTACCCAGAGCTATAGGAATGAGATCGATCGGAAAAGTCTGACCAGCGAGGATAAGATTACAACCCTGAACTATGTGTGTGGCCTCTAGACTTCTACCGTTAGCTAACTCTACAACATGTTTAGTGCTCAGAAGTGTGGGTGTGCGCTTGAGCATTTGACTAACTTTCAGTGACATATAACTGGTATCCGCACCCGAATCAAACAAAATAGTAACATAAAAGTCGTCGAGAAGAAACTTACCCATAACCACGTTAGGATCGTTCCTGGCGTCACCCTGCCCCAACACAAATGCACGACCCCTAGCGCTGTTGTTCCCCTCATTGTTATTTCCCCCGTTGTTGTTCCCATTGCCTTGATTATTGTTGTTATTGTTGTTGTTCTGGTTTCGGTTTAACTGGGGCAGTGTCTCTTGAAGTGACCTTCAGCGCCACAATGAAAACATCCCTTGTTGCCATGTTGCTGATTCTGCGGTGTTTGCTGCTGCTGCTGCTGGCGATCCGGAGTTCCAGGCCGTGGGCTCCTACAATCCTTGGCCTCATGACCCATCTTGAGACACCTCTAACAACGACCCTTGTTGCACTGGCCACTGTGGTGTCTGTTACAATTGTTGCACCTTGGGTGATTTCCTCGATAAACACCCCTTCCCTGATTGCCCGAAGATTGCTGACCAGGGCTCTGATAGTTGTCCGTCTTTCGCTGCTGCACCTGAGGCTGAACTGTAGCTGAACCCTTGCTGGAATCCCCCTCCCATTTTCTCTTGTTGTCACTGGGAGTAGCAGGAGTGGCAGAAGTGGTAGCGGTAGTAGTAGCGCTGATACGTTTAGGCAGCCTGTTCTGATCCACTGCCTGATCCGTGAGGCAATGAGCAAGACGTTGAATATCCTGGATATTATCAAGATTGGCCGATGTCACGTGACTTTGAATTTCTGGTGCTAGCCCTTTGAGATACAACTCTACGCTTGATAGGAGGGTCCACCATAGTTGGACACAAGATGGCCAGCCCGTTCGACCGTTTCGTATAAGCTTCAATTTCCGACCCCGTCATTTTCAAATGAAAGAACTCCACTTCTAACTTGTGGATGTCATCACGTGTGCAGTATTCCCGTTTGATGAGTTCCTTAAAATCATTCCAAGGGGTGGCGTTAGCAGCTGCAAACCCTAAAAGCTGAACTTGCGCATTCCACCAAGTCAGCGCAATGCCTTCGAGTGTACCAGTGGCGTACTTCACCCTGCGGTCCACAGGGCATTCACACATCTCAAATACGGACTCGAGCTTTTCAAACCAATGGAGGAGTCCAACTGCTCCTTCAGTGCCACTAAACTTGCTAGGACGACAGTCCATGAAATTCTTGAAAGTGCAAATAGGTTGTTGAGCGTGTTGACCTGTTGTGTATAAGAACAGGATAAGGTTAAACACAAGAGTTGGTCTAGGAGAGTAGGAACTAAACAATCAATGATCATCAAATAGCACTAAGCACGTATTCTAGTTCATACAAATCATGTTCATCATCATACGACAGTTAATCAATCCAGTTAACACTTAACAGAGTTAAATCAAGTTATTGTGCAAAATTACCCATCCGACGAAACACCCCTGTTTCGTCGTTAAGTCCCTTCGACGAAACACTATCTGTTTCGTCGTGATCCCTTCGGCGAAACATACTTCTGTTTCGTCGTAACGTCTTCGGCGAAACTCATTTGATTCGTCATGTCTGTTTCGTCGTTAAGTGGTTTCGTCAAAACCATCTGTTACGTCGTGACAGTTACAAAATCACAGAAACCCTAATCATTGCTAACAGCCGTCAACAACATCATCAATCATACAGTAATCATTCAATAAATTAATCATCAGAATCATCGATATCATGGATTACCACTCATAGCATATTCGTATTCATTGTTAACCTTAGATCATCTAGTATATGTGTTAGTCATTACATGAAAGTGCATCACAGATTCTACCATACTATCATCCTAATCCGATCACCAAGAATAATAAATTTCAATCTCGACACGCGTAATAGTAACCGATAATATAGATCATAACCTAGCCAATTTTATCAACCAAACATGCCAACCATAATCTAGCATGATCCCTAATGATTTCAAGCAAGAACAGTAATTGATGATACAGAAAAGCAATCACACAAAGTTAAACACTAACCGCGATGAATAGAAAAACAACTAGATCGATTCGGGGCTTCGGGGACACAAGGTTGCCGTCAACAGAGAAAGAGAGCTCTAGGGTTTTCTTGTTTTCTAAAAGTGACGAATGAAGCAGAAAGTCCGGTATATAGTTACGTAACGTGTTGGGCCTTTAATGGGCCTCGGCGAAACTGGGCCGGCGAAACACATAGGGCCGGCGAAACACATCCGTTTCGTCGGGATTGGGGTGACGAAACAAACTCTTATTTCGTCGTGATTGGTTATGGTGAAACTCAATCTGTTTCGTCGAGTTGAGTGATGGCGAAACACTTTGTTTCGTTGGGTCTCATTTCAACAGTTATGCAAGTCAAACAGTCAAGCAACTAACATGATTAAGCACATATCATATCAAACCAATGTCTCATATAATAATTCAGTGTACAATTACAAGTCAAACAATCAAGCAACTAACAGTCAACGTGCAATTAATGCGAATATGGAATCTTGAAAACTCGAGTTGTCACATTATCCCCAACTTGTAGCTGTTCGTCGATAGTGAGCTCCTTCAAAGGAACTATGAGTGTCTCATCTGACAGACATTTCTTCAGATTTGACACGTGAAAAACGTTGTGAACTGCACCGAATTCTGCTGGTACGTTCAGTCTGTAGGCCACTTTGCCTATTCTTTCAATAATTTCGAATGGTCCGACATACCGCGGATTGAGTTTGCCTCGTTTACCAAAACGAACTACACCCTTCTAGGGTGAGACTTTGAGTAGCACTCGGTCCCCAACCTGCAACTCGAGTGGTTTCCTACGCCTATCAACGTAGCTTTTCTGACGGTCACGAGCTGCCGCCATGCGTTGTCGTATCTGTGTAATCTTTTCTGTTGCGTCCACTACCATTTCTGGACCTGTGATCTGACTATCACCCACCTCCGCCCAACAAAGAGGTGATCGGCATTTACGCCCGTATAATGCCTCGAATGGAGCGGCTTGGATGCTGGTGTGGTAACTATTATTGTACGAAAACTCCACTAACGGGAGATGCTTTTCCCAGCTGTTGCCGAAATCGATAACACATGCCCGAAGCATGTTTTCTAGAGTCTGGATAGTGCGCTCAGACTGCCCATCCGTCTGAAGGTGATAAGTTGTGCTCATGTCTAAACGTGAGCCAAAAGCTTTGTGCATTACTTGCCACAGTTCTGAAGTGAATCGTGCATCACGATCCAAAATAATGGAGGTTGGCACTCCGTGCCTCGAGACAACTTCTTTCAAGTAGATGTCTGCTAAGGTAGAGAACTTGTCTGTTTCCTTGATAGCCAAGAAGTGTGCAGACTTGGTGAGTCGATCCACGATCACCCAAATAGTGTCTGTCACACCCCCAAAATCCACACGCGGAGTACCACCGCTTGGAGGCGTGACATGACCAGGATCAAGCCACCAATCATATTGAACATAGCATATAATAATTTAAGTATTTCATAAAAATCCAACTCAATACAATTGATGTTCAAACCAAACGTAATATTAGTAGCGGAAGCATAATATGAAAACCCAATGTATGTAATAAGTTCAAGTGTTATAAAGTTTAACATGGCATCCACGATCCATGCTCCACAACGACCTGCTCCTCCCTGTGCAAGCTCCATATGTACCTAAGGTCCTGCAAGGCATGCAGCAGAGAGTCAACAACTAGTTGAGCGAGTTCACAGAAAGTAAGTTCGAAATAGCAAAATCGTATGTTCATTTAGTGGGGGCTTCCCATGTATGTATGTACTACTAGTGGGGGCTTCCCGTGGTTACAGTTATCACTAATGGGGGCTTCCCATATTTATCCTTACTAGACTATTTGTAACCATGAGTGTTCTTCTTAACCCGATAACAGGAATACGTACAAGGTCACGTAGGTTTTACGTGAGTGCCCTTCCCCGAGTACAGTGGTACGCGTGGGGTTTACGTAGGTTTTACGTAAGTGTCCTTCCGACCCGGAAGATAGTAGTAGGAATGAGTTTACGTAGGTTTTACGTAAGTGTCCTCCCGACCCGGGAGACAGTGGTAGATACTAGTTTACGTAGGTTTTACGTAAGTGTCCTGACTAACCTGAGGACGATGGTATATAGTCTAGCAATAGCGTAAGTACGAGTAATTATCCAATTCAAATCTTCCAACCCAATTCCCAACCCGGGAATCCCATGCCTTGGCTGTGTGAACTCACCTTGGTTTGCTCGGTATGCTAACTATGTGCTCGTAACAAATCAATCAATCAATCAAGGCCTAAGGTAATGCATTTACTCACAGTCAGTTCATGTTCGTAATGATTCGCATGCAAATAACATCACGGTAAAACACAGAGTGTGCTTAGCAGTTAACATCTTATATTCATGTAAACCGTAAATCAATTTCATGCAACTTCTTGTTTCACATAAGAGTTAACAGACTAAACATAGTTGGTAGTTAACATTATCAGCAAACTAGCAGATTTAACAAATTAATAGAGTTAACACTTTGGCCGAATCTTGCATAAAGTTCGGGTAGACACATCAACAAAACTCGGACAAGGCTCACAACTCAAAAAAAATCGGACCATACCCCACTACAAAGCTCGGACCTATGCATACCCCATAAAGCTCGGACCCCATGTGTTTCACATATACAAAAGGACCAACACATAAAGTTCGGACAATGTGCATCATCACCAAAAAGTCGGACAAGGGTATTACCCTTAAAACTCGGACAACATTCATTTATAAGGAACTCGGACCAAACACCTTATACTCATTCAAAGTTCGGAATGTATAATATATATAAAAGTCGGACTATATTAAATATGTAAAAGTCGGATTTTGTTTAACATATAAAAGTCGGACTTTGTTACTCAATATTAAAAGTCGGACAACTTTAACCCTTTAGAAACTCAGACATATATCATTCCTTAAACTCAGACTTTTGTGACTTCACAAAACCCTGACTGTTAACTACGAGTTTCAACATACGTGATTTCCAAAGCCAACTCACAGAATCAATGGAACAGTTACATTCTTACGTTCATACGATCAGGAAACCCTAATTTCATATATTCACAGTGCAGTAATCTAATCAAATCAACGATTTTAACATATCATGTATCTTAATCATCAGGCAAATGATTACACAACAATCATATTCATTTCTCAATAAACAGAATTCAATCAGTAAATACAGAACTAGTATATGAAGAACTAGGGTTTACATGAATCACATAATCAAGAATTGGTAACAACAAACAATCATTAAACAATTACCTTGGATTGATTCTAGACAAAGAGAGGAATCAAGAGTGATGATTGAGAGCTTGCCAATGATTAAGAAGATGATTGTAGAGAGGATTAGAGAATGTGAAAGTACGTGTTTTGATTCTTGTGTGATGATTAGTGGAGGAGATTAGGGTTAAGAGTGATTAAAGTTTCACTATTAGCACTAAGCACCCCACTACAAAGCTCGGACCTATGCATACCCCATAAAGCTCGGACCCCATGTGTTTCACATATACAAAAATCGGACCAACACATAAAGTTCGGACAATGTGCATCGTCACCAAAAAGTCGGACAAGGGTATTACCCTTAAAACTCAGACAACATTCATTTATAAGGAACTCGGACCAAACACCTTATACTCATTCAAAGTTCGGACTGTATAATATATATAAAAGTCGGACTATATTAAATATGTAAAAGTCGGATTTTGTTTAACATATAAAAGTCGGACTTTGTTACTCAATATTAAAAGTCGGACAACTTTAACCCTTTTGAAACTCAGACATATATCATTCCTTAAACTCAGACTTTTGTGACTTCACAAAACGCTGACTGTTAACTACGAGTTTCAACATACGTGATTTCCAAAGCCAACTCACAGAATCAATGGAACAGTTACATTCTTACGTTCATACGATCAGGAAACCCTAATTTCACATATTCACAGTGCAGTAATCTAATCAAATCAACGATTTTAACATATCATGTATCTTAATCATCAGGCAAATGATTACACAACAATCATATTCATTTCTCAATAAACAGAATTCAATCAGTAAATACAGAACTAGTATATGAAGAACTAGGGTTTACATGAATCACATAATCAAGAATTGGTAACAACAAACAATCATTAAACAATTACCTTGGATTGATTCTAGACAAAGAGAGGAATCAAGAGTGATGATTGAGAGCTTGCCAATGATTAAGAAGATGATTGTAGAGAGGATTAGAGAATGTGAAAGTACGTGTTTTGATTCTTGTGTGATGATTAGTGGAGGAGATTAGGGTTAAGAGTGATTAAAGTTTAACTATTAGCACTAAGCACCCTTAAGTATTATCTATCACATATTACATGCACAAGATATGCAATTTACAGTTTCATCACCACATTCAAGTATTTGACAAATCAATCATAAACCTTATCAAATCCAAAACGTATACAGTTACAATGCAAACAAATTGTGCAAGTAAACACTAAACAAGCAGTGAATGTGCAATAAATGCGAAAGTGGAATCTTGGAAACTCGAGTTGTCACAGTGTCATTCCCACGCTGCGATCTAGGCAGGCCAGTAACAAAATCCATGGAAATTTCCTCCCATTTCCATTGTGGTATCTTGGGTTGCTGAAGTAGGCCTGATGGTTTCTGGTATTCCGATTTGACTCTCGCACAAGTCAAACATTTGCTGACGTAAGTTGCTATGTGGGCTTTCATGCTGGGCCACCAATACGTAGTTCTGAGATGGTGGTACATGTTGGTGCACTTTGTGTCTGTACTTTGTCTATGTTTTGTAATGTATAAAACGATGTCTTTTGTCGGTTGTGTTTACGTCTTTTGTATGTTGTTTATGTGTTGTAATATGTGTTTGACCAAGTCAACCATCCTCCTGGTTTGACTTGGCCAAACTTCAACACTTAGTGGTTGAAAGATATGATGTCTCGAAGGATGTCATCGAAGGATGTTGTTATCCTTCGATGATTTCGAAAGATGATGTTTCGGAGGATCTTTATGGACCTCGAAGGATATACCATCCTTCGAGGTATGTCTAGATCCTTCGAGATCTTTCGATAGCTTTTCTGGTCGATAGATGATCCTTCGATCAGAATACCTATCCTTCGTGCATGGTAATCTGTCATGGGTATATATATCCCATGAGGGTTTCACTCCTCAGAAGTTCTGTCCAAGTTAGTGTTCATTGTTGAGAGCTTTTGTGTGTGTGAACCCAAGTCTTGTAAGAGTGTATTTTCAGTTTGGTCAAGGTCTGTAACCGTGTCCACTGAAATACAAGAGAAAACTTTGATACTTGCTTGTCTACTCTTTCTCTTGTTCACTTTGCTTTCATATAAACTCCGGTTTGCTTGCTAGCTTGGATTCCGCACTTGCTAGTGGGTTAAACATAACAAGGAATAGGTTAAACCTCAACCTCCGAGGGACCTACAAGTGGTATCAGAGCCGTGGCTCTTTTCCTTGTTAAAACCGGGTTTTTATGCAAGACTTGGTTGTTTTTGGACAAAAAGTTTCTTGGTTTAGCACCCGTTTTTAGTGTGTTTCTGGATATTTAACCATAAAAACGTGTTCTAAACTAACCGGGTGTGTTACGGGAAGGTTTGGGTAACTTAAAAATCATATTTGAAAAGGTTTTCAAACAGCTTCAAACAGCAAATCAGTTTGCTTTTCTTTCTAACTCCGGACCGTCAACAGCAAATCAGTTTGATCCTTCAGCATATACTATGCTCTCAAGACCAGATTCTTCTTCTTCTCAACAACAACAGTATGTGCAACAGACAGCTCCTCAGTTCACTCCACCACCTTTCCTGGATCCAAACAGAGCTCAACAGCAACAACCACAACAACAAGGGTTTTATGGAAGTTCTTCAAGCTTTCAAGCTACTTCCAACCCTAACACTGTCAGATTGGATACTTCCAATTTCTCAAAAGTCAGTGTTGAGATAGCCAAGGAACATATGGAGATGTTGAATACCTTGGTCAGTGCTTATTGTGGGTTGGTTGCCGGTCAAATTGGAAATATCAACCTGACCAACGAAGATTATCAACAGGTTGATAAAGAAGAGTTCGAAATGATGGATATAAAGTGGGCTCTTGCGAGTGCTATTCGTAGAGCTAAAGAGTTTATGGAGCGAACAGGAAGAACCAACTTGGAAAGCAACAACAACACCAAGTATGGTTTTGATAAAAATGCTGTCACCTGCTTCAACTGTGGTGAAAAAGGTCACTTCAAGCGGGAATGTCAGAAACCAGCCAAGCAAGGCAATCAGAATCCGTTTAGGAATCAACGACAGCCTCAGCAACAACAGAACAATTCTGACAGACAATTAGTTCCCGTGGGAGGAAATTCTTCTGGATCCACAAACTCTAATCCCCACAGAGGATTAGTTGTTCAAGCTGACGAGATTTGCAACTGGAATCTTCAGCTTGGTGAAGGAGGTAATGGTGGCACAGCTTGTTATGCCAAGGTAGTTGAAAAGGTTGAAGAACCCGTGCATGCTGGTGAATCTTCTGAGGATGAAGATAGCTCGGGTTACAGTGGAAGTTCAGACGGGGAATCACTTGATGCTAGTGATATATCAAGTGATGCTTTGGATCTGGAGGTTGATGAGTTATTGGCTGATGCTGAAGCCTTATGCAAAAGAAGATCTATTCTTTGTCAGAAAGCTGCTGGAACTTCTGAGAAGCTTTCTCAATTTTTCTCTGAAGACGGATCTTTCTCTTTTCATACAGCCTTTATGGCTCATGTTGAAGGACAAACCTCTCAGGTATGTGACTCTAAGCCTGAATCTATTTCTGCTAATGTTGAATGTGCTAAATGTAAAGAATATGCAGAAAAAGAAAGTCTTTTTGAAATAACACACAAACACAATCAAGAATTGATTGTGGATCTTTCAAAGGCAACAGAGGCTAACTTGTTTTTGACAAGAAATGAAAAAGAGTTTAAAGCTACAATTGCGTCACTTAAACATGATGTTTCTGAACTTCAAAGGGCTGTTTTAAGAAAACAATATGCTAATAACAATTTAATTGACACAATTGAGCAACAGATGGTTGAGTTAGCCACAGCAAAGTGTGAATGTGAAACAATCAAGCAGAAATTGGAAAGTTATTCCAATTCCCGCTATGTTTTGGATCACATTATTGATGTGCAAAAGAAAAAGAAGGATGAGAAATTCACTGGGGTAGGATTCAAATCAAGTCCTCCTCCAATGAATCATAACTACTCCAAGTTGCCTGATCACGAGGAGATGCCCCGTTTTGAACCTACAGTGCCACTCAATCTCGATGATTTTGCAGTAGGTCTCGGGTTCAAAACAGGTACATCATCCTCGGGGCAATCTGAGTCTGAAAAGGTGGAAACTTCATCGTTTGTTAAGGAACAGAGTCCTCCGATCATTGAGGATGCTGATTCTTCAGACAATGAATCTGAAGAAAATGAGAAACCACAGTCTAACTTGGTTGCACCCGAAATTCCAATTGAGAATCACATCTTGTGTGATCCCCCGGTGAAACCAAGTAAGATTGAAACACCAAAGGCAATGAAGCCAAATGTACCTAGCATTGAAAAGAATAACTTGTTGTATACGCTCAAGGGAGACAGTAAAATTTATTCTGACAAGGATTTTCCAATCAAAAACGTAAATCAAGAGTTAATTGAGAAAATTTTTGAAGGAAGAACTGACAAGTTTTTGGGAAACAAGGGTAACAAAATTACGGTCACCCAATGTGAACCAGTTCCGTGTGAAGTAATTAGAAAACAATACGGAAATCAAAAACTGTCAGTTGAGCGAAAACAACAAGTGAATTCGGGAAAAGGTAAAGGGCAGGTACAGGAAAAGAGAGCTCAAAGCAAGAATGCTCAAGTACCAAAGGTTCAGCAGCTTAAAACTGAACAACCAAGGGTTCAGCAACCTAAGGTTGAACAGCCTAAAGCTCCTCAACCTAAGGCTGCACAACCCAAAATTCTACCATCTAGGGTTGAGCAACCTAAGGTTCCTAGGGTGCAAAACAAGAGAGCTCCTGTCAAGAAAGGAGAACAGAAAATGAACTTTGTTGAATCAAAGGGTACGGACAAACTGGAAACATTTCAAAATAAATCTAACATTGAATTCATAAAACAAGTTAGAATCTTAAAGCGAAATGATGAGAACAATTATACCCAGCACACAAATGGATGTGACTTAGGTCCTAGCACATCTAAATCACAAAGTTCAGTCTCTGGTTCTCAGTCGGGTCATCAACACAGTTCTCCGAGGTTTGTGGAGCGGAGAATGTGTTTTGAATGTGGAACAATTGGGCACATCGTAAGATATTGCCCATATTTGAAAAAGTTGAAAGGAAAAACAAGTGTTCCCCAAGAAAACAATTACCATAAACAACCGGTTTCCCCTAAACAAGACCCACGTGTCTTGAAAGAAAGGGAAAAGAAGGAGAGACAAAAGAACAAAAAGGTAATTGAGAAGGCCTTAAAATCTGAGGTCAAAGATGCAAAACCTGTACAAGCTAAGTCTGCATACGTAAAACCAGTAAACTCAAAAATAATTAATACGAATACTGGTAAAAGTCAACAAGCTTGGAAACAAAAACAGGTATTGAATTCAGGGGGAGCACCAGAAGTTTTATTTCCTAATCATCAAGTGATAGAGATCACTTTCCTTGATGATCAAGGACGACCCAAGTCAACAAAGGCTTGGGTCCCCCTCTCAATCTGATGTGTTAATTGTATGTGCAGGCGGCTCCAGGAGGAACTGTTAATAGTCTTTGGATTGTTGATAGTGGGGCTTCCAGGCACATGACTGGAGACTATCGTCTTATGTTTGATGTGAGAAGTATCAGAGGCGGATATGTCGCATTTGCAGGCGACAAGGGAGGTTATATCACCGGCGAGGGAAGGATTTCTAATGGGATTGTGAGCTTTGACAAGATCAATTATGTACAACAATTGGATCACAATCTCTTGAGTGTTTCTCAAATCTGCGACAAGAAGTTCACCGTGCATTTTGATGATGCCGGTTGTTATGTGCTGAAACCGGGTTTCAAGATCCCTTCTGAATGGATTCTCTTATCAGCTCCAAGGGTGAATGATTTATATGTCCTTGATATGAGCCAAGCTATTACTCAGTCCAAGCAAGTCACTTGTTTCATTTCAAAAGCCACTGAAAAGGAGACGATCTCTTGGCACAGACGAATGGGTCACATTCACCTCAGAAAAATGAATCACCTAGTCAAAAACAATCTGGTGAGAGGTGTTAATGTGAAGAACTTTCAACTCCAAGATGTCTGTGTGCCATGTCAAAAGGGAAAGCAGACCAAGAAATCTCACCCTCTGAAGAAAGTTAACACTGTCAACATGCCACTTGAGCGTTTGCATATGGATCTTTTTGGCCCAGTCAAACACAAGAGTGTGCATGGAGAAGTTTTCTGCTTGGTAGTTACTGATGACTACTCAAGATATTCATGGGTTGACTTCATGGTCCACAAGAGTGAAACTCCGGAAATTCTGAAGAAATTGATCACCTTGTTAGAAAATCTGTATAATCTGAAGGTGAGAAGAATTCGAAGCGACAACGGTACCGAGTTCAAGAACAGAGTTATGGATGAATTTTGCGCTGCAAAAGGAATTCTTCATGAGTACAGCTCTCGGTATACGCCACAACAAAATGGGGTCGCTGAAAGAAAGAACAGAACCTTGATAGAGACTGCAAGAACCATGTTGGTTGAGTCTCAGCTTCCAGTTCGATTTTGGACTGAAGCTGTTGCCTCGGCTTGCTACACATTAAACAGGGTTCTCACAGTGAAAAGACATGGGAAAACGTGCTTCGAACTCCTTCACAAGAAGACTCCAGACTTGGAATATCTAGAACCTTTTGGTGCACCATGTACCATGATTGAACCTGATGGGAAATTTGGTGCCAAAGCTATCGAAGGTTACTTCCTTGGGTATGCTACTCCTGATCTGCGAGTATGGAACCTAACTACCAAAAGGATTGAAGAATGGGGTGAAGTAAGAGTTCAAAGATATTCTAATCCTCCGAAGCCTTCTGGAGATCCATGGATGTTTGATTATGATGGTCTTTTCGACTCTTTTAATCTGCCGACATTTGACGATGATAATGCAATAGCTCAAATGTTGTCTGAAAGCGAGAATGCGACTGGCTCTCAGCTGGTTCGCCCAATCCTTGTTGACTCACAAGCAACATCTTCTGTCAACAATCTCGTTTCAAATGAGGTGTTTAATGATGCTGTCGACTACAATGTGTCGTCGGAAGATGAGGAGTTTCTTGATGCTAATGATGGTGAGACACGGGCTCCGGTTCAAGGTACTTCAGAAGCAACGGATCCAGTGTCTGCTCCAATTATTCAAGAAGAAAATGCATCATCTTCTACTACTCACCAGCTTCAGAATGATATCGGGAATTTAAATATCACTAACTTGAGGTCAAATGTTGAAGTTCCTCAAGTTACTGAAACCCGAATTCATAATATTCATCCTCAGCGGAATATAATAGGTGACGTTCTCAGTGGTGTAAGGACAAGAAATCAAATCAGAAACAACGAAAATGCTGGCTTGTATGCTGAGATAAGAGAATCGGGACAACAGAATCAGTGGTCCTTTGCCTGCTACGTTAGCCAAGAAGAACCTAAATCTTGGAAAGAGGCATTGAAGGATGATTCCTGGGTGGAAGCAATGCAAGAAGAACTTCAGCAGTTTGAAAAATTGGGCGTATGGAAATTGGTTGATAGGCCCGATAACTACAAAAAGATCGGAACTCGCTGGGTGTTCAAGTGCAAAAAGGACGACCGTGGGATTGTTGTCCGAAACAAAGCAAGGTTGGTTGTCCAAGGCTTTAGTCAGATTGAAGGCATTGACTACAATGAAGTGTATGCTCCTGTTGCTCGTCTGGAGGCTATTAGAATCTTTCTAGCCTATGCATCTTTCAAGAAATTTAAGGTGTACCAGATGGATGTCAAAAGTGCTTTTCTACACGGAGTAGTCGAGGAGGAAGTATATGTCGAGCAACCACCGGGGTTTGAAGATCCATTACATCCTGACAGGGTTTTACTTCTAAACAAGGCGTTATATGGTCTTCATCAAGCACCTCGGGCTTGGTATGAAACGTTGTCTACCTATCTGCTCAGCAATGGTTTTAGACGGGGTTTGATCGACTGTACCCTCTTCATTAAAGAAAAAGGTGAAGATCTTCTGTTGGTACAAGTGTATGTCGATGACATTATCTTTGGTTCTACCGATGATAAGCTGTGCAAGGAATTTGAAAGGGTGATGCAAGATCGATTCGAGATGAGTGCGATGGGTGAAATGACGTTCTTCTTGGGTTTGCAAGTTAATCAGTCCGAATCTGGAATTTTTATTCATCAAACCAAGTACGTCGGGGACATCTTGAGCCGGTTCCAGATGTCCGATTCGAAGCCTATTTCTACTCCTCTTCCTCAGAATCATGGAATTACTCCGGATGACGAAGGAGATGCTGTGGATTCTTCGCTCTATCGTGCTATGATTGGATCTTTAATGTATCTCACCGCATCAAGACCCGACATTATGTATCCAACTTGTCTTCTCGCTAGGTATCAAGCGAATCCGAAGGTCTCTCACTATGCTGCTGTCAAGAGGATCTTTCGTTATCTGAAGACTTACCCTGACACCGGGTTATGGTATCCTAAGGATGATAACTTTGATCTCACAGCTTTCAGTGATTCTGATTTTGGTGGCTGCAAAAAGGATGGAAAATCAACTACAGCAGGATGTCAGTTCTTAGGCAATCGCCTAGTCACTTGGCAATGCAAGAAGCAGACATGTGTGGCTACGTCTACATGTGAAGCAGAATACATTGCTGCGTCTAGTTGCTGCTCCCAGGTTCTATGGATCCAACAACAGATGCGGGACTACGGTTTTGAATTCCTAACTACTCCTATTTATGTTGATAATGAGGCTGCCTTACAGATCACTAGAAATCCTGTACAGCACTCGAAAACGAAGCACATCGATATTAAATATCACTTCATACGTGATTGCTTTGAAAAGAGACTTATCGATGTGGTTCATATTCATACCGACCACCAACGTGCCGACCTTTTTACCAAAGCGTTTGATAAATCAAGATTTGATTATTTACTTTTGGTAAACGGCATTAAGGTGAAGCAAGAGTAACCGACATCAGGAAATCGTTTTTGTAAATATTTTTCTAAAAACCAAAAAATCCAAAAATATTTTTCATTTTCTTTATTTTTGAATTTTAGGGGGAGAAAGTTTCAAGAAAAATATAAAAACATTGAAAAACCACAAAAATACAAAAATATGTCTTTAATTTATTTACTTTCTGCATTTAAGGGGGAGAAAATTCAGAAAAACACAAAAACAATAGAAAAACAAAAATGAGTTTCTTGGCAATATAAGAGAAAGTGATATTACATCAGAGGTCGGTTGAAACATGTTTCCAGAAATCAAAAGAAAAAGAAAATGATAAGTAGCTCTACTAATGATGTACCGGTAGACTCACGATCATTTTAAAGTATGCAGGAGATATAAACATAACAGACTGAAAACCGCGTGGGAACCGTTCATTGGCATATGGTCTTGGTACCGAAATTTCGTTTGATAGATTGCCGAGGTTCTGAGATATTCGGGGTTTATGCTGTTTATCATCTGGGTATCATGGTTGTTTCTATAAAAGACAAAGTCTAAGTTCTTCCATGATACCATACATACGTGTACATATCTCATACTGCATTCGACCTCAATAAGTGATAAACAATCACATGTCCAACAAAATAAGTGATAAAATATCACATTTATCCGGGAGTCAAGTTCGTCTCTCTGCTGTACGGAAGTACTGACCTGTTCACGGACTTGCTCCTGTGCCCTCATGCATCGAAAATCAAGTTCCTCATCAATAAGTGATTCTATCACATAGGGCTTGTTTTCAAACTCAAATAAGTGACTTGTTCACATTGTATATATATACGTCAAAAACGGATGATAAATGGTATACTCCCCAGTATGATGAATTCTCGTGCATACCTTGATACGGGAATGTGTCGTGAGTGGATGAACACCGGTCGGTAAGTATAAATCATACCTTAAACGTATCTCATTGTATTATGATTACACCTGATCGTTGAGTTTAAGTGGACAACAATATCGGTAATTGTGGTAGAATACTTATCCGCTTCTGTAAAAGAATTTTAAAAGGAAGTGTGTTTTGACAAAAGACCGCAAGCTGATATGATTCTCTTCGCCAGAAACTCGCAAAAATATTGTTGTGTTTGTATATATTTATTTACTGCTTTATTTTAAACAGTTTTTGTCGTTTGGTGCATATCAGCACGACATTAGCGGTGATGTCGTTTGATAACATTCAAAGGATTTTAAAATTGTTACCTTTTATTTTATCAAACCACAAAATCCAAAAAGATTTTCTATTTAAACATTATTTTTGATTAACTGATGTTGGTGCTCGATCCGATACCTGACAAGCCGAGATACTTCATAAAATTAACCTTGCAGAACTTCATAACGGACAACTTTTCAAAATGGTCATTCCTGAAAAATCTCCAAAATTTGAAGTGTGGAAATTGAAAATTCCCAAAAATCCAAAGTGTTGATGGGAAATCTGATCCTTCGAGGAAGCAATGGCCCTCGAAAGATCAGATAGTCAAGAAAGTCAATGAAAGTCAATGGTTTTAGTCGAAAGATACCTTGGTCAACGAAGGATTTGACCAAGTGATCCTTCGATTTGACCAGACCACTTGAAAGATGGTTTTAGATCGAAGGATATCTTTCGAAGGATCCATAAATATCTGGTATCTTTCGATCCAGATCCTTTAAATATCTGGATCTTTCGAACCTTATATGGATCCTTCGAACCAGAAGTTATCCTTCGAGACCACTGTTCATCTTTCGAGTAGGTTCGAGTCTTTCGAGACGGTTCGACTTTCGAGGTGGAGTATAAAAAGGTGTCTTCTTCATCATTGTCATTATCAGTTTTTCAAAACCCTCAAAATCCTCTCGAAACTCTGCCAAAAATTTCAAAATCACGTGTTCGTTCATCAGGATTTGATAACATTATCTTGGTAGGATGTTTATGCTCTAATCTATTAACAAACATCAAAACAAAACTTCATAAACATATCATTGATCATGATTCATTCTTTAATGTTCTTGTTTTATTCATGTAAGATTTTGAATGTCTAGGTTATGAGTCAGTGATGTTGTGATTATGTGATGCTACTGTATCTGTTTGTGGATGTTATGTTGTTTAGATTGAACATTGTTGACTGAATGTTTGGGTTGATTAAAACAGGGGAGGTTAGGGTTTTGGGTAAAGTTTAAGTGTTTGGCTTGTATTTATGTCCGGTTTGGGTTAAATGTGTTTTGATTTGAAATTGGAAATCGTTTTTAAGGGTGTTGATATGTTAATGTTTGGTATAAAACATAACCAAATTCGTTTAATATTCTGACCGGAAAAACATTTAACACCACCGGGAAAACCCACCGGAAAAATATGCAGATGAACAGTCGTCGTATCGGAAGATGATGAGTCATCACCTCGAGAGATGTGCTAAACAACATTCTTCGAGGTGAATCTCGAAAGATGGTACATATCTTGAAAGATCATCTTTCGATTGATTAGCCTTCGAAAGATCAAGATATCTTTCAAAATTTCTTGTTCATTCGAAAGATTATCCTTCGATAAGTTTGACATCTTTCAAGATAAATAGCATCTTTCGAGCTGGATCAACATCCTTCGAACCATTTGTCATCCTTCGAACTGATTTTCATCTTTCGAACTGATTTTCATCTTTCGGGCTCAATTTCTATCCTTCGATGGATATATAGATCCTTCGAAGGGTTCAACACTTAGAATATTTTCAAGAAATTGGAAATTTTCTAAGTGTAGAATTCTCTGTTGACTGTTTGACCTGTTCTTATTACGTGTCGTTTTTGATGCACAGAGATGGCACCAAAGGTTAAAAAGGAGCGGGCAAAGCCAACAAAGAAGGTGAAATCAGAGCTGGAAGCTATGTCTGAATCTAGACATAACATGGTGGCGTATTTACAACCTGAAGGAAGTGTCAGTGCAGAGTTTGATGGAATCATGGAGTATTTACATCGGTCGCGAATCAACTACGCTATCACAACTCAGCATGTCGCCTATCAGTCATACATCAAGGCATTCTGGAATACAGCTGTGGTTGAAACGGTGGATGAAAAGGAAGTAATCAGGGCAGTAGTCGCTGAAAAGCCCGTGGTCATTACTGAAAACTCTATCAGAGAACGTCTTCGGCTTGGAGATAAATCTGAAGATCCAACGTCTATAGAGCTACAGTGTCAGCGTGGGTTATTGTTAAGGATTAAGTACAGCGAGAACGTTCTTACCAATCAAATCAACAAGAAGTTTCTGCCTCTTCGATATAAGTTTCTTCTGCACATTCTCATTCATTGCCTAAGCAACAAGCGCTCTGGGTATGATTTGTCTCCTATTGATTTGACGGGATTGTTTACGGCGCTGATTCTGAACAAGCCGTTCAACATTTCTCGGTATATCTTCAATAATCTGAAGGAGAACACTCGGAGGCCACTTCCGTCAGATACACAGCGAACTAACACCAAGTTTTGGTTATACCCTCGGTTTCTGCAAATGATGATAGATGATCAGATTCCTGATCTTGCTAAAGCTGAGGCAGATGTGTTTCCTGTGAATCCGATGAACGAACGCACACTGCTAATCATCAAGTCTATGGGGGTTTACAAGGGATCGGATCCGGATAGGAAACTGATCGGTCATCTTAATGCTCCTGATTATGAGGCTCCGCAGAATCACAGATGGCGTCGTGAAGGAAGTGTTTCTGATAATGAAGAACCAGCGTTAATTGCTATGGCTGATGAGCAACTCACAGCTAAACATGGAATCAAGGCAACTAGAAGGTCTGCTGGAAGTTCTGGTGCAGCAGCTAGTACTGAGGTTGATATAAATGTGGCTGCAGAAGAGGTTCAGGATGTGCCTATAGATCCTGGTGTTGGTGATGGTGGTGCTGGTAATGTTGCTGGTCAGTCTGGTTCGGCTGCGACTGACAAAGGGAAGGGAAAGATAGATGAGCAGAGAAAGGTTATTGATGAAAGCAGTTCATCTTCCGAAGAGGAAGGAGGTTCAGGCGATAGTGATTCATCATCTGAGGATGATAACCCTCCTCCTCCAGGGATGAAGAAAGTGTTTGACAAACGTGGGAATCCCCGGTTTGTGAGGATAAAGAAGACGGGTAGTACTGAAGAATCCGATCATGATGAAGATTATACGCTCACTTCTCCGGGCTTCCTTAAGAAAAGGAAGGCAAAGAAGCAAGCTGTTCGTACATCAAAGAAAGCTGCTGGTGATACTTCTATCCCAGTGTCAGTACAACCTTCTTCTGAGCCAGAGCAACAGTTTCCTCCGATTGGCGATCAGCTGACTGCTTCTGAGACGCTGGAGCTCATGTCTTCTCCACCAAAGTCTTCTGGGACACGCACGGTGTCTGTTGATCGACAGACGCCTGCAACTCCCTCCTCAGGTACACATACTAGACCTTCTCTCGTTATTTCCGGTCCTACAGGAGCTACTGGTCAATCTGGGTCATCTGGACCAGAACCATCTCTACCGACATTGGCAGAGACTCTGTCAGGCTTATCTGATGCTGAAAAGATTCAATTCCTGATTGGACAAATCAGTGAATTAGGTTCTATTGTCAGTCGACATACACGAACGATTGAAGAACATCGTGTACAACGAGTGAAGGATGCAGAGGCTCACAATCAGCTGTGTTCTATTGTAAGTGCTCAAAGTATGAAGATCAAAGAACAAGCTGAAGAAATTGATAGATTAAAGAAGGCTAACTTGGCAAGAGATAGAGAGGTGGAGATCATGAAAAGACACAGCACTAATCTGGAAAATTCAGCAAAAGCGTTAAGGGAAACGGTTAGCAGTCGTGATGAAAGACTGATAAATGCCTTTAAGCCGATGCATACAAACTTTGGTAGGGTGTATAAACAGGTTGGTACATTGTGGAACGAAAGGTGCAAAACCTTAGGAATAGTTCCCGAAAGGCGTGAGGATGATCAGGATGATGATGCTGCTAATCCAGATCAAACAACTGCCTCAGGCTCCGGTGCAACTGCATCCGGTGCTGCAGGCGGATCTGGTACTCCTCAAGATACTCCGTCTGCTCCTCCTACAGCTACTACCGGACCAACTGAACAGACTGAAACACTGGAAATGTCTGTAGATCCTGCACAGATCAGCCTGGAACCGGAAACATTTACAACAGACCCTCCTGAATCTTCAAGTGTTCAAAAGTTTCATCCTATCACGGGTGAACTACTGGAAGAGGGAGAGTTTATTTCAGAAATGACTGATGAACAGATTGCAATCTTAACTAATTTGGATGATGTTGCTGAGTGTTTGATTGATGCTACTCCACTGGTACAGGATCAGACTGATTTCTCTTCAATTGATGAAATCTTCATCAGTTCTGATCCTGAACGTCCTGTGTATGTTCGAGAGGACGATACCGAGATGAATGCTCTTGATGATACCTTTGTTGCTGAAAAGACCGCAGAGTTTGAAAATCTGTCTTCTGATTCGCCATCAGCTCAGGAAAGCCGTGAGAAAACTATTAATGAATGGCGAGCGGATTTCCTTGCTAGGAATCCTCCTCCGCTTGCCCCATTGGATCAGGCTAATTACATGATGTTGGAGAAAAATCAGGCTAGGGGTAGAATCATCAGCTGGATGTTCGTAAAAGATCTGCATTGCATGGTTGTGAAGAGAGAATCTGGTCTTCAATACTTCAGGACTCTCCTTAGTATTCTCACACTTCCATATTATGATGTGGCAGTGTTGGCGCAGCTTGATGTAATCAATCGAGCTAAAGAATATATGGTGGATCTATTCGCGAAGAAACTCAGGTTAGAGAGAAGATTGGGTTGGAAGGATCCTCTGTACAAGCCTCAATTTCCAAGATACGAGCAGATCAAGTTCACTCTTGATCCAGAGACTAACACCGCTCGTTATCGTTTGGTATACGATCCTCCTAGGGTGATGAAGAAGATTCCGTTACTGAAAATGAAGACCGACTTTCTTGAAAATTTCCGCTGCTGGGTTTATGATGCGGATACCGGTGAAGCTGTGATCTTGTTCAGAGACAATTCGGAGAACTTCAGGATAATCGATCCGATGTGGATTACAAATATGTCCAGATCGGATATCATTGTTTTGAAGGATCATGAAATCAATTACTTAGTTCAAGATCGAGATCAAGCCATGAAGTTTCAAAGGATGGCCCGATACTGCTTCAACTTGTTAATCAACGCAGGAAGTGCATGGTCGTCGCATCATTTAGCCGTGGAAAGGGCGTTAGAGACTTAAGACATGAAGACCAAGACAAAGCTACAGCCAAGGGGGAGTTTGTTGGTGCACTTTGTGTCTGTACTTTGTCTATGTTTTGTAATGTATAAAACGATGTCTTTTGTCGGTTGTGTTTACGTCTTTTGTATGTTGTTTATGTGTTGTAATATGTGTTTGACCAAGTCAACCATCCTCCTGGTTTGACTTGGCCAAACTTCAACACTTAGTGGTTGAAAGATATGATGTCTCGAAGGATGTCATCGAAGGATGTTGTTATCCTTCGATGACTTCGAAAGATGATGTTTCGGAGGATCTTTATGGACCTCGAAGGATATACCATCCTTCGAGGTATGTCTAGATCCTTCGAGATCTTTCGATAGCTTTTCTGGTCGATAGATGATCCTTCGATCAGAATACCTATCCTTCGTGCATGGTAATCTGTCATGGGTATATATATCCCATGAGGGTTTCACTCCTCAGAAGTTCTGTCCAAGTTAGTGTTCATTGTTGAGAGCTTTTGTGTGTGTGAACCCAAGTCTTGTAAGAGTGTATTTTCAGTTTGGTCAAGGTCTGTAACCGTGTCCACTGAAATACAAGAGAAAACTTTGATACTTGCTTGTCTACTCTTTCTCTTGTTCACTTTGCTTTCATATAAACTCCGGTTTGCTTGCTAGCTTGGATTCCGCACTTGCTAGTGGGTTAAACATAACAAGGAATAGGTTAAACCTCAACCTCCGAGGGACCTACAGTACATTTTATCCGAACATGGATGTACCGAGTAGCGAGACTTATGAGCTTCGTCCATTACAAGCTCGCGTATGTTGCCATAATGTGGGACCCAGATACGCCCCGTTGCATAATAGGCGCCGTCTTCCTTTTGTTCTAATCGTTGCCTTGAGCCACGTAAGGCTTCAGCCCTGACGTTTTCTGGTTTCAATGCTCCTACCTGAGCATCTCGTATCTGAGCAGGAAGACCAGACTGACTAGTAAGTTGTAATGCTCACACGCGTCTAGGTACGGTATCCTTTCGACTGAGAGCGTCATCCACAACATTGGCTTTGCCTGGATGGTACTTGATGGCACATTCGTAATCATTAAGTAGCTCAACCCATCGACGTTGACGCATGTTCAATTCCTTCTGCTTGAAGATATGCTCGAGACTCCTGTGATCGGTGTAAATAGTGCACTTGGTACCGTACAGGTAGTGTTGCCATATCTTAAGTGCAAAAACAACAGCTCCCAGCTCTAAATCGTGCGTAGTATAGTTCTGTTCGTGGATTTTAAGTTGGCGTGAAGCGTAAGCAATAACTTTATCCCGTTGCATCAATACGCAACCAAGACCCTGTATTGATGCGTCACAATAAACCACGAAGTCATCTGTGCCCTCTGGCAAGGAGAGGATAGGTGCGCTGCAGAGCCTATCCTTTAAGTGTTGAAAAGCGGTTTCCTGAGTACTACCCCAACGGTAGGTGACACCCTTTTGTGTCAGTAGTGTAAGTGGCTATGCAATCTTTGAGAAGTCTTTTATGAACCGTCTGTAATAACCCGCCAATCCCAAGAATTGGCGTATTTCCGTTGGTGTGCGAGGCGCAGGCCAGTTTCTGATCGAATCTACCTTGGATGGATCAACATGAATCCCATCCTTGTTTACTACATGGCCTAGAAAGTGGACTTCACGAAGCCAGAAGTCGCATTTCGAAAACTTGGCGTACAGCTGTTCTGTTCGAAGTAGTTCCAAAATAAGCCGTAAATGTTGCGCGTGTTCCTCCTGACTCTTAGAATAGATCAGGATGTCGTCGATGAAAACAATCACAAACTTGACTAGGTAGGGCTTGCACACTCTGTTCATTAGATCCATGAAGACTGCAGGTGCGTTCCTTAATCCGAATGGCATAACAAGAAACTCGTAGTGACCGTAACGAGTTCTGAATGTTGTTTTGGAGACGTCCTCATCCCGGACTCTCAGCTGATGGTACCCTGACCTCAGATCAACCTTCGAATAGTAGCTCGACCCTTGTAATTGGTCGAACAAGTCGTCAATGCGTGGAAGAGGATAACGATTCTTCACTGTCACCTTGTTGAGCTCGCGATAATCAATGCACATCCTGAAGGTACCGTCCTTCTTTTTCACGAATAATACTGGAGCTCCCCAAGGCGAAGAGCTAGGACGAATAAAACCCTTATCCAAGAGTTCTTGCAGTTGCTTAGACAGTTCTTCCAGTTCAGTTGGAGCTAAGAGATATGGTGCACGAGCTATGGGTGCTGCTCCTGGAGCTAGTTTAATCTGGAATTCGACCAGGCGATGAGGCGGTAGACCAGGTAAGTCTTCAGGAAACACTTGAGGAAAATCACGTACAACTGGGATATCCTCTAATCTCTTCTCTTTCGTTGATGCGTCTGTAACAAGTGCTAAAATGGCAGTTTGACCCTTTCGCAAACACTTCTGGGCCTTCAGGAAGGAGATGATGCCAACCACGGCACCACTCTTGTCGCCTTGAACTTCGAGAGGTTCTTTACCAGAACGGGGAATACGAACTATCTTCTCCTTGCATACGATCTCTGCTTGTTGCTAGGATAACCAATCCATACCAATGACGATGTCGAAACTACCCAGAGCTATAGGAATGAGATCGATCGGAAAAGTCTGACCAGCGAGGATAAGATTACAACCCTGAACTATGTGTGTGGCCTCTAGACTTCTACCGTTAGCTAACTCTACAACATGTTTAGTGCTCAGAAGTGTGGGTGTGCGCTTGAGCATTTGACTAACTTTCAGTGACATATAACTGGTATCCGCACCCGAATCAAACAAAATAGTAACATAAAAGTCGTCGAGAAGAAACTTACCTATAACCACGTTAGGATCGTTCCTGGCGTCACCCTGCCCCAACACAAATGCACGACCCCTAGCGCCGTTGTTCC
Organism: Helianthus annuus; assembly: GCF_002127325.2. Lineage (NCBI taxonomy): Eukaryota > Viridiplantae > Streptophyta > Magnoliopsida > Asterales > Asteraceae > Helianthus > Helianthus annuus. Next base: position 47,682,827 of record NC_035439.2, on the reverse strand, counting down.
CCTCATTGTTATTTCCCCCGTTGTTGTTCCCATTGCCTTGATTATTGTTGTTATTGTTGTTGTTCTGGTTTCGGTTTAACTGGGGCAGTGTCTCTTGAAGTGACCTTCAGCGCCACAATGAAAACATCCCTTGTTGCCCTGTTGCTGATTCTGCGGTGTTTGCTGCTGCTGCTGGCGATCCTGAGTTGCAGGCCGTGGGCTCCTACAATCCTTGGCCTCATGACCCATCTTGAGACACCTCTGACAACGACCCTTGTTGCACTGGCCATTGTGGTGTCTGTTACAATTGTTGCACCTTGGGTGATTTCCTCGATAAACACCCCTTCCCTGATTGCCCGAAGATTGCTGACCAAGGCTCTGATAGTTGTCCGTCTTTCGCTGCTGCACCTGAGGCTGAACTGTAGCTGAACCCTTGCTGGAATCCCCCTCCCATTTTCTGTCACACCCTGACTTTTGCGGAAGCTTGATTGTTGGTGTGACTTCTTAATACCATTGCATACGATCATAACAACACTATATGATAAAACTAGTAGATGTACATCCATTAATTTAAGTTTAAAAGTAGTACAACATAATTGTCTGAAATGACGAGACCAAATTCAAGTTACAAACCATAACATGTTTTAAGGAGTTCAAAAAGACTCAACAAAAGATTTTTAAACAATCCCGAGTTTAGGACCACGTATCTCGTCCAGGATTAAGATACGCCTCCTAAGCCCTAATGACTTGGATGACATCTTTAATCACAACGCAGCTTAAAAACTCCAACGCCCGCCAGATCCATTTACTAATTCCCTGAAATACATGTAGTTTGAAAAATCAACAAAAGTCGAGCGAGTTCATGTGTAAGTGAGTGTGTATAAACCTTTGTAAAAATGTCTGTATGTATGAAAATCCCTGGTATGTAGCAATAAGGAAAAACCATCATTGGGTTGCAAAGCCAATGATAAGTGTGAAGTGATGCAGGAAGACTCAACCGTAGCGGATTTGTGCGTCGGGCACTTAGTCAACTCATGGTCCACTCAGCGGACTCAGGAGTGGGGCTCGCTACACCCAAATAGATCTATCACTAATGTCCCTCGGTCCTACAACGAGGATTAATGGCCTTAAGTGTCATGCCCACCACTCACATGTTCGCGTAATAAAAACCCTCCTTAAGCTAACCATACCATGTAAATAAATGTCTGTAATGTCTGTAAATGTATGTAACATGTATTTCAGCCTCGAGGTGTAAAACTGAAAATAGTTAAGAGAAAAGGGGGACATGAACTCACTGTATTGCGTCTTCGGTACTCGTAACCCAAATCTCTTCAGCAAACACGACTACCTACAATGTTCTAACGTCTATTAGACGAACGGGTCGTGCCTTGTCTTAGTATTTATGTCTTTGAGTTACGTTTCTTATATTATTTCGAGTGATAATTATTTGTCAAATTAATTTGTATTTCAACTTAATCATATGTCGTGTTGGAATATTTGTTTGTTCCATATTCTAGTATTAATACTTCTAAAGTATCTTATATATGCGTTTCCTTCCCAAGGATGGGATGCCGGAAATATATATTTAACCATATTCATGTATGAAACCAACCTCCGATACTTTGTATTCTGTGATAAACATTATGACGAGTTTTATTTTTGAAAACAAAATCTAAAGTATACTAGTAAACTCTTGTCTAGAAAATATTTACTAAGTGTTAGGATTTTCGGAAAATTTCGCCATAGTCTCCTTTGTAAATAGGGGTGTCCATGCTTAAATAGCATATCATTTTCTTTTACATATATCAATAGTTCATTTTCAATAACCAACCCGACATATCGACATACAAAACATTACATACTTCATTTCAGCTTTATTACTAGAAACCAGACTGTTTTCGAGGATTTTTATAAAATAGTTAACCTTTTCTAAAAGTTACCAAATTTTTACAGAATGTCACATATGTTCCAAATTTTATTGTGTAAAAATATCAAAGTCCAGTTCGTTACCCATATTTTATAGAAAATCATTTTCTCGTCTGCAATCAGATTTGTTACTTTCTGATTGCAGTTTACGGAAATATTCACTAAAAATTAACCGTAAGTCCGTTTGACGAAATTCCAGTTGGAGGGTCGTCCTGACAACGGTGTCCATCTACTGTAAAAATTTCATGAGTCGGTTTCACTCAGGTTTCAGGTTATGACTTCGAAAACAACCCACTTTTTCTGCAGTAAAAATGCAGCTTGAGCTGCTGTCCAAAAATAGTCTTTTAAAAATAGTAAACGGTCTCGAAAAATTACGATTCCAATGCCATTTGTTTAGTTATTCCAAAATACTCATTTTAGGCTTCAGAAAATCAGTTTTTCGATTTAAAATGATCCCGTTACAGCCTGTTGAAGTTGGCTGGAAATCCAACTCAGCAAGCTGTTTACATTGTAGAAGTGACTAAAAGTGCATAAACGAAGATCCTAACCATGGTTTATTGATGAACAAATGTTAAAACTTCAATCATGCTTTAACCAACCCTAAACCATTCAGATTTCAACCTCACACAACCTTTTTATATGTGGTTTTTAGGCAGAAACTTAGGTTCATATTTTAGTGTTTAAACTTTTGTGTGTGATGAACATTCAACAAATCGTAACAAGAATCAAGGTGGAACAAGAGTATGAAGGGACTTACTACTAGCACAAGGCTAGGGTTGTAATCTTAGGACAAGATGATGGTGAAAAAAGATGATGATAAGATTAGAACAAAGCTTCCTTGAAATTCCTTCAAGTTGCAACTTCCATGGATTCTTTGAAGCTTTGTATGGGACTTGTTAGTGGAGAAGATGAAGATGTGAAAGTGATGGTGATGGTGGCTGCTATAATCAGCCAAGAGGGAGAGAGAGAGTGAAGGAAAATGGTGGAGTGACTTGTTGGTGAAGATGGAATGATGAGGTAAATCACTAGCCCAACCTATATGCCATCATGATGATTTCTTGGCAAGATCACCTCCCAATCAAAATCAAGGGGAATATTTAGTAGGGGATTTGAAATAATTGAAGGTGGGTACCCCCATGTGAGCCGAGAATTAGTGAGGGGGGGGGGGTTAATTGTAAATTTTCATAGTTAGCGGGTAATTAATTAGAAGGTTAAGGGTATTTACAAGTATAGTGGGTGTATGTCATGTTTACATGGTGTATGGGGATTTTTGTGACCATAAATAATTAAGAATGATAAAATAATATTTTTGACACTGTTTTCGTGTCTCGGGTAATGTCTGGTTGTTCGGTTACGTATCGTTCCGTTAAAGCGTTTAATTGTACCGTATAGTGTCTTTTGTGCATCTTTTTGTAACGAAATTAATTCCAACACTTAGGAAAGCGTTCGGGACCATTTAGTCAATACTCTGTATAATACGAGTGTGTTAAAAAGCTGAATTGTAACTGAAAATGCAGAGTTTTGTACTTAGAATGAGTTTTAGGCACTTTCTGGCACTCAAACTATCACCTAGTGACATAGTCTTATGGTTCTCACTTCCCTACACCCATACTAGTGTAATACTTTATCCCTGGCCCATACTGGCCTCAATATAGTGTCTGTCTATGTGCTGGCATTGTCAGCATGTGTCTGGGTTATCCGCTCACTGTGCTAGCTGTGCTTTGTGCATCAGGTTTGTCACTAAGAGTCTGTATAAAATAATTGAAGTGACTGTATGTAAAGAATGCACATGTATGTATATAACATAAATCAGTAAGCAGTTTAAAGCGTCAGATGTAATCAAGCACAGTCATTAAGCACATAATTAGAGTTAATTAATTGTACGGATGCATGTAAAATTGACGGTTGTCACATTTTCTCTTGTTGTCACTGGGAGTAGCAGGAGTGGCAGAAGTGGTAGCGGTAGTAGTAGCGCTGATACGTTTAGGCAGCCTGTTCTGATCCACTGCCTGATCCGTGAGGCGATGAGCAAGACGTTGAATATCCTGGATATTATCAAGATTGGCCGATGTCACGTGACTTTAAATTTCTGGTGCTAGCCCTTTGAGATACAACTCTATACGCTTGATAGGAGGGTCCACCATAGTTGGACATAAGATGGCCAGCTCGTTCGACCGTTTCGTATAAGCTTCAATTTCCGACCCCGTCATTTTCAAATGAAAGAACTCCACTTCTAACTTGTGGATGTCATCACGTGTGCAGTATTCCCGTTTGATGAGTTCCTTAAAATCATTCCAAGGGGTGGCGTTAGCAGCTGCAAACCCTAAAAGCTGAACTTGCGCATTCCACCAAGTCAGCGCAATGCCTTCGAGTGTACCAGTGGCGTACTTCACCCTGCGGTCCACGGGGCATTCACACATCTCAAATACGGACTCGAGCTTTTCAAACCAATGGAGGAGTCCAACTGCTCCTTCAGTGCCACTGAACGTGCTAGGACGACAGTCCATGAAATTCTTGAAAGTGCAAACAGGTTGCTGAGTGTGTTGACCTGTTGTGTATAAGAATAGGATAAGGTTAAACACAAGAGTTGGTCTAGGAGAGTAGGATCTAAAGATCCTAGTGTGAGTTACGACTGCAGGGTATACCTCCTGCTTGTGCAGCTGCAAGTGCCGCAGCAACTTGTTCGTTAATGAGAGCCGTCAACTGGGCTTGTGTCATGTTAATACGTCCAGCCATGATCTTCATAGCAAAGGTAACATAAGTAAGAGAGGTTCGCGAAAAGTGCGATGACAGAAGAGAGTAAGCACACAAGTGTTCTCATGCAACAGTGGTTATGTATATCTAAGCATACCATGAGCAAAGTTCTATGTAATCTAGCAAGTAGGCAATAATTCATAAACCATATTACCTAGGATGTTGAGTCTTGCATGTGGAGCGAGGCGTCGTTGTGGATCGTTGAGCACTGTACAGGTTATAGTCTGGTTTTAATAAAAACATTTTCCCCCTTATTAAAACCGAGTTCTCTATAACCAATGGCTCTGATACCAATCTGTCACACCCCCAAAATCCACACGCGGAGTACCACCGCTTGGAGGCGTGACATGACCAGGATCAAGCCACCAATCATATTGAACAATATATATTAAATGAAATTCAACCCATCAATATAAAAGGTGTTCAAAACCAAACATAGTTTACGTATTCAGCAGAAGCATAATTGTAAAATTCAACATAAGTATCTAGTTCACAAAATGTAAATGTTTGACATGGAACTCTACAGTCCATGTGCCCACAACGATCGCGCCTCCCATGCAAGCTCCATGAGTACCTATGGTCCTGCAAGGCATGTAACAGAAAGTCAACAACTAGTTGAGCGAGTTCACAGTAAGTAAGTTCGTAATAGTAGGTTCGTTGCATCACCATGCGTTATTAACTAAGTCAATTGTATGTTCATTTAGTGGGGGCTTCCCATGTGTGTGTGTACTAGACTAGAGGTAACCATAAGTGTTCTTCTTAACCCGAGAACAGTAGTACGTACGAGGTTTATGTGACACCCCAGGAAAATCAGTGAACAGTACAGTTTACCTAGCTTCCTCAGTGAGTGCATACCAAAATTTCGGGACGAAATTTCCAATTAGTTGGGGATAATGTGACAACTCGTACTTTAGACTTACCTTGTATGACGTCGTATGCTTACGTGAACTATATTGTTTATATGAATGCATGATATAAATGTTATGTGCTACATGTGTTACGTATATGTATGAATAATTACAAACAAAACAAACCATATAACACCACTCGACCGCACAAGCCCTTTTGGGTTACACCTTGCAGTTGGACCCTTAGGGATAACCGAATGGGCTCGGCCCACTCCCTCTATGCGCAAACAACTATAGGGATTTGGTTATTTCTCAATTGTTACAACACAACATCAAAAACACACAAAACCCTAGCTAAACACTCTCTCTCCCTCTCGTTCGCGAACCCAAGACGACAAGCATATTCCCGATCGGACATCATTCTTAATCGGATCACCTCTTCTTAATCAGTTAGTGTTTAATTGTGATTTTATGATTTAATCGAATGTGTATTGATCGGATCGTTTGTTAACCGGCCGGATATTGCTTGTATGATAATTGGATAGTTGTTAATCGGCCGGATGATGTCATGATGTTAATATGATTGATCGATTCAGTTAGTATGATTGTTTGATTTGATTGCTGTTGAACGATTCGTGTAATGATAACCGGCCGAACAGATTTGCTAATCGGCCGGACATAGATGTTAATCGGCCGTTATGAATTGATATATGTTCGGATGGATCAATGGGATTTGATAAGTCGGTCGGCCGTGTTATGTGTGTGAACGATTCGGTTTGTATAATTGATTGATTGTATTCGATGTTTTGTTATAATAGAATTGCATGATAATGATATAGGGCCGGTTCGATTATATTATTATGCTTGGTCGGATTGAATATTATGATACATGTTCGTACAAATAGCTCATGATTTTGGATTAGGGTTCATAGGGATTTAAGGATAAATTGCCTGTTTGATCTAAACCCATCATGTGTTGAAACGGATTAGTGTTATTGTAAATATGGAAACTTTGGTATGATTGTAACCGATGTGCATATAATCTGGATATGTTAACTATTCGCACACACTAATCTGATAGCACAAGCTAGCTGGACCGCACGAGCAGGAACTGCTAATCCGGACGGATTGGCAATCGCACGAACTGTCAATCCGGACGAAACAACGGTCCGCACGAGCTAAACTGTTCAACCGCACGAACTGACTGTCCGCACGGACTGACGAACCAAATGAATCGGACGGATGGTCACCCGCACGGATTGACCATCCGGACGGACTGCTAAATCGCATGAACTGTCACCCGGATGAGTGTCACTCGTACGGATTTCCATCCGGATGGACCAGTGGCCATCCGCACGAAATGCCACCCGCACGGAATGCCCATCCGGACGGATTGGTTACCACTCGCACGATTTGATTAGTTTTGTTTGGGCCATGACTTATGCTTGCAACTTGTTACCTCTGTGTAACCCTACGTGCTATACGTGAATCGAACCTGACTTGAATAAATGCATGATAGGACGTGATTGACCATTACTTGCTACCTGTTCACTTGTGTATCTGCCGAGCAAACCAAAGTGAGTTCACACAGCCAAGGCATGGGATTCCCGGGTTGGGAATTGGGTTGGATATGTTGAATGTGGAATGATTACTCGTACTTACGCATTTCTCTAGACTATAGACCATCGTCCTCAGGTTAGTCAGGACACGTTACGTAAAGCCTACGTAACCCAGATTATTTGCCATATGTCTCCCGGGTCGGGAGGACACGTTACGGAAAGCCTACGTAACCCAATACCATTCACTGGCTTCCAGGTCGGAAGGCCACGCTGCGTAAAGCCTGCGTAGCCCCCACGCGTACCACTGTCCTCGGGGAAGGGCACGTCACGTAAAGCCTACGTGACCCTGTACGTTTTCCTGTTCTCGGTAAAGAAGAACACATGGTCGGAAGTTAGTCTAGTAAGTACCGTTAATGAGAAGCCCTCATTAGCCAGGATAAACATGGGAAGCCCCCACCTTTAGTACACACTAGTATGGGAAGCCCCCACTAGCTATACTTATGCATTATGTTATGAACTTACTTTCTGTGAACTCGCTCAACTAGTTTGTTGATTATTTGCTGCATGCCTTGCAGGACCTTAGGTATATTTGGAGCTTGCACCAGAGGAGAAGCGGGTCGTTGTGGACAAGGACATGTGAATGCATATTAAACACTTTTACATTCACACATTGATACTTATGATTTGGGTTTTACATTTAATGCTTCCGCTACATATATAACGTTTGGTTTTGAACATCAATTATACTTATGATTATTATTAAATGCTATGTTTGATATAATTGATGGTCTGATCCTGGTCAGTCACGCCTCCAAGCGGTGGTACTCCGCGTGTGGGATTTTGGGGGTGTGACAGATTGGTATCAGAGCCATTGGTTATAGAGAACTTGGTTTTAATATGGGAAAACGTTTTATTAAAACCGGACTATAACCAGAACAGTGCTCTCAACGATCCACAACGACGCTTCACTCCACGTGCAAGACTCGACATCCTAGGTAATAAGGCTATGTTTATTGCCTGTTTGCTAGAATTGCTTAGAACCTTGCTCGCATTACGCTTAGATACACATGCTTTGATTACATGAGAACACCTATATGCCTATACTTCTCTGTCATCGCCCTATTCGCGAACCATCCTTACCTATGCTACTTGTTACAATGAAGATCATGTCTGGAAGAATCAACATGACACAAGCCCAGCTAGAGGCTCTCGTTCAAGCCCAAGTCACAGCGGCACTTGCGGCTGCTCAAGCAGGTAGGATAACCTGTAGTTATAACTTATGCTAGGATCTTTAGATCCTACACTCCTAAACTAGCTCTTGTATTTAAACTTTGCCCTACTCGTACACAATAGGTCAACACGCGCAGCAGCCTGTCTGCACCTTTAAGAATTTCATGGACTGTCGTCCAAACACCTTCAGCGGCACGGAAGGAGCAGTGGGACTACTCCACTGGTTCGAGAAGCTAGAATCAGTCTTTGAAATGTGCGAGTGCCCTGAGGCTCGCAAGGTCAAGTTTGCCACCGGCACTTTGGAGGGGATAGCACTGACTTGGTGGAACGCCCAAGTCCAGATCTTAGGGTTGGCAGCAGCTAACGCCACCCCATGGAACGATTTCAAGGAACTCATCAAGCGTGAGTACTGTACACGTGAGGATATTCATAAGTTGGAGGATGAGCTCTATAATTTGAAAATGGTTGGATCGGAAATCGAGGCGTATACCAAACGGTCTAATGAGCTGGCCGTTCTGTGTCCTACTATGGTGGACCCTCCATACAAGCGCATTGAGTTGTATCTCAAGGGATTGGCGCCAGAAATTCAGAGCCACGTGACGTCGGCTAACCTCGAAAACATCCAGGAAATCCAGCGCCTCGCTCATCGCATCACTGATCAGGCAGTGGATCAGAATAAACTGCCCAAGCGTGTTAATGCTACTGCTAATGTCACCACCTCAGCTACTCCTGCTACATCTGGTGACAGTAAAAGAAAATGGGATGGAGATTCTAGCAAAGGTTCAGCATCTGTTCAGCCACAAGCTCAGCAGCAGAAGATCGATCACTATCAGAGTCCCAGTCAGCAATCCTCTAGTGGTCACAGACAGAGGAGATATCAGGGTAGTCAACCCAGGTGCCACAACTGCAACAGGCATCACCACGGCCCGTGTAATAAGGGTCGTTGTCAAAGGTGCCTTAAGATGGGGCACGAGGCCAAAGACTGTAGGAGTCCACGGCCTGCGAATCAGAGTCAGCAGCCTCAGCAACCAGCTCCACAGAACCAGCAGCAGCAGCCACAGCGTGGAAACCGGGGGTGTTTCCAGTGTGGGGCTGAGGGTCACTTCAAACGCGATTGCCCTCAGTTGAACCAGAACCGCAACAACAATAACAACCAGGGCAACGGCAACAATAACGGCGGGAACAACAACAACAACGGCAATGAAGCTCGTGGTCGTGCTTTTGTGCTAGGTCGAGGCGATGCAGTGAACGATCCCAACGTTGTTATGGGTAAGTTTCTCCTCGACAATATTTACGTTACTGTTTTATTTGATTCGGGTGCGGATACAAGCTATATGTCTGTGAAAATGTGTCAACTGCTAAAACGTGCACCAACACTTTTACCCACCAAACATGTAGTCGAGTTAGCTAACGGTAAAAGTCTAGAGGCCACGCACGTAGTTCAGGGTTGTAATCTTATCTTAGCTGGTCAAGCTTTCTCTATAGACCTCATTCCCATAGTTTTGGGTAGTTTCGACGTTGTGATTGGGATGGATTGGTTGTCCCAACACCAGGCAGAGATCTTATGCAGTGAAAAGATCATTCGTATTCCTCGTTCGGGTCAGGAACCTCTCGAAGTTCAAGGCGACAAGAGTGGTGCAGTGGTAGGCATCATCTCTTTCTTGAAAGCGCAGAAATGTTTACGAAAGGGGCACACTGCCATTCTGGCACTCGTTACAGACACTTCAGCAAAGGAAAGGAAACTGGAAGATATACCAGTTGTACGTGACTATCCTCAGGTGTTCCCTGAAGACTTACCTGGATTACCGCCTCATCGTCAGGTCGAATTTCAGATCAAGCTCGCTCCGGGAGCAGCACCCATAGCTCGCGCACCATATCGTCTAGCTCCATCAGAATTGGAGGAACTGTCAAAGCAGCTACAAGAGCTCTTGGAAAAGGGCTTCATTCGTCCAAGCTCTTCGCCTTGGGGAGCTCCAGTACTTTTCGTGAAAAAGAAGGACGGTACGTTTAGGATGTGCATCGACTACCGTGAACTCAACAAGGTGACGGTGAAGAACCGTTATCCTCTTCCACGCATAGACGACTTATTCGACCAGTTGCAAGGGTCGTGCTACTATTCGAAGATAGACTTAAGGTCTGGGTACCATCAGTTGAGAGTCCGGGATGAGGACGTCTCCAAGACAGCCTTCAGAACTCGTTACGGTCACTACGAGTTTCTCGTCATGCCATTCGGGTTAACGAACGCGCCTGCTGTATTTATGGATCTTATGAACAGGGTCTGCAAACCCTATCTTGACAAGTTCGTCATAGTATTCATCGACGACATCCTGATTTACTCCAAGAGTCAGGAGGAACACGAGCAGCATCTTCGTCTTATTTTGGAACTCCTTCGGAAGGAACAGCTGTACGCCAAACTTTCTAAATGCGACTTCTGGCTTCGTGAAGTCCACTTCTTAGGCCACGTAGTGAACAAGGATGGGATCCATGTTGATCCATCCAAGGTAGATTCGATCAGGAACTGGCCTGCACCGCGTACACCGACAGAGATACGCCAATTCTTGGGTCTGGCAGGTTACTACAGACGGTTTATCAAGGATTTCTCGAAGATTGCTCAGCCGCTTACGTTACTGACACAGAAGGGTGTAACCTATCGCTGGGGAGAGCCCCAGGAGACCGCTTTTCAGCACCTAAAGGATAGACTTTGCAGTGCACCTATCCTCTCATTGCCAGAGGGCACAGACGACTTCGTGGTTTATTGTGATGCATCCATTCGGGGACTGGGATGTGTGTTAATGCAGCGCGACAAGGTTATCGCTTACGCCTCTCGTCAACTCAAGATTCATGAACGGAACTACACGACGCACGATTTAGAGCTGGGAGCTGTTGTATTCGCGCTTAAAATATGGCGACACTACCTGTACGGTACCAGGTGCACGATTTACACCGATCACAGGAGTCTCGAGCATATTCTTAAGCAGAAGGATTTGAATATGCGTCAACGACGATGGGTCGAATTACTGAACGACTACGAATGCGCTATCAAGTACCATCCAGGCAAAGCCAATGTGGTGGCTGACGCCCTCAGTCGGAAAGACACATTACCTCGGCGCGTGCGAGCGCTACAGCTTACGATTCAGTCTAGCCTTCCAGCACAGATACGAGATGCCCGGATAGAAGCATTGAAGCCCGAAAATGTCAAGGCTGAAGCCTTACGCGGCTCACGACAACAGATGGAACAGAAGGCAGACGGCGCCTACTATGTAACGGGCCGGATTTGGGTCCCACTTTATGGCGGTTTACGCGAACTTGTAATGGATGAAGCTCACAAGTCTCGCTACTCGGTACATCCAGGGTCGGATAAAATGTACCACGACATCAGCACTACATATTGGTGGCCTAGTATGAAGGCCCACATTGCTACGTACGTTGGAAAGTGCTTGACTTGTGCGAGGGTCAAGGTTGAATATCAAAAACCAGCTGGCCTACTTCAGCAGCCTAGGATACCACAGTGGAAATGGGAAGAAATATCCATGGATTTCGTTACAGGCTTACCTAGATCTCAGCGTGGGAACGACACAATATGGGTCATAGTTGATCGACTCACCAAGTCTGCACACTTCCTACCTATAAAGGAAACAGATAAGTTCTCCACACTCGCAGACGTTTACCTTAAGGAAGTTGTTTCGAGGCACGGAGTGCCCACATCTATCATTTCGGATCGCGATGCACGATTCACGTCAGAACTATGGCAAGCGATGCATAAATCTTTCGGCTCACGATTAGACATGAGCACAGCATATCATCCTCAGACGGACGGGCAGTCTGAGCGAACGATCCAGACGCTCGAAGACATGCTTAGAGCATGCGTCATTGATTTCGGCAACGGCTGGGAAAAGCATCTCCCTTTGGTGGAGTTCTCTTACAATAATAGTTATCACACCAGCATTCAAGCCGCTCCATTCGAGGCATTGTACGGGCGTAAATGCCGGTCACCACTCTGCTGGGCAGAGGTGGGAGATAGTCAGATCACGGGTCCAGAGATTGTTGTGGACGCCACGGAGAAGATTGCACAGATACGACAACGCATGGCGGCAGCACGCGACCGTCAGAAAGCCTACGCGGACAAGCGTAGAAAGCCATTGGAATTTGAGGTCGGGGACCGGGTTTTATTGAAAGTCTCACCCTGGAAGGGTGTGGTACGTTTTGGCAAACGGGGCAAACTAAATCCGCGGTATGTCGGACCCTTTGAAATCATAGAAAAGATTGGCAAGGTAGCCTACAAGTTGAATCTACCAGCTGAACTCGGGGCAGTTCACAATGTCTTTCACGTATCGAACCTAAAGAAGTGCCTATCAGATGAAAATCTCATCATTCCTTTTAAGGAACTCACTATCGACGAGCGGTTGCAGTTCGTCGAAGAGCCAGTTGAAGTCACGGACCGGGATGTGAAGGTCCTCAAACACAAGAGAATCCCTCTTGTTCGAGTTCGTTGGAACTCCAAACGTGGCTCAGAGTACACCTGGGAACGCGAAGACAGGATGACAGAAAAGTACCCCCTGTTATTCGAAACCAATGCTACCACTACTGAGGCTGAAGCTACTACTTCGGAATTTCGGGACGAAATTCCAGATCAACGGGGGGAGGATGTGACACCCCAGGAAAATCAGTGAACAGTACAGTTTACCTAGCTTCCTCAGTGAGTGCATACCAAAATTTCGGGACGAAATTTCCAATTAGTTGGGGATAATGTGACAACTCGTACTTTAGACTTACCTTGTATGACGTCGTATGCTTACGTGAACTATATTGTTTATATGAATGCATGATATAAATGTTATGTGCTACATGTGTTACGTATATGTATGAATAATTACAAACAAAACAAACCATATAACACCACTCGACCGCACAAGCCCTTTTGGGTTACACCTTGCAGTTGGACCCTTAGGGATAACCGAATGGGCTCGGCCCACTCCCTCTATGCGCAAACAACTATAGGGATTTGGTTATTTCTCAATTGTTACAACACAACATCAAAAACACACAAAACCCTAGCTAAACACTCTCTCTCCCTCTCGTTCGCGAACCCAAGACGACAAGCATATTCCCGATCGGACATCATTCTTAATCGGATCACCTCTTCTTAATCAGTTAGTGTTTAATTGTGATTTTATGATTTAATCGAATGTGTATTGATCGGATCGTTTGTTAACCGGCCGGATATTGCTTGTATGATAATTGGATAGTTGTTAATCGGCCGGATGATGTCATGATGTTAATATGATTGATCGATTCAGTTAGTATGATTGTTTGATTTGATTGCTGTTGAACGATTCGTGTAATGATAACCGGCCGAACAGATTTGCTAATCGGCCGGACATAGATGTTAATCGGCCGTTATGAATTGATATATGTTCGGATGGATCAATGGGATTTGATAAGTCGGTCGGCCGTGTTATGTGTGTGAACGATTCGGTTTGTATAATTGATTGATTGTATTCGATGTTTTGTTATAATAGAATTGCATGATAATGATATAGGGCCGGTTCGATTATATTATTATGCTTGGTCGGATTGAATATTATGATACATGTTCGTACAAATAGCTCATGATTTTGGATTAGGGTTCATAGGGATTTAAGGATAAATTGCCTGTTTGATCTAAACCCATCATGTGTTGAAACGGATTAGTGTTATTGTAAATATGGAAACTTTGGTATGATTGTAACCGATGTGCATATAATCTGGATATGTTAACTATTCGCACACACTAATCTGATAGCACAAGCTAGCTGGACCGCACGAGCAGGAACTGCTAATCCGGACGGATTGGCAATCGCACGAACTGTCAATCCGGACGAAACAACGGTCCGCACGAGCTAAACTGTTCAACCGCACGAACTGACTGTCCGCACGGACTGACGAACCAAATGAATCGGACGGATGGTCACCCGCACGGATTGACCATCCGGACGGACTGCTAAATCGCATGAACTGTCACCCGGATGAGTGTCACTCGTACGGATTTCCATCCGGATGGACCAGTGGCCATCCGCACGAAATGCCACCCGCACGGAATGCCCATCCGGACGGATTGGTTACCACTCGCACGATTTGATTAGTTTTGTTTGGGCCATGACTTATGCTTGCAACTTGTTACCTCTGTGTAACCCTACGTGCTATACGTGAATCGAACCTGACTTGAATAAATGCATGATAGGACGTGATTGACCATTACTTGCTACCTGTTCACTTGTGTATCTGCCGAGCAAACCAAAGTGAGTTCACACAGCCAAGGCATGGGATTCCCGGGTTGGGAATTGGGTTGGATATGTTGAATGTGGAATGATTACTCGTACTTACGCATTTCTCTAGACTATAGACCATCGTCCTCAGGTTAGTCAGGACACGTTACGTAAAGCCTACGTAACCCAGATTATTTGCCATATGTCTCCCGGGTCGGGAGGACACGTTACGGAAAGCCTACGTAACCCAATACCATTCACTGGCTTCCAGGTCGGAAGGCCACGCTGCGTAAAGCCTGCGTAGCCCCCACGCGTACCACTGTCCTCGGGGAAGGGCACGTCACGTAAAGCCTACGTGACCCTGTACGTTTTCCTGTTCTCGGTAAAGAAGAACACATGGTCGGAAGTTAGTCTAGTAAGTACCGTTAATGAGAAGCCCTCATTAGCCAGGATAAACATGGGAAGCCCCCACCTTTAGTACACACTAGTATGGGAAGCCCCCACTAGCTATACTTATGCATTATGTTATGAACTTACTTTCTGTGAACTCGCTCAACTAGTTTGTTGATTATTTGCTGCATGCCTTGCAGGACCTTAGGTATATTTGGAGCTTGCACCAGAGGAGAAGCGGGTCGTTGTGGACAAGGACATGTGAATGCATATTAAACACTTTTACATTCACACATTGATACTTATGATTTGGGTTTTACATTTAATGCTTCCGCTACATATATAACGTTTGGTTTTGAACATCAATTATACTTATGATTATTATTAAATGCTATGTTTGATATAATTGATGGTCTGATCCTGGTCAGTCACGCCTCCAAGCGGTGGTACTCCGCGTGTGGGATTTTGGGGGTGTGACAGTTTACGTAGGTTTTACGTAAGTGTCCTTCTTAACCCGAGGACAGTGGTACGCGGGGGTTTACGTAGGTTTTACGTAAGTGACCTTCACAACCCGAGGCAGTAGTGAGTATAAGTTTACGTAGGTTTTACGTAAGTGTCCTTCACAACCTGAGGACAGTGATAAGTACAAGTATACGTAGGTTTTACGTATGGGTCCTTCGCATCCGAGGACGATGGTAGATAGTCTAGTAGCAGTATAAGTACAAGTAATTGCTCAATCACATTCCCTACCCACCGGGAATCCCATGCCTTGGTATGAGTGTGAACTCACCTTGGTTTGCTCGGTATGCTAAAGTTCGTGCTCACAGTTAATTCAATCACGTCCTAAAGTACGCATGTGTACATAATCAGTTTGTATTCACGAAGTTCACGTATAAGCACAATCAATGATCATCAAATAGCACTAAGCACGTATTCTAGTTCATACAAATCATGTTCATCATCATACGGCAGTTAATCAATCCAGTTAACACTTAACAGAGTTAAATCAAGTTATTGTGCAAAATTACCCATCCGACGAAACACCCCTGTTTCGTCGTTAAGTCCCTTCGACGAAACACTATCTGTTTCGTCGTGATCCCTTCGGCGAAACATACTTCTGTTTCGTCGTAACGTCTTCGGCGAAACTCATTTGATTCGTCATGTTTGTTTCGTCGTTAAGTGGTTTCGTCAAAACCATCTGTTACGTCGTGACAGTTACAAAATCACAGAAACCCTAATCATTGCTAACAGCCGTCAACAACATCATCAATCATACAGTAATCATTCAATAAATTAATCATCAGAATCATCGATATCATGGATTACCACTCATAGCATATTCGTATTCATTGTTAACCTTAGATCATCTAGTATATGTGTTAGTCATTACATGAAAGTGCATCACAGATTCTACCATACTATCATCCTAATCCGATCACCAAGAATAAGAAATTTCAATCTCGACACGCGTAATAGTAACCGATAATATAGATCATAACCTAGCCAATTTCATCAACCAAACATGAACACAACCATAATCTAGCATGATCCCTAATGATTTCAAGCAAGAACAGTAATTGACGATACAGAAAAGCAATCACACAAAGTTAAACACTAACCGCGATGAATAGAAAAACAACTAGATCGATTCGGGGCTTCGGGGACACAAGGTTGCCGTCAACAGAGAAAGAAAGCTCTAGGGTTTTCTTGTTTTCTAAAAGTGACGAATGAAGCAGAAAGTCCGGTATATAGTTACGTAACGTGTTGGGCCTTTAATGGGCCTCGACGAAACTGGGCCCGCGAAACACCTGCGAGGACCGGATTCAAGCTTATTAGAACTTCCCTTGAGGCAGATAGCATCAAACCGGGGGAAGTAAGAACGGCTTGTTATCACTTATAAATTAACTACTATTAAATCTTTAAATCGGCCTTGCGAGACTGTATCCCTGCTGACTTAGATCAATATGGCCGAGGGTAGCGTTGCCTCCAAAAGAGGGACATGCCACTTTTTGCATTAATAACTAACTTAATTATCTTTCAATAATCCGGCCTTACGGGACTATATCCCTGCTGACTCAGACCAATATGGCTGAGGTTAGCGTTGCATCCAAAAGAGGGACATGCCACAAAAACTAAGATAATCTCTTAAAAACCCAAAGCAAGGAAATCATCAAAGGATACATAAATGAAGAGTCGGATCCAAGTGATTCTATCTTGTCTATCTTTTTTATTTATTTTATCTCTTCATTTTTATTTATTTAAAAACAAAAACAAAAATTTTCTCTATATTTGGTTCGATTAGACGTCGACGATATTCCAGTATTAAAAGCTCTTGTGTCCTTAGACGGCCTCGGTATCTTACCATCACTATACTACGCCAACGATGGATACACTTGCCCTAGCGTGTTGTAGAGAGTGATAGTTTTATATCATGTTTTATAAGTTTAAAACTTGATAAAAAGGTAAAAAGGTACTAAAAATATATTAAAAAAATCCGTACACGCTCCGACACATCAATAATACTTGCTTAAATACTCTTAGAATATACATAATGCCCTTGATATAATTTTATGATACTTACATTATCTTATGATCATATTGTTTTCGTAAATCACGAAATTATAATCGGTTTATTAGAAATGGTAATTTTTATAGCTCGGATTCGAACAATATGGTGCTTGTATAAATATCATATATACTTGTTTCCCCATTTAGGATTTTGTATGTATTTTCCATTGGACATGATTTTATGCCTTTTGTATGGCGTTTCAGACAGTACCAGAACTTTCCTGACATGAATAGTGTGACCGCATAATCTACCAACGGTCATTGTAATAATTTTTATCGCATCGCGACGTAGCGAATACGATCATGTGATATGCAAATGTAATGCATTTCCTGGGGATTGCTAGACTTATGAGACTCAATCATAACATAATTAAGTCCAATGCACTTAATTAATAGTGAGACAGTGATTTAGCTGTACGGAATTAGCTGATATTTTGCCGTTTGTCCCGCCACAGATATAACATATATTTTTTAATTTTTTTTCATGAAAAGCTTGTGTTGTATTCGTTGTATCTTCAACAATATTTAACTACTCATAAGTTAACTATGGGTTTCCTGGGTTCATATTTTCTTTTGAGAGAGTATGTATTTTGAAGGTATGTTGTGGTGTATAAGCTTGAAAACTTGTGATGTTTCGTTCACTTTTACCATCCAATTTGCCAAAAAAAAAAAAATCATAACAATTACCATATAATTTAGCCAACAATAGATGTAAGAAATTTATTTGACATGAGAGTAGATTAAAAGAGGGCAGGGCTGTCATGCGAATACCAAAGTTCCTAGCAACACAGAGGCAAGTGGAACCAAGAGATTGTCATCAAGCTTGGCGCAAATTGGGTGAGACTCGACGAGTGCACTCACGAGAGAAACCACCAAGAAACCAAGCACCATTTTGAAACTTGTACGGACATAGCCAAACATGGAAAAATAGTACATGTACCTATACATATAACCAACCATCATAACCCGAATTGTAAAAGTAGTAGGAGGAGGAGAGGGCAAAATGAATGAATACCCGACAGAGACGGTGAAACCAGCTGTAGCCATGGCAATTGAGCCGGCAAATGATTTATCTTTATTATAAGGAATCTTTTTCTTTCCAAACCGCCTCCCGATAATATCAGCAATACCTGTATTGTATTGTATGTATACATACACTAGTAAGGACAAAAATAAGCCCATTAATAAGAAAGAAGAAGGATTACCGTCTCCAGCACAGAGATTGCAAATTCCGGCGATGGCAACCGGGGACGTTCTCCAGTAGATTGCACAACACAGAGTGATTGTAATAGCATAGTACATAGGGCCCTTAATAAGCTCCCTGGTAACAAACAACTCAACATCTGTTCTCATAGCTACTTATTTATAAATAAATCAAAACAACAACCTGTAGTCTCCAAATCTGCTCATAGACTTGACGGTAGCCTCGTCTTTAACAACTCCGAGTCCTATGAGAAGCACTTTCACTATGTTGACACCAGGAACGAGAGCTGCCATCGCTGCTCCTTGAATGCCCGAACTAAACCAATGTAAGAAGATGGACATGAGTGTAAATAAATACCCTTTGGTTCACTTCAGTTTGTTACCTGAAGAGAGGCCAGAATAACATGAATCCCAGTCCAAATGTTATATGCAAAAGTTTCCTGTTTAGCATCTGATAACCCAAAAAGAATTATTACTTTGACTTGGAAAGTCGATCTCCTCGATATAATAAAAGTAAAGTACCTGCTTGAAAAGCCCTCTTTTTGCAGTTTCTTCAAATAATCGAAGCAACCCCAAGGCATAACAGCTCGTCAAAGCCAAGGCGCAAAGATCTCCGGCGAGGGGCAACAACATGTTTGCTGCACACTTGGAGCTGAATCAGAACAATGACAATATTATGGGTGGTTTTTAGAATAAGTAGATTTCCCTAACCTAACATAACCTTTTTCACTTCGGCACTTCAAATCTCTGTTATTTGGTTTGGTAGTCAAAATGCTACCTAACAAATATTTTATGTTTTTGTCAACTATGGCTAACGTATAGAGATAACGACCATGATATTATTTCATTCTTTCGGGTGTTTTGTTGTTTTAGTAGTGTTTCTTCAAAATACGATGTCGTGGTTTAGCAACTGCCTTTTCAATGAATACTCTAACGAGTCCGTTGTTCCAGATTCTTACGACGGAACCGCTATTTCTACCTCGTACGATAAGCATTCCAACACGACGGAGGAGGAGGAGGTTGTATTTGGCGTTTGTTATCGTGACAATATGGTGCAGCTGGACTTGAATATCCTTGTGGAAGACTCGTACGGACAACACGACTATTTGGATTATGGATACGCAGGTGAACCATATCCTGATCAGCCAAACTATCTTGACCACGGTTAAGGTGGTGAGCAGAGCTATGTACAACAAGACTATCCCGACCACGGTTACGGTGGTGAGCGGAGCTATGTAGAGCAAGACTATCCCAACCAGGGAGAGGGTAGTGAGCAGTATGAGAAAGGCTCTTACCCAATTATATTTTCTTTTGATACAAACTGGACCTTTTCGTTATGTGAGGAATTGGTGGATTGGGTACAGAAGACGGGAAAGTGTAACACTCTAAAGTTAGTAATGACTTTATATCATATTTTAGTGCGGAATATGGTCCCAATCTTTTTTTTTTTTTTTCTAACAACATAAACTTGAGTTCCATCAACTAAATATCAAGATATGAAAAGTAGAAAACTTGACTGTTTATTTAAGGCTAACTATAAACTTTTGCCCATTAAACACCTTTATAATACATAACCAAAGTGTTATGATGTGTGTCCACGTTTCATCCAGAGCACTTAATCTTCCACTTTAAATCCAATCCCACGCTAAGATACAAGCTTTACCTGGGTCAAAATAACACCATGAATTAGCATTATAACATGTATGAATCGTACATACACAATAACACCAAATCAAACCGAATCATCATACTACAAAACTCATCGGACTCAAAGACACGAAGTACCATACGCCGGGTCGGGCGTACAACAAACCCTTCTGAGTGTACACTTCTCTAGAGTGGCGTATCACACGTTGAGTTAGGTGTATGTAACACCCCTTACAACTCTAATCCATTTTTTTTCTATTCTTTTCACCCATTTTCGTTCCTACAACTCCTGCATGTTTCCACATCCTACAAATACACTTAAAAAGATAATACTTTAATAGTTTTTCGATCATAAAAACATACCTTTCAACTTATCATATCTTGTAAGCTTTCTTACATCAATGTGGATGAGATATAGAATAATATTGAATGTAATATATTATGCGAGTTTAGAAAATCTCATAAATATGACATCTCAACATGTAAAATGCTCGTATGGCTTCTCATATAACGCCATCAGAAACACTTACACTTGTAATGGGTCACAACGACCCGTGATCACGCTTTCAACCTGTAGTAATCAATATTACAATTTAAATGGGTCATAACGACCCGTTCCCACTTTATAAATTTATAATCGCCGAAACAATCTAAATGTGTTAAAACAACTCGTTCCCACTTTATAAAGTTAGAACAATCTAAATATGTTAAAACGATTCGTTCCCACTTTATAAAGTTATAATTACCACTTTATAAAGTTATAATTACCAAAACAATCAAAATAGGTCAAAAAGACCCATTCCCAGTTTATAAAGTTATAGTGACCAAGGTAATCCAAATGGGTCAAAACGACCTCTTAATGCAAGTAATTGCATACTACATTGCAAGCTTTTTTAAATACTTTAAAAACACTTTAAAAGATGAAAACAACAGTTTCAAACCAACAATTCAGGTCTAGTATTTTTAAAAAGGTTCATCTGAACTAACTTTTATTTAAAACCCTTTTTTTGTGCAGCTCTTTGTGCGCAGCTACTGTAATAAGCCAACTTAACCCACTTAATAGCCATGTTTTCATTTGTACTAAAATTATGAAGAAACTAGACATCTGGAGATTTTAAATGATATAAAATATGCCCCAAACGGACAACCAATTGATTTGTTATGAATTTGTAAAAACCGGTTAATACCTGGATAAAAGCTGAATTTTCAGCACTAAGCCAAAACAGTCCACTATGAGTTTTTATCACCATATTATTTATTTATTTATTTTTTTGGCTTTCGACCAACAAAATATCATCTAGATACATGTTAATGATAATTCATACCATATATAATACTTTTTGTTAATTTCCCCCTTCTTAATTCTTATCTTTAGCTTACTTTCGGTCAATTAAATTTCTACAAAATCAGCGACATTTGAAGTTTCATCATACAAGAGTAGTTATGAATAAGAACTACTTACCTTTACAACGAGGGCTCCCCTTTGGCAATCGAGCTTGACCTGTTGACCCATTTACCTACTTAAGTCAACAATTTAAGTAAACTTAAACTTCTTTAAACATTATATCGATGATTCATTTACTAGTAATTCCAAGTTAAATTTTGTCTTTTCATTCAAGACATTTTATCAAACACCTTATGTGCATCTAAAGTTTGTTTACAAAATTCGTTATATTCATGGCCCTTTCAATCCTATATTTCTTCACAATCTTTATATAACCAATTTGCAATAAAAATAGACTATCGATAAACAATATCATCTTTGTTTCATCCATACAACCAAAACACATTCATAGGGTTCGACCCTATCCTATACCCACAACCAAATGTATAATTTTTCAAGAAATCATCGTGATTATATAGTTTACTCATGAATCTAGTATGTAAAAATCGTATATGAGCATAAATCAACAACAAATTATTAAGCTTTCATCTCTTATTCGTTCATATGAACTCAATAACTACTCCACAATATGGGTTGGGTTAAAACTTTATACCTGGAGTGCAAGGGTTCTTGATTTAACAGAATATCTCTCATGCAATTAAGTTAGGCAAGGATTTGAAGGTGGATATGACCTACCACCCTTGACCGTCGTTCCCTTTTTTTTCATTCTTGATGTTTTGAATTTTTTCGAAAGTGAGAAAGAGAGATGTCATGGGTTTTCATCCCCAGAGGGGCAAGTGGTTTTAAGGGTGAGATATAAGGAGGCCAAGAGAGAAGCGAAGAAGGCAGTGTCAGAGGCGAAGAACGCAGCTTACAAGCGGATGTATGATCGACTGGAAACAAAGGAGGGGAGCATGACATGTTCAAGATTGCAAAAGCTAGAGAACGTAGAAGGCAGGACCTAGGAGCAGTGAAGTTTTTAAAGGGAGAGGACGGATGCGTTTTAGTCAAAGAACACGACATTAAGATGAGATGGCAAATGTACTTCTACAATCTTTTTAATGGCGGGAGGGATTACCAGCAAGAAAATGATGATTCACCTACTCGAAGGCAACTACGGAATAACGGCTACTGTCGACGTATCACACGGGAGGAGGTGAGAACAACTCTTAGAAAGATGAGAAGGGCAAAGGCAGTTGGGCCAGATAACATACCGATTGAGGTATGGAAATGCTTGGGAGAAGAAGGAGTTCATTGGCTAACTATTTTATTCAATTCTATTTTCAAATCGGGGAAAATGCCAGATCAATGGAGGAATAGTGTAGTAGTACCCGTGTATAAGAACAAAGGGGATGCCCAATGTTGTGGGAATTACAGGGGGATTAAGTTGCTAGGACACACTATGAAATTATGGGAGAATAATTGAGACGAGAATCAGAAGAGAAACTCAAGTCACGGTAAACCAATTTGGTTTCATGCCAGGGCGATCGACTACGGAAGCAATACATATTCTAAGGAGATTGATGGAGAAGCATAGGGAGAAGAAACGAGACCTACACATGGTGTTCACTGATCTTGAAAAGGCCTATGACACTGTGCCACGTAGACTGATTTGGGATAGTTTGGAGAGTAGAGGGGTTTCTAGGAAGTATATAGACTTAATTAAGGATATGTATGTTAGGACTGAGACTACTGTCCGAGCGCCTGTAGGGGATACTGATTCCTTCCCTGTGGAGGTAGGACTTCACCAAGGGTCTGCTTTGAGCCCTTTCTATTTGCAGTTATCCTAGATGAGTTGACAAAGTTAATTCAGGAGGCTCTTCCATGGTGCCTGCTTTTCGCAGATGATATTGTGTTAGTTGCTGATAGTAAACAAAGCCTGAATGCGAGGTTAGAAGACTGGCGAGCAACTTTAGAGGGCAAAGGTTTAAGGATTAGTAGATCTAAAACTGAGTACCTGTATTGTGATTTTAGTGGAGTAGACAACGATGAGGACATTCAGATCACCATTGACGGGCAAGTGGTTCCGCAGGTCAATAAGTTCAAGTATCTAGGATCGTTTGTTCAGAGGGATAGGGAGATAGATAGTGACGTTGCCCACCGCATCCAGGTTGGATGGTGTAGGTGGAGAGCTGCCACTGGGGTATTGTGCGATAAGAGGTTCCCAACAAAATTGAAAGGGAAATTTTATAGGGTTGCAATTAGACCTGCTATGTTATACGGAACCGACTGTTGGGCCATTAAGGAAGTACAAGCACGCAAGATGGATGTAGCAGAGATGAGAATGCTAAGATGGATGTGTGGGCACACAAGGTTAGACCGGATAAGAAACGATGTTTTTAGGGAGAGGTTAGAAGTAGCTAGTATATCAGATAAGATAAAGGAGGGAAGATTGAGGTGGTTTGGGCATGTGAAGAGGAGGCAGACGATAGAGCCCGTTAGAGTGGTTGAAACTCTCGAGGTGGAAGAGAGGAGGAGTAGAGGCAGACCCAAAATTACTTGGGATGAGTGGATTAGGCAGGATTTGCAAAAATTGCACCTCTCTGAGAACATGGTCCATGATAGGAGCTCGTGGAGACATAGGATTAAGGTTAAGGATTTCTAGGAGAGGGTACAATTGTGTTTTTAGGTATAGTGTATGGTCGTAGATATGTATCTATTTGTATAGGTTGTTTGTGTTATATTTGCCTTGTTTACCATGCAATCTTTCACCACTCATGTTATATTGGTAGCTTGATTCACACGCACATACACCTCATGTTCTATTTATTTCTTTCCTGGGTGTTTTGGAGCCGAGGGTCTCACTGGAAGCAGCCTCTCTATCCCTAGAGGTAGAGGTAAGGTGTACCTACATCCCACCCTCCCCAGACCCTACCAATAGCTTTGCTATTTGTGAGATTTTACTGGGTATGATTGATTGATTCTGATGACATTTATCCACTTTACCCTATTTAACATTTAGCCCCTCTACTTTTAATTGTTCATCCAATGTAATTTCCAAACTAGAAGTTCCAAACTAGAATTCTATGTCTATTTAATTTTATATTTTCCTTTTTACAATGAGGTAGTTTTACTCATATCTTAATTAAGAGTTTAGTTATAACTTTCATTTTTATCGTCCTTTCAACTTGCTATTATGATTAAAAACATCACACTTTGTAAGTCTTCATTTATAAAAATTCTAAGCAAATTCTTTTTTATATATAATACTCGTCTCCTCATATATAAGTAAGTCCCATGTAAATTTCTATTTGAACATATCAACATGCCCAAAACTTGGGATGTTACAGAAAGGACAATGGCTACGTCATTGTGATTAAAAGGTCGAATAAAAGAGGAAGTAATTTCAAGGTTTAGTTTCAATGCAGTCTTGGTGGGGAATACAAGAGTGTAGCTATATTGTGGAGGATAACTAACTAGAACAACAAAATTAATTCAAGCCATTTTAATGGCAGCGAACGGACATGTGTTATTTATATTCTTCTTATTTTTTTTCTTTTTTACAATATAAGTTGTATATTAGTGTTACATGTAGTATATTAATGTAGTATTAACATATTTCTAACATAAAACAAAGCCAACCATGTGTATGGAACATGAAATTAGGGGTTTATAAGCATGTCAACATGTAAAACACAAGTGATGTTTTGTAAACATATGATTATGTATCAAATAAGTATAAAGCAAAGAGTTAAGTCTTGTGATCGAATAACCAAGTGTAAAACATATAATTTAGTTTGTAATTGGACGATCAAGCGTTGGAACGTACGGAAATTCAAGGATTACGAATATACGATGAGTTAAACTTATGTTTATGAGAATTATGATTCATATAACAAACAAACGTACGTATAAAAGATTCATTTCATTACGATCAATGTCTCGGATTTATCAATGATTACAACGAAAAGACGATTACAAGAATACAAGACTTTCAAAAATAGAAATACAAACAATGCTTTCTAATTATGGAAAGTACGAAGAAACAGGGCGTTACAGTCTCCCCTCCTTTAGAAAATTTCGTCCAGAAATTTAGGAAGAAGTAACGAAAAGTTGCGGATACTTAGTCTTCATATCACTTTCGAGTTCCCAAGTAAACTCAGCGCCACGTTTTCCTTTCCATCGAACCTTGACGATAGGAATTCGACTGCGCCTCAATTGTTTGACTCCTCGATCCATGATTCCGACAGGTTTCTCCACGAAATGCAGAGTCTCGTTGATTTGAAGATCTTCGAGTGGAACTTGAAGTCCTTCTTCAGCTAGACACTTCTTTAAGTTTGAAATATGGAAGACATGATGAACGTTGTTGAGTTCTTCAGGTAGGTCCAGTCGATACGCAACCTTGCCAATCCTTGCGATTGAGATAGTATAGGATACCATCGTGTCACACCCCGACCACGTAAAACAGCTAGTCGTGGCGGAAACGTCGGGAAGTGTCGTAACAGAATCATTGTTTAAAAACCATGGATTAAATAATTTCGTTTTATTGAATTATTGAACTCATTGTTTTATTACAAATCAGATAAATACAAATATTATCTTTCAAGTTTTAAAGTCGCTAATGCACGAGTCCATCCTATGTATAGCATGCATCAACAATCATCACATAACAGTACCTGAAACATGTGTAAAAATAGGTACGTCAGCATAAAAATGTCTGTAAGATACATAGGTTTTATTATAATAGGATTCATGACTTGTAAGTTTTAAAAAAATATATTTAATCAACAATAGTCATGAACCTTAAAATATTTTCTTTTATAAATCATACTAAAATTTATAAGAAATCAGATGATATAACCGAATAATGCATAGGTAAATAAATAACCAAGTAAAATGAGTTTATATAAAATATGTTGTTTGTAAAACAACATTTTGATAAAAAGGTTTGTAATATATATATATAAATATACTTTGGTTTTAAGAAAGTCAAATAAGTAATATATTAAAATATATTTCAGTTCCAAAATCGTTAAACAAATAGTATATTAAATATACTTTAGTCGTCAAAATAATAATTTTCAGTAGTATATCAAAAGTATATTTTGGTTTTATTAATAACATATTAAACTATGCTTTGGTCTTATAAATAACATATTAAACTATGTTTTGGTTTTATAAATAACATATTAAACTATGTTTTGATTTTATAAATAACATATTAAACTAGGTTTTGGTTTTATAAATAACATATCAAACTATGTTTTTAATAATTAACAAAATATATGTTGGTTTTGTACATTATCACACATGAGAGCATATCAAACTATACTTTTGGGAGTATAACAAAATATACAATAAAAATGTGATTTAAGAATTCATTCAGACCCGAGTGTATCAAAATACACCTTTGAGACTATAGAAATACCACAAAGGCAATCCCTATTTGGATAAAATATCGTTTTCTGACATTCCATGACAACAGGAATGCGGTGTCAAATCCTATAGCGCTATATCATACTACCAATCGGTCTGGTGAACATAAAATAAGTACTATCCAACAATTAATTTTATAATCTTTAAAAAAAATTAGTGTTTAAACCATTAATAATCATTCAGTTTGTCAAAAGATAAGTATTAATATGTATAATCAAATTATACTTTTGAAAACATGAACATAACAAATAAGTACACATATTTCACCCCAAAACATTGAAAACAGTAAAAGAGAGGACTATGTACTCACATGAGGATGCTTAGAAGTCTTGAATAACAACAAACCAAGGCTAGAGGGATCACGGAATCAAACGACACCTAATATAGGTAACCAAGTAAATAAACCGGAGCTAAATCGGAAGATCGGATAGGATGAGGTTTCGTAAACCAAATGAGTATTAGAACTCATATGACATGGTTTAACAAAGCCTACATACTAAATCGAAACCTAACCTATGTGCTTACGACCCATTACGACCCGTTTAGGTAGTTTGCGCTACTTTAACGCGTAAAACGCGTTCGGACCGTCTAACTAGTCCTATGACAAGTACTATATGCCTTAACATGTCTATTAATGTTACCTAATCAGTTTATAGATAAAAATTTAGGTTACATATGCTTAAAATGAATTTATACGTAAAAAGGTATTTTGGTCATTTTCCTAACGCATATAAACTACCTATCATACAACTACTTAAACGAAGTGACCATTAGGTATAACCTCAGAAGGTTATTCCCTATACAACTATGGCCACTAAACATGTTTGGTTGGATCCTAATGATCGACCAAACAGGTCTAGTTCAAAAGTCTAAGCGGTTGTTTAGACCGCGTGACTTACGATTCTATATAAGCACTAAACTAAAAGTGACGAGCTAAACATGTTTACAAGGTTTGAAAACAAGTTAGATATCAAAACAAACGGTTTTGATACCCAAGAATAGTTTGGTTACAAAATACGCTTAAATACGCATTTTGGCCAAAACTACGACTCGTCACTACACCTAATCAATAATCAACGTGGTAATCAGTAGGTATAGTCACTTGGGACTATAACCATCGTGATTACGCTCACATTGCGAAGTTCAAACGAACTTCGTGTTGACCATAAACTGGTCAATGTAGAAAGTCAAACACGGTTTGACTTTCATGCTCGAAATACATAAAAAGCATGAAAGAAACTTACAAAGGGTCCAAGCTAGGAAGATCTTGATCCAAAATACTCAGGTATGAAGCAAAGGCTTCAACTTAGAGCATAATTCAGATCAAGTGTGAAGAAAATGAATGAAGGGCTTGGGTTTATATAGATTTCGAAGAACCGTTAAGATCGTTTCTCAAAGTTTGAGCTTCAATTTAGGCCTTTCACTTGGGCACAAGGTTTTGCAATACATGGGGTACTCAAAACCAGTTTATAGAGTGCAAATACAATGGTTAAAAACCATTGGAATAGGTGGTAAAGACCAGATTCAATGTTTCTGCAAATCTGCTGACCTGGGAGCAGCTTACGGACCGCATCCATAATCCCATACGTTCCGCACGGGACCTGCAGACCAGACATTTTCACAAATTGGCAGATTTAGTCCTTGAAGCCCCAAACTTGATTTTCGATGCATTTTTGACACGTTTAAGCCCCGTTAACCCCATTTCAAAGCTCTAAAATGAAGTTAAAGTATAGGAAACTTAAAACATGCTCAAAAACATCTCGGATGTCGGTTCATTTGGTCGTACGGTTGCGTTATTCAGTTAATCACGACGGAAGTCGTAACAGACGCAAAAACGATCCAAATTAAGCGACGAATGGAATTTTATCATGCCAATCACTAAAATAATATATTTTAATGATTACATAAATTTTTGGATGTCCGGATATATTTAGAACGTAAGATATGCGCGAAAATGCAAACTTATGCACTTTTTGACGCTTTTAGTCCGTATTGATCAATAAAGTTTTTTTAGCATACCGAACCCCTCAAAGCCTATTTCTAAGCTATGTAAAGGATATTTATGGTATGTTTAACTTATGATCAAGTTCCGGAATGTTCATCACCACACGAATCGGCATACTTTCGCAGTTTGACACAAATAGTCCCTGCGATCGAATAAATTTGATTTAACACACCAAACCATCCAAAACTTATTTCTAAGTTATGTAAAGGTTATTTAAGGTGTGTTAAGCCTATGTTACTATTCCGGAGTGTTTGTCCCGTTAAACTGACTACGTTTACGCATCAGTTCGCGTATAACTTTCCAGAAAGCGATTTAGAGCTTGAAATCGAACAAGAATTGATATGTGCAAACGATACACATATTTATACAAATCCCAAGTATGAAATACAATATTTCATTGGTTTGGTATTTGTTTGATGTTTGAAGTGACACAGGTGTCACAATCGGATTTAGACTTAACATCTTCTTCAACACCACCTCGTATCTCGAGGGAGAGACTACCCTCGTTAATAGAGGCATACCGAGCTTCACGAATGCGGCTTTGAAGATCATTGACGAGTTGGAGACAACTAATACCCTTAACATGAGTTTTACGACTAAGAGCGTCGGCTACTACATTCGCTTTTCCTGGATGGTAGCGAATTTCGCAGTCGTAGTCGTTTAACAACTCTACCCAACGACGTTGACGCATGTTCAGTTCCTTTTGGTTAAAGATGTGTGGAAGGCTCTTATGGTCGGTGAAGACCACACACTTAATACCATAAAGGTAGTGTCGCCAAATCTTTAAGGCAAAAACAACAGCGCCAAGTTCAAGGTCGTGCGTAGTGTAGTTTTTCTTATGTATCTTGAGTTGCCTCGATGCGTAAGCGATAACCTTGTCTCATTGCATAAGGACATAACCAAAGCCAAGGTTTGAAGCATCGCAATACACGACGAAGTCGTCGTTACCATCGGGAAGCGCGAGAATAGGATCATTGCAAAGCATGTCCTTGAGCGTTTGGAAAGATTCCTCTTGTTCAGGATCCCAAATAAAAGGTTTCTCTTTTTTGAGTCAAGGAGGTAAGAGGAAGGGCGATTTTCGAAAAGTTAGAAATGACACGACGATAGTAACCAGCAAGACCAAGAAAAGAACGAATTTCAGACGGAGACTTAGGTACAATCCAATCCTTCACAGCTTTGATTTTAGCGGGGTCAACGTGAGAAATTTATATCAAATCATATGGCAACACGTGTCCATTCAACTCTCCAATATGCCAAGTTATTTGGATGAGAGGGACCATTTATGTCAACATGCCAATTTATTTTGAATTAAATATGATTTATCAATGTAGAATATGTAGTTGAAGAAAACCGGCAATGTATTGACGGTCATCAATAGGGTGATTGTTTATTGCCAAAGACAAAAACTAAAAAAAGGGTCATAAATTCAAGTTTTGGAGAGCAAAGGGAATAAAAGAAATTTGCAAAAATATATATATTGATAAGAAACTAATCTGACTAATGTGGAAATTGTATTGAATCTTGAATATTATTCCCATACTCAATTACAAATCTCTACATACATCTCTATAACAAATGGTGAAAACTGACATATAGATGGTAACCGTCAAATAGTTATTAGGGGATGTTAATGGTCAAACAGTTATTATATAACTGCCAAAAGAGTTATTAGGGAATGTATATCTGGTTTTCTAACACTCCCCCTCAGATATACATGCGGTTCATTATACACTATTAACAACATTCTTCGGGATGATGTTAAATTGATACTTCAGGACCTATATAATAAACTGATACTACAGGACCAGTTATGCTGCCTCGTTAAAAACCTTGCTAAGAAAACCCAATGGGACAAAACTTAGTCAAGGAAAAGAGTACAGCGTGTATAATGCTCCCCCTCAATTTAACTAACGTCTTTTAATCTACGAAGCCCGATCTCATGTGATAAGTGCTCAAAACTGCTTCTAGGTAACGACTTTGTGAACAGGTCTGCTAGATTTTCACTTGACTTGATCTGACGAATCATCGATTTCCCCTTCCTTTTGTAAGTCATATGTTGAGAAGAACTTTGGTGAGATGGGGCTTTGTTCTATCGCCTTTAATGTAGCCTTCTCTTATTTGAGTTATGCAAGCAGCGTTGTCTTCATAAATAATCGTCGGGTCTTTCTTGATTTGTTCTAGTCCGCATGCTTCTTGTATATGATTGATCATTGATCTCAACCACATGCATTCTCGACCAGCATCATACAATGCGATCAATTCGGCATGATTTGATAATGTTGTAAGTGTTTGCTTAGTCGACTTCCAAGAAATTGTTGTGCCACCGTATGTGAAAACATAACCTGTCTGAGATTTTGCTTTGTGAGGATCTGATAGGTATCCGGCATCAGCATACCCAACAAGCTGGGACTTTTGATCTTTCTGATAGAAAAGACCTAAGTCTTGTGTCCCACAAATATATCGGAATATATGTTTTACACCATTCCAGTGTCTACGTGATGGATTCGAACTATATCTCGCTAGTACATGAACCACAAATGCAATGTCAGGTCTTGTGTTATTTGCGAGATACATAAGGGCACCGATCGTGCTTAAGTACGGTACTTCTGGACCTAGTACTTCTTCGCCTTTTTCTTGAGGGCGATAAGGATCCTTGTGTGGATCTAGCGGTCGGACAACCATAGGTACGCTAAACGGATGCGCTTTATCCATAATGAAACGTACAAACATCTTCTGGATGTAGTTTGATTGATGGACAAATGTGCCATTGCACAGATACTCAAATTGTAGTCCGATGCATAATTTTTTCATTTCAAATTCCTTCTTTAACAACTGAGCAGCTTTCTCTATCTCTTCAGGAGATCCGATGATGTTGATATCATCAACATAGACTGCTATTATAGTGAAATTTGAGAGTGATCTTTTAATAAAAACACATGGACTGATTACATTAGACTTGTATCCTTCTTTTTCGAGATATTCACTAAGTCGATTGTACCACATGCGACCAGATTGTTTGAGACCATATAAAGATCTCTGGAGCTTTATAGAACACATATCTCGAGGTGTTGATTTTAATGCTTTAGGCAATTTTAATCCTTTAGGAATTTTCATGTAGATGTCATTTTCAAGTGTCCCGTATAAGTATGCGGTGACGACATCCATTAGTCTCATATGAAGTCCTTCAGAGATTGTGAGGCCGATTAGGAACCTAAGGGTTATCGCATCCACTACAGGGGAATACGTTTCCTCATAATCAACTCCTGGGATTTGGGAAAACCCTTGCGCTACAAGTCGAGCCTTATATCGTACAATCTCATTCTTTTCATTTCTCTTTATTGCAAACACCCATTTATAACCTACTGGTTTGACGTATATGGGTGTTCGGACTACAGGTCCGAAAACATGTCGCTTTTTGAGCGAATTCAATTCGGTGTTTATGGCTTCTTGCCATCTTGGCCAATCATTTCTGTGCATGCACTCTTCCAAAGTTTTAGGTACGTAATCATTTTCATTGATTACATCCGTTGCTATAACATATGCAAATATATCATCAACACGTGTTTTATTCCGGTTCCACATTGTACTATCTTGTACATAATTAATAGAGATCTCATTTTCGTTCGGTACCGGTGTTTCTTCTGAAACTTCATCTTCCTCTGGAATTATAGTTGTCTCTTCCGGGACATTTACCTCTACCGGGGTTTCATTTATAACCTTTTGTGAGTTTTCACCAACTGCGTTACTTTGCTCTTTTCGTTTCCGTGGGTTTTTGTCTTTGGAACCGATTGGCCTCCCACGCTTTCGTTGTATAGTAATCGCTTCTGGGATTACTTCAATTCGAGCAGGTGCATTTGATGCTGGCACATGTGACTTTGTCACTCTATTCGTGTCTGTAAATGCATCTGGTAATTCATTCGCTATTCTTTGCAAATGTATAATCTTTTGGACTTCATATTCACATTGACCACTTCGGGGGTCAAGGTTTGATAGCGATGATGCATTCCACGTTATTTCTTGTGTTACCAGTCTTTCTTTGTTCTTATCTCCCCCTAAGTCTGGGAACATTGTTTCATCAAAATGACAGTCAGCATACCGTGCTGTAAACATGTCTCCTGTCATTGGTTCTAAATATTTAATAATGGATGGGGAGTTAAACCCAATATAGATACCCAGTCTTCTTTGGGGTCCCATTGTAGTACGTTGTGGTGGCGGTATTGGTACATATACCGCACAACCAAAAATTCTGAGGTGGGACAAACTTGGTTCTCGTCCGGAGACCAGTTGCAATGGGGAGTATTCATGATCAGCAGTTGGTCTTAATCTAATCAGTGCAGCAGCATGCAAAATAGCATGTCCCCATGCAGAAGATGGTAGTTTACATCTCATTAAAAGTGGTCTAGCGATTATTTGTAATCTTTTAATCAAAGATTCAGCTAAACCTTTTTGTGTGTGAACGTGAGGTACTGAATGTTCAACATTGATCCCAATTGACATACAATAGTCATTAAACGCTTGAGATGTGAACTCTCCCGCATTATCCATCCGGATGTTTTTAATTTGATTGTCGGGGAAATTAGCTCTCAATTGTATGATTTGAGCTAAAAGTCGGGCAAATGCTACATTTCGAGTAGCTAATAGACTCACATGTGACCACCTTGAGGATGCGTCTATTAAGACCAAGAAATAGCGGAATGGTCCACACGGAGGATGAATAGGCCCACAAATATCCCCTTGAATTCTTTCTAAAAATGATGGGGTTTCATGTATCAATTTAGTTTGTGAAGGCCGAGTTATAAGTTTGGCCAGAGAGCATGCTGCACATGATAAGTCTTGTGGTAGCAAAACTTTTAAGTTTTTGAGAGGGTGCCCGGTGGCACTTTTGATTATTCGTCTCATCATTATGCTACCATGGTGACCTAGACGGTCATGCCATATATTAAATGTGTCTTTATCTAATAGTTTTTGATTACTCACCATGTATGATTCGATAGGATTGATATTAGTATAATATAATCCAGAGGATAATGCTTCTAATTGTTCAACAATGGATTCTTGACCATTTTTGTTTGAAGTAATTTGAAGATATTCAATTTTATTTTCAGATATTGTTTTTAGGTGGTAACCGTTTTTTCGAATATCTTTAAAGCTAAGTAAATTTCTTCTGGATTTACTAGAATATAGTGCATTATCAATTGTTAATTGGGTACCCGAAGATAATGTTATGTGTGCTCTTCCGGAGCCTTCGATAAGGTTACTGACACCAGATATAGTACTAATCGGTGTCTCTGCCGGAGACAACTCAGAGAAAAATTTCATGTCTTTGAGAATAGTGTTAGTACTACCGCTGTCTACCAGACATTCATCACCAATAATAGCTCTGCTGGAGCTGGTATACACATTTCTTCTGGAAATAATAAAACATGTTAAATATAAGAAATTGCATGTTTGAGTATGATAAAAAAACATCATACAACTATGAATCGAACATCACTAGTTTTTAAATGAAACATAATATTAGTTTCAACATTAAATAACGGGTCGCATTTACTAATTTTGTAGATGGACCTTGTTATTTTACTCCGCGACTAACAAACATGGTATTAGATCATTATATTTGGTAAATTTATGTTCTCTATAATACTGCGTCAGGAGCATGTTGGATGAATGAAACGTTGAGAAAAGTTTTCTCTAACATGTCTTTGCTTCTAGATGAGTTTTAGTATCTAGAGTTCACGATGGGTAGTTGATACCCGAGATTTCAAGTACAGTGAATTCAAGATTTGATAAGTTCGACATATTTTCTACAAAGGAAAGAATAAATCATTTTAAAAACAAGTCTTCAAATGAAATGTATATTGTATGAGAACTTCGGGTTCTCTTTTGCTAGAACTGCAGGTTCTAGACTTTAAGTATGTTTATAAAATAGAGAAGGAAAAACAAACTCATTTATTAATTTTGTATCCTGTAAAAAAAATGTTTGGAGGATTCAAATAAGCGGGTCCTTTTAAGGATATTGCTTGGTATCGGGCCCCACACGCATTAAGTTTTGTTATTAAATATTTGGTCAAATTGGTACGTAGAATCATTCTTCAAATAAATTGTATACACCAATAACTGTTTTAATACCAACGTAATCAACATCACTTGAAAAAAAAATGGTGTTTGATAATCATGACTTCATGAGCTTTTCTATGTATAAATGTATTTTTTTTTTGATAAATTAAATATTAACTAATAATAATATAATATATTAATGGCTGTAATCCATGTTCCCTAGAAAACTCTAGAAATATCTATATTAATAAAATATACTTTTTGTTATAAACAAAAGAAAGGGCTAGTAATGCCGATACACAGATACCATTATACCAAAGAAATCTCTAGAGATAAACACCATTGTTCAAATTCAAAAGCCAGATTTTCGGTAATTTCTTGTAGTAGATATCCAAAAAGAGGATGGACGGTTTGGTTACCCATTCATTCTTATTCATTTTCAATCAATTCTTTTATTTTCAAGAATCACAATTTCCTTTTATCCTTGTTATCTCAAAATCTTTCGTTTGCAAATTTAACATAAAAGTAAATATATTTAACTTTTTCTTTTTATAAATCATATTTGTCGATGCCCTTCTGTTGCGTTGACTTGACAGACTCGTGACCTCCAAAGGAGTGCCACCACCGTCGTCGTTGATGATGAAGATTCCGGCTAGTATTCCGGTAGAAAACCGCCATTAACCGGCAGAAAAGGTTGCCGAAACGAGCATTCAGGTCAGTTTTTTTTTTTTTCGTCTTTGATTTTACTTTGTTTTTCAAGCGATGCTAAAAATTGTTGCTGTGAGTACAAAGAAAAGAAAAGTCCTAGTTTGGTCTAAGATCCGCATAAAAAAAACCTTTGGGCATCCCAAAAACTAGATCCAAAACAGATTCTTTTATCCCAAAATAATAGATCTAAAAACCAACTTGAAAATCGTTCGAAAAAATGTGTGTATTTTTTTTTAATGAAAAGAATATCATATTTTGAAGCGATAAAAAAACTTTTCTAGTTACCACTTGGAAAATTTGGAAATTTTGTACATCCTTTTTTTTTATTATTATATATGCAGATGTTTCAAAAATTGAAAGTTATGTATCTTCCTTTAGATATGCAGATGTATACACACACTATGTGAACGATGATAACACATACAGATGCAGCAAATATGAGAGGTTGTAATGATGTGTACCTGGTGTGATGAACAGAAAATGTTGTGAATATCGAAGCAACGAATCGGTGATGTTGTCAGGGATATGAAACACCGATTCCTTGTGATTGCTTGTAGATTATCGGCCAAACCGTAGTGAAGAGTCTAGTCGTGCTGATAACGTGATAAGAAACTAATCTGACTAATGTGGAAATTGTATTGAATCTTGAATATTATTCCCATACTCAATTACAAATCTCTACATACATCCAATGTTTTAAAAACCGGTTTTTCAGTCATACCGGGATGGCCTTAAAAATGGTTCAACCGGTAGAACCGGGTTGTACCGGGTGATTCAACCGGATGAACTAGTTAACTATATAATTTCAAAGAGATACATACGTACATGAATTATATTTGACATAACTTATCAATTTTAATTTTTTTTCATTAACATAATAAATTATAATATAACTATTATCATGTCCTCTTTTTTTTCAAGTTTCAAAATACAGTCTTTCACATAACATTGTTTTACCCGAATAGACATACATACATACATATATATGGAGAGAGAGGGATACATCGAATTGCTTCAAGTCTTTCACTTTTTGACACACTTGTGGATCTATTTACTCTCAGATTATTTTACTGAAATAAGTAAAACTACCGATGAAGATGGAACTGGAACCATGATGAAGATGGAGTGATGAACCAATGAAGATGGAGCTGAATCTTGTGGATGAAGTGATCAACCGTAAGTGATAATGGTTTTGAATGTCGATCGATAGTATATGTATCTGATGAAACTCTAGCATACTAAAAACCCAAACGAAAATAACCATGGGCCGGTACCGGTATTACGATTCAAACCGGTATACCGGATTTTACCGCCGGTACGAATCCTATGCCGTTTCACTTATTTACCGGGGTGTTTCGTACCGGATTTGCATCCGAAACTGGTAATACCGGTATAACCGGCCGGTATTTACCGGTTTTTAAAACACTGCATACATCTCTATA
Source organism: Helianthus annuus (assembly GCF_002127325.2). Lineage (NCBI taxonomy): Eukaryota > Viridiplantae > Streptophyta > Magnoliopsida > Asterales > Asteraceae > Helianthus > Helianthus annuus. Next base: position 47,645,506 of record NC_035439.2, on the reverse strand, counting down.
ACAAATGGTGAAAACTGACATATAGATGGTAACCGTCAAATAGTTATTAGGGGATGTTAATGGTCAAACAGTTATTATATAACTGCCAAAAGAGTTATTAGGGAATGTATATCTGGTTTTCTAACATATATATTTTTTTTAACTGCAAATTTTTTTTATTTATGTTGTCTGTGGACCTGAACCCAAGAATGTTTAAAGGCTTTGCCTTTTGGTAAGAAAATATATATTGACGGTGAGTAGACTAAACGTGAAAACCCTATTATAGGAAGGGGCGAATCGTTGATTTGGGTTGGAAGCATTGGGGTTGAATATGGAGACGAAAGAAAAGATGATACAAGTAAGCGTGAAATTCAATGGGCGTTGGATACCATTGAGCCTCTCTGCTGACACCACCGTCAAAGACCTGAAATCTGTGCTTCAACCACTCACCAATCTCCTACCTCGCGGCCAGAAACTCATCGCTAAAGGCAAAATTCTTGACGATCAAATGAATTTGAACGGACTCTCTAAGATACAGCTCATCGGCTCCCAAGGCCTGCATCAAGGGGTGGGTAATTCTTTCCTTTCCTTTCCTTTCGTTTGTGTGTTGGAAGCGAATCTTCCTCTGATCTGCCTGCCTGCCTGCTTGTTTGTTACAGAGTGGACCCATCATCAAGAAGGAATCTCCAGATTTAAGGAAGACCAATTATAATAATAATAAGCAAGTGAGCGTTGTCAAGAGCCAATTCGAAAGATGGAAGCTGACTGGGGTCATTTCTCTATCTGACTCTGGCATTAAGGTAAGGTAAGGTAAATCTGATAATCCCTTTTACCCTCTTTTTCTAAACCTAATTTGATGTTGCTCAGCTCATACCTCAAGATGTTTGGAATTGTGGATCTTCAGTAAGATTCCTTGATCTCAACTCCAACTCAATAGAGGATGTACCAGAGGATGTAGCTGCTTTGACTTCTTTACAGGTCAGTCAGTCAGTCAGTTAGTTTTACCATTTTAAACCATTCTTATTATTATTACTACTACTACTACTTCATCTTATCTTCATTTTCCGTTTATTTGGCAGAAACTTTTCTTGAATGCAAACTGCATCACAGATGAATCTCTTAGCTGGAAAGGACTCTCGTCGCTCAAATCTCTCTCCCTTATGTCTTTGAGCCATAATCTGTAAGCATCCTCCCGCACAAACATCTTTTGTGTATTAGTAGTAGTAGTAGTAACTATCCATCCAATTGGGAACATATTATGCAGTTTGACCACTTTACCCGCTGATTTGGCTGCCTTAATCTCCCTGAAGGAGCTTCATGTTGCACACAACAACTTAACATCTCTTCCTGATGAAATAGGATTACTGGTTCATCTTGAGGTTTTAAAAGCCAATGACAACAGGTGACAGACAGACAGACATCTCACTCTTACTTATCTCATGCCATATTTCTCATAGGACCTAACCTAACCTAAAAAGCAACACCCTAATAAATGCACAAAACCTTTTCATGTTTGTGCCCCTTCTCTCCGACTCAGTCAGAAGCTAGCTGCCTTGCTTTTTAAAACCCCAAATTTATGGCATTGTTATCAGTAATTGTCTTTCAGCAATATACCATTATTTGCATGTGATTTTGTATCTTACTGGTAATGTTTGAATTATGGGAACATCATTGCATTGGTGCTTCTGTTTTAATAATAACATGATAATCTTCTGTGAAGGCTTACTACTATCACTTCACGCATAGGGAGCTGCTCTACCCTTGTTGAAGTAAGATTTCCATCTCACACTCATTTGTAGAGGTGACAAGTTTGACCCATATATGGGTCAACTCGGTTTGTGTTATATCTTGAAAGTAAATCAAAGTAGCCATAAGGGAATGAGTTGAACAGGCTGAAATTTACCCAATCTTTGTCTATTCTTAATGCATACTTCCTTCTAAACCGTTTAAATCGATGATTAAATTATCATTACTATGCATTTGTAATCATAACTATTATTTGGAAAAAAAAAACACTAAAATATTGGCAAAAGAAAGCTGTTTGTGGACATGGCTGGTTTCAACCCGACCCACTCATCTTGCCGCCTCTAACGACTTGGTAACAATACTCGACTTTCAGTGATACCTATTATGATGCAGGTTGATTTTTCACAGAATCTTCTCATAGAGCTACCAGAAACCCTCAGCAATTTGACAAATCTTAAGGTGTGTATGTCTTAAGAGTTGTGTAAAATTATAATAATACAACAGATTTATCTATGGTTTTACTTGTACCCATTAGAGATGAAACATAACCCGAATTGATTCGTTCATGTTACCTCGCACGAATTATTTGGTGCAGGCTTTGCATCTTCACAACAATGGCCTGAGATCACTTCCATCTACGTTGTTAAAAAACTGCACGCAGCTATCAACCCTTGACCTCCATGGCACCGAAATAACAATGGACATGCTTAGAGAGGTGCGGTGTTATCATTTGTGGTTTCTATGATTAGTTTCTAGTTTTTGAAGATGAAAAGTAACATATGACTATTTCAGTTTGAAGGTTGGGAAAGCTTTGATGAGCGGCGCGTGCTTAAACATTCCAAACAGTTGGCATTTCGGGTTCAAGGAGCCTCGTCTTCTTATTTCGACGAAGGTGCTGATAAAAGCTAACATGGATGGATGGCTACGAGGCAAGTGCAGGTTTTAGATCTTAATTTCTCTATGGTTTACATGAATATTTTGGGTGTTTAAAGACTAGAGATGTATCACACATTGTAATAATTACTGGAAAATGAAAATTCCATCATGTATACGTTTAACAAATTTTTGATAACAAGGATTCAGTTGCCCACAAATTCATGGAGAAAAAAAAATTCAGATTACCATAGCCATTCATTCTTTACAATTACTAGCCGAGCCCGCCATTCTTTCAGATTACTATATATATATTTTCTCACATTAGTGATATTAGCATGTGAACTGTAGAGGAGGTTGGCATAGATGAAAATAAATGAGTTGCACTCAAGTTCATAGTTTGTCCAATAAATATATGATATGACCCATTTTTAAATCACTTCTTTTAAGTGTTACTTTCATTCACACAGCCCCCTACCAGAACAGTTGGGGAAGCAACAAAAACAAGCCCTTACATACCCAACATACACTAGGGGAACTTTATACCATTCATTCCGTTGGAGAGACTTGAACTTAGATCCGTGTTCGATAAAACCTACCGACCTGATACCTCCGATAATACCATCAATATTAGAAAAAGCCTTCTTGTTCCTAGCATTTCATATGCTCCAACAAAGGATAACCCTATGATGATAATCCCATGCACCACATCTGCCTCCTTCCCCAATCCAGAGGCTCTTTGGAATTCCATCAAGTCTCTAAAACTGAAGGCAAAAAGCGGAGGCAATCGGCACAATGATCTTATCCGATGAAATCACGCAGTAAGAAAAAATATGCTCGACCGTCTTAGATCCTTCTTCACCCAACACACAACTGCTGGAGTCCAAAGAAACATTTCTCCTTCACAAGGTCGAGTGAGTGAGAAGGCGGTTTAATTCCGCCCTCCAAGCAAAGACATTGCACTTCAACGAAACCCATTTACACCACTCAATGACGAAGTTATGGCTGTAGCCCACCTTTCTAACTAGAATAATTTTTTTATTAAACCCACCGTTACCCTAACCAGGTCCAAAAATCCCCCCACCCCCACCCGAGATAGAGACCGAAGCCAGCACATATATACAAACCTGCCATTGCTCCAACACGGTTGCTGACATCCTTTTCCATCTCCACTTCCAACCCATATTCTGACCATGAAAGTCCAAACAATTCGTCACTCTGCATATCTTCATGGTTTAAAATAACGGTTGAGGCATGCACATCAAGGCGAGGTGCCCAAAAAATGACTCTGAGGGCGGCGCCTCACTTGGTTATGTTGTATGTGCGCCTTTGGAGATATTTATGTGTGTTTTTTATTTTTGTGTATTTCATGTTTTTTTATGTGTGTTTTTTATTTTTTGATGATCAAATTGGTTTGTATTTTATTTTTTTATAGAATATATATTTTTTCTATTTATTTTTAATTCCGCCTTGGGCTAGCCTTGGTTCGCCTCGAGGCACGATTCCGTACTTTTAAACCTTGCATGTCTTGTTTCTTTTTAGCATGGAAGGTTTAGTCAAGACTCTTTGAGAAGCTCGTTGCCAATCTAAAATCGGATATCCTCTCCGTTCCTATTTATTTTTCTTCCGAAGTTTGGGAAGATTTAAAAGAAACGTATGATAAAGTTGAAGAGTCTGTCGTCTTTAGTTTATACCAAAAAATTAATTCCATGACACGGAAGTCCTGTTTCTGATTATTATCATAAATTAAAACCTGATGTGGAAACAACTTAATGCTATGGTGCAACTACCTTCATGTTCTTGTGCAACCTCTAAAGAATTTAACGACTTTAATCGGTTAATAAAACTAATGCAATTCTTAATGGGACTTGATGATATTTATCAGCCTGTTAGAACTAATCTTTTAACGCGTGATCCTCTCCCATCTATCAAAACCGCCTTTTCTATCATATCAAGGGAGGAATCACACAGAGGTGGAAACATCATTGGTAAAAATCAAAATATGGGTTTTACAACTGAACCAAAGTATCCTTAGTTGCACACATTGTCACAAATTGGGCCACACGATGGATAGATGTTATGAGCTTGTTGGATACCCTCAAAATAACAAATCAAAACAAGGTTTAAGGGATCTATGGTTTCCAATTCTGCACTTGATAAAGGTGCAAGTTCTTTAGTCACACCTACCCCTTGTCTTATCTCGGAACAAATCACTCAACTTTTGGGATTACTGAAAGGAAAAAAGGGTAAAGGATCACAAAACACAAATTTTGCGGTAACTGCACTAGTTTCTTTAACTCTCATGTCTTTGCAAGTAGTCCAACCGATACATCAATTGGTTGGATTATTGATTCTGGGGCAAACCAACATATGGTTATGTCTTTGGTAAATTCTTCTATAACTTTGCAATAAATTGCGTTACGTTAGTTCGTCTTTTTTTTTTTTTTTTTTTTTGTCTATCAAACTATACATCGTATTGATTCATTCTATTCACATATGAGTAACCAAACATCACAATGGAACATAATGATCCATTAATTCCATTATCAATCCCATTACTTTGTCTATTCCATTCTCTAGTTAATTCAATTACCTCATACCATACATATTTAATATGTTATAAAACTATTTAGTTTACTATATAAAATATTATTATCGTTATTATTTACAGACACTACATATTACTAACAGTCGACAAAAGGATCACCTTAAGATGATCAACTCATGGCTATTGAGAACAAATCAAATCAGATAGTTATACACTTAATTAATTCAAATAGAAATAGTTATTTTACCCGTTATCCATTCGCTTAACAATGCATTAGTTCCTCTAAAGATGCCATGAATGAAGTCGATATTATATAAGAAATATCTTCACAACCAACCTATCCTATGTGGATAAAGAAAAAAATGATTGCCACTTATTCTTCTATAAGAAGTTAAAGAAAACAAAAACTGAATAATTTGGATGGTACTGTACAATCAACCATCATCGTCATCATGCATATCCACTAGTCTCCTCCGCCGCTTTTGCCCACTCCATCCCAATTTTCTCCGCAAATGCCACCTGAAAAATCATCCATTGGTAAGACCATGTATAGTGGTCAAGCCCCATAGGGGTTATGTGACGAGTGGCAAAATGTATAAGAAAGAAGGTTATATAACTTGGTGTAGTGGGGGGTTATACCCCTTCAATTATATGTTTGTATATATATGTGTGTGGTATATATTTGTGTGAGAGAGAAGCCATTCTACAACGCCGTTATGCTCATCGCGGCCCTCCCCTTTTTCAGCCCATAGCGCCCCATGGGACGGTGTTCCCTGGTGTTATGGGGCGCAATCGTCGACATGGAGCCCCCATGTCGCTCTAGTACGCATGGTCTAAGTATCAAAACTGACATCAGCAAGAGGAGGATCTTGATAACATCCAAATTATCGTACACAAGTTATATAACCGAAATGAAAATTAAAGGTAAAAGGGAGAATTTAATGACATCCATAATATACTACTGCTCCAAGCTTGTTACATATATAATCCATCTTGAGGACCTTGAGACTTTGTAAAATCATTTGTTGGTTGAAATTAGACTTGACAAATTGGTTACAAATCTCATTAATAAGTCTTTCTTAAAATCAATTTAAATGCGCTTGATGACATGGATTAAACATGCTTGCCATGAATACAAAAACAGATCTGAAATAAACTGTTGAGTTCCAAAAACTGCCAGAGAACAGGTGTAGTATGGATAGTGACGTAGTAGACTAACCAAATTAGTGGCGATGAAACCACACTTGCCGAAAATGATACACGGCGACAGAAGGTGGCTGACGAAATTCATACTCACATGCCAATATCAATAAACGGTAATGGAAAGCAACTACCAAAACCGATACCTCATAGTTGTTGATGGCGAATAGCGACAAATAGCGATAAGGTAAAAGGGAGAATTTACAAGTATATTATATCAAATACCCTGGTATATACGCTATTTTACATGTATTTAACAAAAACCTAAAATCCAGCTATTTTATAGCTATATTTAATCGCTATTTATATTTAAAAAAAAAAACTGAAATCCCCTATTTATCGCTACATACCCTGTAACGACCTTCGACCTATACGCTACGCTATAATCGCTATTGATAACCATGTGATACCCAACGGTGGAAGTTGGTTGTTAGAGTACTAGGCAGGTGGGGATTGATTATAACGGCAGATAGTGTCTCATAAGTGTTTGCAAGACGGTGTACACGGTGGCAGCTAGGGTTTAGTACCAAATTTGCTAAGAACAATGGCGCAACATACTGGGGGTGGGAGGGGGCGGCCGACCACCCGAACTTTTCGCTCAGTAGTGGAGAGTCGTATAGAAATTTTTGGGTATATACGTTTTTAACCCCCCGGTTTTATAGAAATTTTTGGGTATATACGTTTTCGACCCCCTGGTAGGAAATCTCAAGCTTCGCCACTGGCTAAGAAGGTAAAATAGTAGTTTTATTATGATAGATAGCATATAGGCCTAACCCTAAAGCTTATCCTACAGGGCTAAGCTAAGCTAATAGGCCTCTAACTCTGACAACGACCAGTCTAATAATACATTCTAAAAGTTGGTTTCCTAAACCAACTATCCAACAATATCAAAATCACTATTTTATTAAGCATAATAAATTTACATCCCCAAAGCTTTATAACAAATCCTAATCCTCATACTTGTGCAACAAGTAACTTCCTCCCCAAGTGAATAATTCCTAACAAAAATCTAGCCTATTTATCTAAAACAAAGTTTTTCGAATTATATTGATATACAAACCCCCACTTATTAGTACCCATCAAAGCTACTTGTAACGTCACCTAATAAATGACACTAAACCCACCACGGGAAATTCAGTAACTACCTAAACAAAGAGGCAAATGTACTCTTGAAGAAACCCAGTTGTTAGACCTGACATGTATGTTGAAAACAGAAAGTTAATTTGGAAATATCCCCAAATTAGCAAGAAAATATTAGTCTCACTCAAGAGTACATAATTGTAACTGTAGATGGAGATGTGAAAACGGGTGGGTCAATCTGGGTTGTATTTGTTTGATAAATGTTCAAAAGTCGCCTCAGGTATAATTAATCTTGATATACGGATACAATATACTTAATTAATTGATAAAACATTAAATCAGAAAGAAAAAGAAAAGTGCCTTCCTTACCTGATTAAGCACAAATCCCTTCAACATGTCTTTTAGGTCTATCTTCCTTTGTCTGTCTAGCCTTTCAATTTCAGTCCTGTTATTTCCCTACATAAACACGTTGTTCAGTGTTTGATAACTACAGTTTAATTATGTTCTATCATGTGAAAATAGCAAAAAGTTTGAAATATATATATATATATATATATAGGGTAGGGATCCTAAGAGAAGAACACCCTATTTGAGAAACTTGAGAAGCATTCTGGACCACACATTTTCCCTAGGCAAAAAAAGGTAAAAAAACGTTTTTTTTTTTCTTTTTTGCAAAAATTGTAGCTTTTTCTATTAGGTTTTTTTAGGGATTTAAACACATTTTCCCTAAGCAAAAATTACATCAAGCTGGTTGGGATTAGGGGTGTTCATAATCTGTTGAAAGGTGAAACCGACCAAACTGAAGCTAGAACAGGCGAGTTCAAGAACTATTCGTTTTGGCTTTGACAGTTTAGAACTTGGATATGACAGGTTAGCCTTTTTCTTTCATTTCTGGAAGATGCAGCTCATATATGTATTATTATTATACTCATGAACAATCATTATGATTTTAAAAGTTTTAATACAGTCTAATAATTATGAAAGAAAACACAAAAAAAAAAACCCGCGGGTTTGGTTTTGTTGTTTCCTGAAACGGTAGTTGGCAGTTCGACTCAACAAAACCACTATGAGCACCCCTAGTTGTACCTTCCCTTCATCACATCAGGAATTCAATAATATGAGAAATCCAGAATTGTAATGTGAAACACTTGGGTAAATGAAAATATTCCTTAGACAGATCATAGTACATAACAAATTTCACCTTATTCAATGTTAAAGTAAAGGGCATCATCTTTTACAATAAGCGATAAAAACTGCTCTCTGTCTTCAAAGTTGTAAAAACTTTCTCAAGGACTATTATGTAAAGATGATGAGGATAAGTCTAGGACAGCATAGCATGGGTAGCAAGTAGAATTACACAGAGTTTTAACACTATTGCATGTAAATACTTTAAGCCACCGACTATGTATAAAGACAATGAGAATCAAGGAAATCAAATCGAAAACCAAAAAGACATTCATTAGACAAATATCATTGGTTATCAGCTATGAAAGAGAATGAAATTTCAGAAAACATATGGTTTTTAGAGATACCAAACAATATATGTGAAGCAGGATGCAAACAATTCAAGAAAAAGACCAGGCTCAAGCATCTTCTGAAGCAGTAAAAAGGCATAATGAGCAACATTTGAGTTAAAATTCTGCAAGCACTTTCAACTCTTGGTTTATTATATAAGCACTCTCATCATATATGTGAGGCTTTCGTTTACAAAAAAGATCAATTATACAGCAATTTTTATTGCATGCTTCCAATTTTTTAATTTTACCAAAAACTAAAAAGAGACAAAGATGTGTTTGCATGTAAACCCAACCCGACTTGCACTAAAAAACGGTCCCGTTTCAACCCGAACTTGTTACCACCTCTACTATTTTAGTTACACCAAAATCTTCAAGAAATAGATCATCAGCGTTTGGTGATAAGTAGACTTCCCATATACTAAAAACATCCAATTAACAGGCACAGTTGATTAACATTAGGTTTACATTACAATCACGAAAGGATGCTAGTATGTGAAAACAGATAATAAAGTGCCAAAAATACCTTTATCCGCTGGTACTCGTTGGTAGCACAGCTTTTTGCATCCTCAGTGACTCTAATTGCTTCCTTAACCTCCCCAAGTTTGAGTGCGTTTGGCTTGTGACTGCCAAATGTTTCCAGTTTTTGTGCTCGTGAATACAAGGAATTCAGTTCCGATGTAAGAGTTTGAAGAGTCAATAATGCAGTTGAACGGTCTGAGAATGCAGTGTGGACTCCTTGTAATAATCCCATGTGATCATGCAGTGTATCCTGCACAAAATATGTAGATCAGCACCTGTGATGTTTCCAAGCCATAGGTATAGTAGTAGTGTTTTACCTACCATATGCATAGCAGTGCGTGAACTTAATTCCCTGTGAAGCCTACTGGTTTTAATGGCAGCAGTAGCAAGATTCTTCATGTCAGCAGCAGCAGCAGGCGGTGTATGAGCAAAGGCATGCTGGTTTTCAAACTTAGTCAATTTAATAAAGGAGAGCCCCAAGGCTCCCATTGTTTCTGCAATATCTTGCTGAGCTTTGACAAAAACATGGGCCTGCTTGGATGAATCGGTAAGCTGCTTCTCCAGAGTAAGCAACCTCTCCTTATTTTGAAGAAACTGGCCATCTTGCTCATAAAGAGAATCATTACTTTTACTCACGGAGTGATTCATGATCCTTAGAAAATCCCACCTACCTGCAGCAGCATCCTGATCTCCCAACAAATTCTTTGTTGGTAAGAATGGAAGGTTCTGCTGCAAAAAGAGTCTGAATTCATCACTCTGGCGAATGACAGGATGGTGGCTCAACCTCTGCAAATATTTCTCCAAGGCGTTCCTTCTTTGCTCAACAAAGTCTTGTTTGTGCATCAGTTGGGCCTCAACCACACTCTTATCTGGCCTTGGTGGTATAATAAACCCCCGGTATGCCTCCGCTAGACGCTCCGACAGCGTTACCACCTCCTTAAACCGCCTCCGTACACTAAACTGGCCTCCACCAAACTCCGGAATGTTAGTTTTGCTGCAAATTAGATAGCTCACGTACGATTCTACTTCTTTTTTCGGATTGGAGACTGTTATATTCAGATACGGCAACACGCCTTCAGACGAAATCAAATTCAAAGGGGGGTCTGGGTTTGGGTTTGGGTTTTTGAGTATGGGAGCCGGCGAGATTAAAGGATCGGTGTCGGCGAGAGGGTGGTCGGTCATCGCACTTGTGTAATCATCCACAACTTCTCCGTCCTTCAATGGATCTTCCGATCCCTTCATTAGATCACAATAACAATCAACTGCACACTGATTCTAGCTACCGCTGGTGGGAGAACGACAAGATTTCCCCACCACTTTCTACACATGTACAGCGCAGGTGTTTTAACGATTCGGGTCACGCTTAATTCGGTTTCAGTTAACTGCAATTGGAGTCCCGTAGGTAAAATGGCGGTGTCTACATCAGTCGCCAACAATTTGCTTCTCGCGTCCCCGTTCTTGATGTAAACGAGCCGAGCCAGGGCTCGGACTCGAAGTTAAACGAGCTCAGGCTCGGGCTCGGTTTGATAATTTTAGCAAGCTGGAAATAAGGATCGAGTTCGGCTCGAAAAAAATTTGAGCCAACTCGCGGCTCGACGAGCGAGCTCGTTTTAAAATACACGGTCTTATATATATGTGGTTTTTATATAGCATTTTTATAAAAGAGATTTTTACATATTTCCCCCTACTAAGAAGCTTTATTACATATTTTCTCAACCCATAAATTTAATTACATACAAAGATTTAAAAATATTATTCAAGTTGTTACTTTTAAATTTATAATTATTGCAAAAAGCTAGGAAATATATTATAGTTATTTATTTAATAAAATCATTAGAGGTAAAATAGTAATTCTATAAGAGTACTTTTATTGAAATGGATAAATATGTAATATATGGAGTTTAGGAAGGTGAAATATGTAATTAAATTTAGAGATTGGGGAAATATGTAATAAGAATTTAGAGATTGGGGAAATATGTAATAAGACTTCTTTAGAAAGAGGAAATATGTAATTAAATTTATGGGTTGGGGAAATATGTAATAACGGTTCTTAGGAGGGGTAAATATGTAAAAATCCCCTTATAAAACATAAAAAACAATCAGTCAAACTAAAGACTATGCCTTCAGCATAAATGTCACACCCTAATATCCGGTGGACCCGGATGGGTAGGGTTTAAGAGTGACGATTGAATAACAGTATCACAATTTCTATGCAGCGGAAGTATTTGAGTAAATATATTCATTTAATAAAAGCTTGAATATATATAAACATTTATACAACCGTTCGACTAAAAGCCCACAGGCGGGATCGAAACAAAAATAGCTTTATACATCATAAGCCTTAAGCCGGGGAGTTGCAAATTCTATAGCCTTTATCATAGCCGACCCAGATTCCCAGCCTAATATCAAGGTTCGGTACATGCGGTTCAATATTTTGAAAATACATCAGCTTTCACTGGTAAATGCAATTAACTGGGTCGTTTTGAAAATAGTTTTTCAAAAAGAGTTTCATAGATAAAGAAAACCCGTAGGTAATCATTTAATATTTCTTGTGATTTTATCTTGTCACCAGTTTTACAATACTTGTCATACAATCGGGAACTAGAAATCAGTGTCGGACATTTTCAGTGCTATAATGATTAAGGTACACACCAAAATTTTAATAATGTGTCTTATAGTCGGTATGCTTACCCCAGCGCGTTATTTAGTATGGCCATAATTGTAACGTCTCCCATTTTGTAACTTCCTTTATTTAGCAAGTTCATTGTATTTTCCATTTATGAGAACTTGTATCTCTTTATATTCGTACTTCATTTCATGTGTTGTAATCCGAGAATTGAATCATAATGAGAATCATATCTTTTACATACTTGTGTTATGCTTTATTCATAAATACTTGATGATTATTCATGTTACTTACATACTTGATACTTCATTACATGCAAATTCATACGTATTCATACTTGTGATGCATATAAAATACATTTTTACACTCTTTTACTTATGCACGACGCTATTTATACGTTAAAAACGCTTAAAATCGTCAAAATAATCAAAAATCAGCAATTGGGCTTTTGGGCCTGGCGCATCCGTGCGGATGGGCCAACCCAATCCGCTATTAAAAGTCGGTCCGCTAATGGGCTGATCCGCCATAAGCCCATCCGTGAATATGGCCCATCCGCCATTAACCTAACTTTCAACCTATAAATACAATGCTTCCTCCTTCATTCCAACCCTTCAACACTCTAGTTTCTCTCTCGAACCAACACTAATCAGAAGCATTCGGAGCTCATTTAAGTCACTTTTAAAGTGAGTATGGAGCTGATAACTTATGTTCTTCATCTTAATTGTCACACCCCCAAAATCCGCCTGCGGATAACACCCGCTTCGAGGGCGTGACTGACCAGGATCCAGCCACCAATTATACTGAATAATTAAAATTGATAACAAAAGTAATACTTACTAACCATAAGATTAGCAAATATCAAGTTCAGAGTTTAAGGTTTTAAGTTCAAACAGTTAATAAGTAGCGGAAGCATAAGTAAGGCAGTTTAAACAAGTTCATAGTTCAAAATAAGGTAACACCCAACACAAGGGTGGACAGACACTACTCGTTCCCAAGCAGCAAGCTCCTTCGTCACTGGTTACCTGCAAAGCATGCAGTAAGGGGTCAACAATAATGCTGAGTGAGTGCACTAGTTGTCCAGTTTTAATTACCAAAAACTTGTTTCACCAGTTAATTTATCCGTTTATACATGCCATGGGGAGCTACCCCAAAAGTTAGCGACTAAACTGTTTTTCCAATACCGAACACTAGGTAACCGTTGCGTTTCCGCAGGATGCCCCGATGTCAATGTTCTATCATCATTGACGGATGCCTGAGTACATTAGTTCACGACCGATCCCAAACCAGGGCACGGTGTGAGGCTGGTAAACACCTAAATAGCGCTATCAACTAATAACCCGTTCGCCTGGCCCCGGCGACTAATCGGTATTTGTAGTAGGGACTTGAGTGATAGAGTTTCGTTTAGTGCCGTTAGTTGCAATCCGTATAAACAGTAATTAACCAAAAGGTTTCCCAATACCCGGGAGGGAAAAGTAAGTTTTGTTCCCAATAACTAGGGAAGGTATGTAAATGGTATCCCCTTTTACAAGGGGATAGGGTTGTTTTAGTCTCGTGTCCCAAACCACCGGGACGCATGCTTTTAAGTTGTGAACTCACCTTGGGTTGCTCGGTAGGTTTAGGTTACTTGTCAATCACGTTGGTCACCACGTCCTAACATGGTTACCGGTATAGGTCAGGTTCGGTGTACAAGCATTCACATAAAAATCTATACACATAACTGGCACGTAGCATACAAGTAAACAGTCGTGGGGTTATTGGGCCGGCCTAAACATTTAAGCAGTCAACAGCAATACATAATCCAGTCAACAGATAGTCCAAGTTAAACACATATCGGCCCAATAACCAAAATGGACAGCCCACTCGCAACCAGGCGGTCTCGAGTCGCAACCAGGAGGTCTCGGCTTGTCACGTTGTGGTTGCGAGTCGCAACCGCGTGGTCTCGAGTCATCACGCTGTGGTCGCGAGTCGCAACGGTCGTAGTCTCGAGTCGCAATCACGTGGTTTCGACTTGTCATGCTATGGTTGCGAGTCGCAACTGCGTGGTCTCGAGTCGGAATGCTGTGGTTGCGAGTCGTAAAATGTCCCTTTCATGTACACGTGATGATGCAGACTAAGTCAGGTTAGTTGGTACAAGACATCAGTCCCCAAATCAGGAAACAACCAATAGGGTTTAACTAACAACTTACCCAAACTGTCTATCAACCAAATATGGATCAAATCACAAGGGTTTTCAAATACTCAACCATTATTCAACATGTTTATAACAAGTTCATCCATATTCAACATCCTAGGGTTTTTATGTCTAACATAACCATTCATTTTATGAACCAAAACTTACATATTTCATCAAGATCATTATGCAAGAACAAAGAAACATGCATTACATAGCCGAAATCTTAAGTTTAACATCATCATTTTGCAAGAACAATGAAGCATAGTGTGTTTAGCCATAATCATTCTTAGACTACTATTTGTTAGTCATTTTGAACATGTCATCAAGCATTCAAACATAGTGGTTTACACATAGTGCCAAACTTCACAAATCATCCTAAAATCATGCATAATACTACTAACCAAGCATTTCTAGTTCATACAACATACATAAATCTCATGCACATAGTAACAACACTAACCGGTTGTGAAGAAGAAGAATGAGCCGAAAACAAGGAGAAAGGAACCGAGAAGATGGAGTGTCCGAGTGATGATTTTTGTCCGAGATTCTTGAGCTTGAACCGAAAGTTGGAAGAGATGGAATGTTGTTTGTTTGGGGTTTCTAGTTGAGAGAGAATAGGAGAAGTGTGGGTGTGTGTAAAATGAAGCAAGTGGGAAAAAGTGGGATTATATAACAAGGTTCAACATAGGCTAAGGGTTTCGGCCCAAACCGGTTACGGCCCAAAGGCCCACTCGAGACCAAGCGGCCCACTCGCAACCGGGTGGTTGCGAGTCATGGTATCGGGTCGTGGTCTCGGCTCTCATATATATATATATATAATACATACATACATCACATATCATGCACAAAGGTCACGTTTTCATTTAATAATATTTATATACACAAAATATTACAAGGTGTTCGTTCGGAAAAACCTAGAGTGTCACATTATCCCCAAGTTTTAAGAACTTTCGTCCCGAAAGTTAAGGCAGCCACTGCCAAGCTAGCGTGTTTCAACGGGGTGTCACATCATCCCCCCGTTAGTTTGGAATTTCGTCCCGAAATTCAGTTGTAGCTTCAGTGCTGGGGTTTTCGTTTGGGAACAGCTGGGGATACTTGGACTTCATCTGGTCTTCCCGCTCCCAGGTAAACTCTGGGCCGCGTCGTGAGTTCCAACGAACTCGCACAAGGGGTATCTGGCTACGTTTGAGGGTTTTGATTTCTCGATCCGTGATCTCAATCGGTTCCTCAGTAAAGTGTAGCTGTTCATCAATAGTGAGTTCCTTGAAAGGAATTATGAGCGTTTCATCTGACAGACACTTCTTCAGATTAGACACGTGAAAAACATTGTGCACCGCACTCAGCTCTGCAGGCAGGTTCAATCTATAAGCAACCTTACCGATTTTCTCGGTAATTTCGAATGGTCCAACATATCGTGGATTCAGCTTGCCTCGTTTACCGAAACGAACCACACCCTTCCAGGGTGAGACTTTAAGTAGAACCCGGTCCCCGACCTGGAATTCTAGTGGTTTCCTACGCTTGTCAGCGTAGCTCTTCTGACGGTCACGAGCTGCCGCCATGCGTTGCCTGATCTGTGAAATCTTTTCGGTTGTATCTACCACTAGTTCTGGGCCTGTGAGTTGACTGTCACCTACTTCCGCCCAGTAAAGAGGTGATCGGCATTTACGACCGTACAGTGCCTCAAAAGGTGCCGCCTGAATGCTAGTGTGGTAGCTGTTATTGTAGGAGAATTCCACCAGCGGTAGATGCTTCTCCCAGTTCTTGCCAAAATCGATCACACATGCTCTAAGCATGTCTTCCAGGGTTTGGATGGTGCGTTCGGACTGCCCATCCGTTTGCGGGTGATAAGCGGTGCTCATGTCCAAACGTGAGCCAAAGGATTTGTGCATAGCTTGCCACAACTCGGAAGTAAAACGAGCGTCTCGGTCGGAAATAATAGAAGTTGGCACCCCGTGCCTGGAGACTACTTCCTTTAAATAGATTTCTGCCAAGGTAGAAAACTTGTCTGTTTCCTTAATGGCCAGAAAGTGTGCAGACTTAGTCAATCGATCTACTATCACCCAAATAGTATCATTCCCGCGTTGAGATCTAGGTAGTCCCGTAACAAAATCCATGGAAATCTGTTCCCATTTCCACTTCGGGATTTCCGGTTGCTGGAGGAGGCCTGCTGGTTTCTGATACTCAGTTTTGACTCTTGCACAGGTCAAACATTTGCTAACGTAAGCTGCTATGTGGGCTTTCATGCCAGGCCACCAGTAAGTGGTTCTTAAGTCGTGGTACATCTTATCTGAACCAGGATGTACTGAGTAACGGGACTTATGGGCTTCGTCCATCACAAGCTCTCGTAGATCTCCGTAAAGTGGGACCCAAATGCGCCCTGCCACATAGTAGGCGCCGTCTTCTTTTTGTTCTAATCGCTGCCTCGATCCTCGCAGGGACTCAGCCCTGATGTTTTCCGGCTTCAATGCTTCAGCTTGAGCATGTCGAATCTGGGTAGGGAGGTTAGACTGGATGGTAAGTTGCAATGCTCGCACGCGCTTTGGTATAGTGTCCTTTCGACTGAGGGCGTCTGCCACGACATTGGCCTTGCCCGGATGATACTTTATGGCGCATTCGTAGTCATTCAGAAGTTCGACCCATCGGCGTTGTCGCATGTTTAATTCCTTTTGCTTGAAGATATGCTCGAGGCTCCTGTGATCGGTGTAAATGGTGTACTTGGTACCGTACAGGTAATGCCTCCATATCTTAAGCGCAAAGATCACTGCCCCCAGCTCCAAATCGTGCGTTGTGTAGTTCCTTTCGTGTGTCTTAAGTTGTCGTGAGGCGTAGGCAATAACTTTCTCGCGTTGCATTAACACGCAACCGAGCCCATGGATGGATGCATCGCAGTAAACCACGAAGTCGTCAGTGCCTTCAGGCAACGAGAGAATAGGAGCACTACAAAGGTTATCTTTTAGTTTCTGAAACGCGGTTTCCTGAGTTTCACCCCACTTATAAACCATACCCTTCTGAGTAAGAGCCGTGAGAGGCTGAGCGATCTTTGAGAATCCCATGATAAATCTTCGATAGTATCCCGCTAGCCCTAAGAATTGGCGGACTTCAGTCGGAGTCTTAGGGGTAGGCCAATTCTTTATAGAGTCGATCTTTGCAGGGTCGACGTGAATCCCATCCTTGTTAACCACGTGCCCAAGGAAATGGACTTCTCGAAGCCAGAAGTCGCATTTCGAGAACTTGGCATACAGTTGCTCATTGCGAAGCAGTTCGAGGATAAGGCGCAGGTGCTGTTCATGCTCTTCCTGACTTTTCGAGTAGATCAAGATGTCGTCTATAAACACGATCACAAATTTGTCGAGGTAGGGTTTGCACACTCGGTTCATAAGATCCATGAACACTGCAGGCGCGTTGGTCATTCCAAAGGGCATAACGAGGAATTCATAATGACCATAACGAGTTCTGAATGCAGTTTTGGAGATGTCTTCATTACGGACCCTTAACTGATGGTAGCCTGATCGCAGGTCAATCTTAGAATAGTAGCTTGATCCTTGCAATTGATCGAATAGGTCGTCGATTCGAGGGAGAGGGTAACGATTCTTGATGGTAACCTTGTTCAGCTCACGATAGTCAATGCACATTCGGAACGTGCCATCCTTCTTCTTAACAAAGAGTACCGGTGCTCCCCAGGGTGACGAACTAGGGCGAATAAACCCTTTATCCAAAAGTCCCTGTAGTTGAGTCGAGAGTTCCTTCAATTCTGCGGGGGCTAGTCGATAAGGCGCACGAGCTATAGGCGCTGCTCCGGGAGCTAGCTCGATTTGGAATTCGACCTGACGATGGGGAGGGAGTCCAGGTAATTCCTCAGGAAATACCTCGGGGTAGTCACGCACTACTGGAAAGTCTTCAATCCTCTTTTCCTTTTCCTGCGTGTTGGTGACAAGTGCTAAGATAGCGGTGTGCCCTTTTCGTAAACACTTCTGGGCCTTCATGAACGAGATAACGCCGGAGATTTCTCCACCTTTGCCACCTTGTACAATGAGGGGTTTGCCAGAACGGCGAGGAATGCGAACTGCTTTCTCTTGACAGAGGATCTCAGCGCGATGCTTGGATAACCAATCCATACCAATAACGACGTCGAAGCTTCCAAGAGTAACAGGGAAAAGGTCGATGCTAAATGTCTGACCAGACAACTCTAGTTTGCAGCCCTTGACAACATGTGAGGCCTCGATGTTTCTACCATTAGCTAACTCGACGATATGAGGAGAACTTAGTAACGAAAGCGGACGCTTAAGCTTCTTACTAATACGTAGGGATACATAACTAGCATCGGCACCGGAATCAAATAACACAGAAACATAACGATCATCGAGTAGGAACTTACCCGCCACGACATTGGGGTCATTCCTTGCTTCTCCAGCTCCAATCACGAAAGCTCTTCCCCTTGCATTCCCAGCATTGTTGTTTTGATTGTTGTTCCCAGCTCCCTGATTATTGTTGCGGTTCTGATTCAGTTCAGGGCAATCCTTCTTAAAGTGCCCTGTTGCCCCACATTTAAAACATGCTCGGTCGTTTCCCTGCTGCTGTTGCTGTTGAGGTTGTTGCTGATTCTGTCTTGCTGGGAACTGGCTTCTACAATCCTTGGCTTCGTGCCCCATCTTGTGGCATCGCTGACACTGGCCCTTGTTACATGCCCCATTGTGGTGTCTGTTACACTTGTTGCACTTAGGGTAGCTTCCCCGGTAGCCACCCTGTTGCTGAGTGCCCTTGTTGTTTTCAGTTTTCCTTTGCTGTGCTGGGGCCTGAGTGGGGTTAGCATCCTTGCCCTGACTTCCTTCCCACTTACGCTTGTTGTCACTAGAAGTTCCGACAGTAGCACTGATCCTTTTGGGCAACCTGCCCTCCTCTACGGCCTGATCAGTAAGTTTGTGAGCGAGCCGAACGATCGGCTGAATGGTAGTGTGGTTGGCTGAAGTTACATGGCTTCGAATTTCTGGAGCCAAACCCTTGATGTACAGTTCGATTCTTCGATACATAGGTCGAGACATGTTTGGGCAAAGAGCAGCATAGTCATTAGACAGCTTGGTGTAGGTTTCAATCTCTGACCCAACCATCTTGAGCTCATAGTACTCATTCTCAAGCTTGTGGATGTCATCCCGGTGACAGTATTCCTCCTTAATCATGTCCTTGAAATCCTCCCACGCAGTAGCATTTGCAGTTTCCAACCCAAACATCTGAATTTGCGCCTTCCACCAAGAAAGCGCGTTTCCTTCAAGCGTAGCAGTAGCAAATTTCACCCAATTTGCAGGGGGACACTCACAGACAGCAAAGACAGCTTCAACTTTCTCAATCCAATGTAGAAGACCTATGGCACCCTCAGTGCCGTTGAAAGGGAGAGGCTTGCAATCCATGAAAGTTTTAAAAGTACACACTGGTGGTTGCGTCGGTGCATGCTGACCTGTTCGTGAGAAGCGAAGCGTACAGACTTAGAGGCGAAAAGACGGTGTGACGGTAGGATCTAAACATCCTAAATCAACGAGCTTACCTATAGGGTGAGCTGCGAAAGCTGCAGCCACTGTGTTGAGCAGGTTAGTGAACTGAGTCTGTGTCATGTTGATGTTTCCTCTTCCACGTCCACTCATTGTCTTAATAACCAGAAAAACACAGTATGAGTGTGATGCCGTAGTGTAACGAGAATGAGATAGAAGAGAGAGAGGTGTATCTATCTAATTAGGCACACTAGTACATACAGTAAAACAGGAAACATAAAGTAAGCAAACAAGTAAACACTGGTCCGAGCTATGAGGTCAAAAGTGTTGAGCCTTGCACTTGGAGTGTAGTGTCGTCGCGAGTCACGGGTTATAGTCTGGTTTTCTCCAAAAAGATTTTCCCCTTTTTAAAACCAAGTTCACTATAACCAATGGCTCTGATACCCCTGGTTGCGACTCGAGACCGCCTGGTTGCGAGTGGGCTGTCCATTTTGGTTATTGGGCCGATATGTGTTTAACTTGGACTATCTGTTGACTGGATTATGTATTGCTGTTGACTGCTTAAATGTTTAGGCCGGCCCAATAACCCCACGACTGTTTACTTGTATGCTACGTGCCAGTTATGTGTATAGATTTTTATGTGAATGCTTGTACACCGAACCTGACCTATACCGGTAACCATGTTAGGACGTGGTGACCAACGTGATTGACAAGTAACCTAAACCTACCGAGCAACCCAAGGTGAGTTCACAACTTAAAAGCATGCGTCCCGGTGGTTTGGGACACGAGACTAAAACAACCCTATCCCCTTGTAAAAGGGGATACCATTTACATACCTTCCCTAGTTATTGGGAACAAAACTTACTTTTCCTTCCCGGGTATTGGGAAACCTTTTGGTTAATTACTGTTTATACGGATTGCAACTAACGGCACTAAACGAAACTCTATCACTCAAGTCCCTACTACAAATACCGATTAGTCGCCGGGGCCAGGCGAACGGGTTATTAGTTGATAGCGCTATTTAGGTGTTTACCAGCCTCACACCGTGCCCTGGTTTGGGATCGGTCGTGAACTAATGTACTCAGGCATCCGTCAATGATGATAGAACATTGACATCGGGGCATCCTGCAGAAACGCAACGGTTACCTAGTGTTCGGTATTGGAAAAACAGTTTAGTCGCTAACTTTTGGGGTAGCTCCCCATGGCATGTATAAACGGATAAATTAACTGGTGAAACAAGTTTTTGGTAATTAAAACTGGACAACTAGTGAACTCACTCAGCATTATTGTTGACCCCTTACTGCATGCTTTGCAGGTAACCAGTGACGAAGGAGCTTGCTGCTTGGGAACGAGTAGTGTCTGTCCACCCTTGTGTTGGGTGTTACCTTATTTTGAACTATGAACTTGTTTAAACTGCCTTACTTATGCTTCCGCTACTTATTAACTGTTTGAACTTAAAACCTTAAACTCTGAACTTGATATTTGCTAATCTTATGGTTAGTAAGTATTACTTTTGTTATCAATTTTAATTATTCAGTATAATTGGTGGCTGGATCCTGGTCAGTCACGCCCTCGAAGCGGGTGTTATCCGCAGGCGGATTTTGGGGGTGTGACATTAATCTTCTACACTTTCTGATTTACAAGTTTTAAACAAGATTCTTCATCCTCCTTCACCTGGTTTCTCAGATTTGCTTGGGCAATCTGATATGAACTCTCAAACTATTGAGGACCAAGCTGGAATGAAGTTTAATCTATCAAAACCTTATTTTTACAAACTTTCTGAACTTAAAATCGATTGATTCTAAGGTCGTGAGCTAACAAGCTGGATAAATGGCTGTGGATTCAAGATATAACCAAGACCAGTTGAGTAGGTAGTCAGTTCAAACAAAACCGAGATGATTTACCTCAAGAACAGGCGCATCCGCCCGAACTTACGGGCGCATCCGCACGAATGGGACATCCCCACCCGCGCGAATGCGACATCCCCATCCACGCGAATGCACTGTTCTTCATGTTCTAACGGATTTCAAGTGTTGAATGACTTCCAGATAGCAATTTTTCATATATTGAGTTTTGGAACATCAGTGTGTGTTCTTGGGAACCTTGGTTTCCAAATCTAAAACCACTACCTCACCTAGACTCGTAAACGAACACCCAAACAACTTCCTAGACCTAGAACGAGTGAACCCTGTCCAGCCTCAGACACTTAGATTAATTTCTTTCCATGTCGTGCTGGCACATCTAGGTTGTACATTGTTCGGTTGTTTGGTTAACTTTACTTTGTGTCTTTTACTTTCTATAAATCATGACCCACCGATCAGTTTAAACTGGTTTGTGCTTTGGTGATCAATAATGAGGTGTTAACCTCCATGCATGACTTCTATGAGACTTCTGTTATTATTGGACTAATAATACCATAGTACTATAACTAATAAATTTAATAGAAACTACCAGCTTAATTGATTAATAGTTAAAAAGGTTCAAAACGATAATCTGCCGACAAACAATCCCATTCGTGCGAATGGCACATCCGTCCCAGACGCATCCGTTCGAACTGTTCATAATTCCGTTTCTGTTATTCCGATTATGTGCTCCTTATCACTGATAATCAGAATACACTTCTGTTACTTTTCTTATTATTTTCATAATATACTAGGTACCTTAAATTTCTATAACTTAAATTCTCCAAACTCCAACTCACACCTTTGTTCACCCTGTAGGGTAACCTCAGTGTTCCTGTACTAATCCAATCATCCCTTTGCTCGCGGGGTAGAATAACCTCGGTGTTCCTGTACTACGTCTGCTTACTCCTGCCAAAACTACGCTCACTAGGATTCTATCGAAGAATTAGCAAAACTGTGAGTATACTTGAGCCCCCTTTTCTTTTACACTATTTGGGGTGCAACATGTTATCCTATCAACTTGCACTTAAACTGTTATACTAAATGCACTAAAACTCCAAATACATGCATGCATACGTTATACTTGATACTTTAATCTGGGTTTGTACATTTTGTGTTGAACTTGCCATTAACTTTGTACGAGTCTACCCTTGACATGTTGTGACAACTCGAGTTTCCAAGATTCCATTTTCGCATTTATTGCACGTTCATTGTTTGTTTAGTTGTTTACTTGCACAATTGGTTTGCTTTGTAACTGTATATGTTTTGGATTCGATAAAGTGTATTGTAACTGTGCATGGTTATGTGTTACTTGTGAAAGATTTGACAAATACTTGAATGTGGTGATGAAACTGTAATAGATAATACTTAAGGGTGTTTAGTGCTAATAGTGAAACTTTAACAACTCATAACCCTAATCTCCTTCCCTAATCATTCACTAATCATCACCAAAGAAACTAAGCACGTACTTTCACATTCTCTGATCATCTCCTACAATCATTTGCTTCATCTGTGGCACAAGACTTTTACATCAATCTTGGTCTTTCAATCTATTTAGAATCAATCCAAGGTAATTGTTTATTGATTGTTTGATTGTTATCAATTCTTGATTCTTGTGATTCTTGTAAACCCTAAGTTCTTCATATGATGTTCTGTGTCTATTTGATTTATTCTGATTATTGAGAAATGAATAAGGTTGTATGATATGTAATCGATTGCCTGATGATTAAGATATATGATATGCTAGAACTATTGATTATTGACTTGATTCTGCATTGTGAAAGTATGAATTAGGGTTTTGATCGTATGAATGTTAGAATGTAACTGTTGTTTTGATTATGTGAATTTGCCTTGGAAATTACGTATGTTGATAGTCCGTGGATTAGGTCAGGGCTTTGTGAAGTTACAAAGGTCAGAGTTTTGATTTGTGTGTTTGTCAGAGCTTTTGTTATTGAATGAAGTCAGAGTTTTGATTCGCATGATTGTCTGAGTTTTGGATTAATAAGATTGTCAGAGTTTTTCTTGTTGTTGCATGAAGTCCAAGTTTTATCCTAGGGAAGAAAAGTCCAAGTTTTATCCTAGGGAAGAAAGTCCAAGTTTTATCCTAGGGAAGAAAGTCCAAGTTTTATCCTAGGGAAGAAAGTCCAAGTTTTATCCTAGGGAAGAAAGTCCAAGTTTTATCCTAGGGAAGAAAGTCCAAGTTTTATTCTAGGGAAGAATGGGAGTCAGGGTTTTAAAACCCTTGTCCGAATTTTAACCCAGGGACAAGGAGTCCGAGTTTTTAAGCCAGGAAACCCCCCTTTGGTCCGTGTTTGTGAGGGAGGAACTCCCATAGTCCGAATTTGTTGCCCTGGAATGTTGTCTGACCTTCTGTTGTGCTGTATTGTCCAACCTTTGTGAATTAAGCATGATTGTCACCCTGATTTGTATGCTACTAGTCAGAATACCACATATGATATATGCTTATGACAAACATCGGTGTTGAAGCTTACTGTATGATTCTGTATATGATTGTATGCTACTGAATGCAACTGTATGATCCTGTATGTGTGAACAATCTCCTCATATCATTCTGTACACAATGAACACACATAACACAATTGCTTGTGTATCAAGGACTTGTAAACCCTAATTGAATGTAATCCTTACATCGAATCATGTGCAATGTATCCTAGGTCGTGTGTAACGGACTTAGACATTTAATTAACCCTAGAAGCAATAACATACCGAGCAAATCAAGGTGAGTTCACACTCTTACTAAGGCATGGGATTCCCGGGGAATAGGGAATGGGTTGAATGATGGAATTGAACAATTACGCGTACATATACGGTTACTAGACTATCTACCATGGTCCTCGGGTTAAGCAGGACACTTACGTAAAACCTACGTAAACAGGAATATGCTACTGTCTTCCGGAGCCAGGAAGGACACTTACGTAAAACCTACGTAAACAATAACATGCTACTGTCTTCCGGAGTCAGGAAGGACACTTACGTAAAACCTACGTAAACCCCACGCGTACCACTGTCCTCGGGTACAGAAGGATACTTACGTAAAACCTACGTAATGCTTGTACGTACTACTGTTCTCGGTTGTGAAGAACACTTATGGTTACGAATAGTCTAGTGGATATACAACATGGGAAGCCCCCACCAATAGAACGTACTATCGGCCCAGTAGAGCCACCTGTTACAAACGAACTTACTATTACGCATTTACTTTCTGTGAACTCGCTCAACTAGTTGTTGATCCTCTGTTACATGCCTTGCAGGTCGTTAGATACATGGAGCTTGCACAGGGAGGAGCTGGTCGTTGTGGGCACGGATCGTTAATGTTTCGTTAAACACCTTTTGACACTTCATATTTTATTATGTTGGATTTTATTTATACGCTTCCGCTAAACAGTGATAACATACTTGTGTTTTGAACACCTTTCATATTGGGGATTGAATGGCATTTACTTTTACTTATTTATTACATGTTCAATATGATTGGTGGCTTGATCCTGGTCAGTCACGCTCCCAAGCGGCGATACTCCGCAGGTGGATTTTTGGGGGTGTGACACATGTATAGCGCTATAGGAGTAACGCACCGCCTGTGAACGTTGGGTCATGTTAAGACTTTTTGCGTTAAACTTTGGTTTGACTTGTTTGTTCACATGCCAGTTTATTGTTTATCTTGTTAACTAGCTTGCCATGAGGATTTGTTTAAACTTATTTATTTATGTTATGTACTAAAACTTGTATGCTCGCCAATGCCTTGTGTGTTGATCCATGCTTTATAACATGTTGTAGGATGATGCTGATAATGTGACAACCGGTAAATTTACGCCCTTAATTACGTGATTAACAGGTGATTACGCGATAATAAATAGTGTTTACAGCGCAAATAAACTTAATTAGGCCATTGGAGTGCCTAGGAACGTCCATACGCCCATACAGTGCGCGAACGGTGGTTTACAGAGAAACCTGCGAGACGTTAAACGGAAACGGATTGAAACCAAACAGAATACGGACAACGCCGACAAATATTAAATTTTTACGATAAATTTCAGCTTGGAAATTAAATTTTAGTGATTACAGTGAAACCGGATCGAAAAACGGATTTAAACAGTGAACGGCGTCTTCTACGGAATTTTCGCGAATTTGTACCGTAAGCGACGATCAAGCACGTCATACGCACTACCGACACTACGTTGCGTCTTTTTAATTTAAAACAACAAATTTCGACATTTTTATGACGTCGGGTTTTGACAACGGGTCTCGTAGAAATTACGGGCCACTTGCACATGAGATGGGCTTGTGGGCCCTGGGCCCAAGCCCAAAACCCACAAGCCTAAACCTACACCTAACATATTAAATCTTGACAAGATTCACACAATCCTACAAATCTTTACAATATTGATGAAATCTCTATATAATCTCCATAAAATCTCTATGGATCTTAATACACAAGACATAAGAATATAACACTGGACAATATCAACATGAATTAGCTTAAAAACCCCTTCCCCTTCCCTTTTGATCCCCAGACAAAACAACACACAGTCTCAACAATGATCTCTCCTCCTCTCTTACACTAAGTTTCCGAGACTCATTTAACAGGGGAGGGAAGGGAAAAGAGATGAAAATATAAAAAACCATGTTCTCGAGTTTCATTTAACAGGGGGAGGGAAGGGAAAAGGGAAGAAAATATGACCAAATATAACCATATATTCATCCTCTCAAATTAGAGAGATTAGGAGAAAAAATTTTCCTTCCCCTCCCTTCCCCTCACCTCCCCTTATTAAATGACTCAGGAACATAGTGTTAATTTCAAACAAGCAAACAAACACCCCCTACCTCTCGAATCTACTGCATATACACACACACAAAAAAAATGGAGATTGAAGCTTTCATTAAACACACACGCACCTCACATCTCTCTCTCTCCGACATAGACTGACCGGACTCCGGCCGGCAAGGCGACGGGGCACGACGGCGACACGGCGGAGCCGCTTTGGCGGCGGCGGAGGTGGTTATTCCGATGGTTCTCTCCGACGAGCAAGACCCCCCCCCCCTCGTCAACTATGCAGTTCCGACGGAAGAAGACAAACCGCCGCACGCGGCGGCGGTGTGGCGGCAGAATAGAAGAGAGGAGAGAGAGAAATGGTGGTGGAGGTGAGCGGCAGTCGGCGTCTCGGACCAGCAGTCGATGTCTCGGACCAGCATTCGACGTCACGGACCGGCGGTCGGTGTCAAGGTCCGGCGGTCGGTGTCAAGGTCCGGCGGTCTGTGACTTTATCCGACGAGTTATTCCGGTAATCACTTCTTATTTCTTTTAATTCTCACAAATCTGAAGATGGTGGTATTAAAGTTGATGATGGCTGTGATTGATCCGGCGACCATGTCCGACGGCGACGACAGTGACCGTCGAAGCCCCGGTAACGTTTCCAGCTTCCCGTTTTTTTTTTCTGTCAAACTCCTTGAAGATCCCTATTCTTTTTGCCATTTGTGTTGTTTCAGGGGTGATTAAAGAAGACAGTGGTGGCTGATGACGGCCGTGAGCGGCGCCGGAAACACCACAGGGCAGTGGTGGTGACTGTGTGATGCCAGTTCTTTTGTTTTTCTGTTGTCACTCATTTGCTCGATTAAGTCACAGGTTCGAGTTTTAGATCGGAGATTCTGGGGAGTTTCGAGTATCGGTTCAGATGTGGTTATGGTTCGGGTGTGTTCGTTTCGAATTCTGGTTCGGGTTTGCCTCGGGTTACCATGTTCCAGATTCATATCACGGCGCGGTTCACCTTTTCGGTTCGGTTTCGGTCAGTCGACATCAACTTCAGTCGACAAAAGTAAGCGGTCAACGGGCTCGGTTCGGTCAACATAAGCCAGCGGAGGTTCGCGGTTCGTGGTTCGGTTCAGTTGACTCGATCAAACCGAGTCAACTCGGTCAAATGCGGTCAACCGGTCAACTCAGTCAACTGTGTCGCTTCTCGACATGAAGAATTGGTATATAATTAATATCGAGATTAATAATTACATCCTATTATAATTTCTAATGGATTACGTGAAAACGAGCTCGACCCGACTAACGGATTTTTTTTTTGCATTTAGTGATTTGGTTTTCATATTTGGCGTTTTGATATATTTCGCGTAAAATTTATATAATATATGTTGAATTGTTGAATCTTGATAAACATAACGACAACTTGTGTTGACGGGGGCGTCCAAAAACAGAGGAAACTCTGCCCGTTTTTCGAGAAAATCCGTAAAATAAAACGAGTTTTATTATAAGACAAAACGTGCTTTATTGAAAAACGACAATTATTGATATAAAGCGACTTTTATAAAACAAATACAAATATAAAATTATTTTCGACGACACTTTACACCTTACGAAAACGACGAGTCGGAAATTATTTACAACAAACGAATATAGTTAATTATATTTTCGGATACCAAACAACACAATGATTCTTTTGTAAAATAAATATAGTTTATATATTTATTTCGAATATTAAATAACATAGTTTCGTTTCATAAATAAATATAGTTTCATAAATAAATATAGTTTATGTATTCATTTATTTCAAAATATCGTACAACACGAACCCTTTTATAAAAATAAATATAGTATATATTTATTTTCAAAAACAAACACGACATATATCGTTAACCAAGTCTTTTCAAGACTTATTAGTTATTTCGACAACAAACGAAGCTAAACGAATATAACTTAATCATTTTCATTAAGTTAACAATTTACGTCAAATCGTTCAGTTAGCGATTCGGTAAAGCTCGGTGTCTCATAGTGTAATTACCGCATTTATTTAGAAACTTATTAGATATTCCATGTTAGGAATATTGTAGAATGCACGCTAGCAAGTCTCGACTTGGAAACGACATCGCGAAATCGTATATAGCTAGCTTTGCACAGGAATATTGAGGTGAGTTCATAACCCCACCTTTTTACAGTTTTACATTTTTCTAAATGTTTTTGGGGTGGAAAGACATGCACTTTTTGCAAAGCATACAAGAATTGCATATTTCTAAACCATTTTAGAAGCAAGTTTTAACTGACACAAATGGTTTACGAAAAGCTTATGTTTTTATACCGGTTTTTCAAACAAGCGTATTTTTCGAAATATGCACGCACACGAATTCTAGTTTTCTAAACTACGGGAAAATACAAGTACAAAGAGATACAAGAATTGAGAAATGATACAAGAATTGAGAAATGATACGAGAATTGAGGAATGATACGAGAAATCGTGTCACGAATAGGGTACCATAAGCACCATTAATCAACAATATACCTAGACCGCAGAACAAAAGATTAGATCTAACGGGTGTCGGGCAGCCTCACTCTTGGTGAGAACGAGTACCAAGCAGTGTTTTTGTGTCTCAAAATATGCCAACTAGAAAATGCCTAAGGTTTGGTGGCTTCCTATGTCGTGTCACATGTTAATGGCCTTGCAACCCATTAACAACAAGATACATACAAGAATACTTGATTTATACAAGAATACAAGATATATACAAGAATACTTGATTTATATAAAGTTTTCATATAACTTGACAAGAAAATGATTTTAAATTCGTTTTGTCAACAATACAACAAAAACCGGTTATTCAAAAAGATTTATTTTAAATCTTTTACAAACAAACTATGAACTCGCTCAACTTTATGTTGATTTTTCGCATGTTTCTTTCTCAGGTTGCATTTCAAAGTTAAGGAACGGTTGGAATAGGAGGACCATGAAGAGTCGAGTACTTAGTGGTGTTCATTTTCTAAAAGACTTAGATTATTTGCTTCCGCTGTGCAATGAAGATACCAGTCCAGTCACGCCAATGCTCTGATATTTCGGGGTATGACAGATAATTAACTGGGCGTAGTGACGAGGCCTTAGATACATATTTAGAAATCGTAGATTTAAACTTGCTGTATTAATTTTGTATCATGCTTAGTTGCACTTTGTATGGTTGTACTATGTTTTGTTGTATTTGAATTTCCTATATTGTAATCGACATTTGATAGGAAATGAAATTAGTTTACCTTAATTCTATTGTCACTTTCGTGTTATGATGCAATGAGCAATCTATCTTCGTCTCACTCTGATGTTTCCGCCATCGGTTAGGGTGTGACAGATTGGTATCTGAGCCATAACTATAGTGAATTAGGTAGAATTGCATGATTCGACCTAGTCTATAGTCTCTAAGTACCAAAACCAACCCTTCCGAACGAATTTGACCAATTCGCGCGAATCGCACACTCGCGCGAATCGAACAGTCCACTTCGTGCAAAGTGCACTGTCCAATTCGTGCGAATGGGGACTGCTGATCTGTGCGAACCGGCCAGTTTTGTGATTCTTAGAATACCTAAGTACTTCCTGCTTGCTTCTATCTCTTCTTCTTTGTCTAAGTACTTACAACATGTCTTTTGTGACAACTCGTATTCCAGAACCTTTCTTTGTGCTTGATGTAACATGTACGAACATTACGTGACTAATTGGTATGCTATTTAAATGAAATGTATGAGTGATTTATGATTATGCATTATGTGAATTGTTGCTAAGTGTTAACTGGTTTATAATTTCCACTCGCACAACACCCTTCGGATCGCACAACACTTATCACAACCACATACTCCTTAGCTTGTTCTCGGCCCAAATCATTTGAGCCCAAAGCTGAGCCGGCCCGTCCCTATTGTGCGCATACACATTCCCAATAGGGGGATTGATTTCTCATAACTTTCAAACGCACAAGTTACACCAAACCCTAAACTCCTTCTCCTTATTTCCTCTTGGTAGCATCGGCTGCCCAATTCCTTAGCGGAACCTTCCTCGTTCGATCCAGCATGCATCCTACACTCACTCGGTTAGTATAATCCAACACTAAATTGATTTGTATTCGTTGTTAATTCTGATTATGTGTCTACATGATGAATGGTATCGTATGTGATTGATGAAAGTTCTGTGATCTTGGGTAATACTACTTGCTTGTATGATTGGAATATGAATTAGGGCTTCGGTCATGAGTTGATTAATGCAGATTAAACAGATGATTGTTGATAGTTAACTAGCATGGTATGATAATAAGAATCATGATAAATCAGTCATAATACTTGTGTATTCCATGAACTTAAAGGTAGTAACTAGGTGGAATCGATGCTTTAAGTTTCTGATTCTTGTAGGAATGTCATGTGTATGGAAACTGATTTTGTGATTTAGATTCGCATGAGGTGTATAAACTATTACAATACTTGTTATTTGATTTAATTTGAGGTAGGGGTATTGTTAGATGATTAGTGGTCACATGATAATAGGAATGTTACTGTGATTATGGAAAATATGATTTATGGAAAGTTGTTTTGATTGTGTAAATGATGAGCCGATATTGTGGGTATGTGTAACTGCCAAATTAATGAATCGCACATCTAGTTTAACCGCACAAGTCTAGTGAGTCGCACAAGCACTTGGGCCTTGGTATATATTGGGCCGAACACATTGGGTAATCGCACAAGTTGTTTGGGCCAGGGTTATGTTTGGATCGCACAAGAGCACCAAATCGTACAACATATCATTGGGTTAGTCATATTGGACCATAAACTATTAGGCTGGGTAACATAGCTGATCGCACAAGACATTTAGTCGGGTGTGATGTGAGTCGCACAACCCAAACCAGTCGCACAAGAGGATCCAGTCGCACAAGTCCAGTTCAATCGCACAAGTTGGGGATTGGACTCCACATGTTGGGCCGATGCTGGACTACACACACATACACTTTAATTTGATCACATAAATTGTCGGGCTGTAAACTGTTGGGCCGCATTAATTCATGATATGATTTAACACTTGAATGTTTGATGATCTGAACTGCTAAACTGTTACATGGTTGTGAACTTGCATATCCACTTGATGGAGAACTGAACTATCGTTATGAGCTATGGTGAATTGTGAACATGTGATGCGAGCCATACATGAGACTCCATTATTTGAACATCCTGTTATGAATTGTTATATTACAAGAACTCTTGTTACGACGTGTATAATGACGTGTGTTTATGTGTATGCTACTTGTGTAATGTGAATGTGAAATACGTGATTTATGTGTTCATGAAACTGACTGTCTTTGGTAACCACGGTAGGGTTTGGTTGACCAACTTGGAACGGGTAATGTAATGTAACATACCGAGCAAATCTAAGGTGAGTTCACTGCTCTTTTCCAAGCATGCATCCCGGGGAAGGATATCGGGTAACGTTCCGGGGAGGAATGTCAGGTTATTGGGATGTTTGTTATTATACTCAGTTCTATCATATAAGACCCCTTACATCTACCGATAGTTGCCGGGGAGGCAACGAGGTTATTAGTTGATAGCGCTATTAGGTTTGGCACCCCCACACCGTACCGGGGAGGACGGGCGTGAACTAATTACCTTGACCACTTGACCAATGCTTTGATAGAGGCATTGGGGTTAGGCAAACACATCTTGTAGCCATTTGCGATAATCAAGTTAATAACAACATCAAATCAAATCGCTGAACTGCTTTATACTCATATCTGGTAACTAAACGCGTTAATAAAACTTTGAACTCACCAACGTCATCTGACACACTTGTCTGCATGCTTGCAGGTCTATAAGCTTATATCATTTGGAACTTGCTGTCTGGGAGGCCAGAGTGGTCATGGGTCGAGATACATGAAATCTCAATACAAGCTTAATGGTTTATGTACACATGTTTTACGAGACACTTAACAAATGAATTATGCTTCCGCTGTATACAATGAATGACATGTAACGTTTGTAACACTTTATGTTAATGAATGAAAGTTTTACTTAAATATATTTATGAGTTCAACGTGATTGGTGGCTTGGATCCTGGTACACCACACGCCTCGCGGGGGTTTCCGCATGTGGTATTTTGGGGGGTGTGACAGTTTGGTATCAGAGCCAGGTTATAGTGAACTTGGTTTTAAATCGTTTTTGTAAAACCAGACTATAACCGAACAATTCTGAATACGTGAACACGACCATGACACTCAGCTCCAGATTGCAAGGTTCGTCTTTCTCACTTGTTGCATACATTACATGGCTAGTACACATTTGTTTATGACGTAGCATATGGACACACACTTGTCACCATAGTATGATTACATGAATTGCTTGCTTACATTATGATGCATTGGTAGTATGTCATAGTCTTGGGAATTCTGTGATCTTATCGTTTTGATAACCTCTGTTTAGCACTCGAGTTTGGGGAACCATTTGACATGAGTTAGGAGGAACTGAGATGAGTATGCAAATCGCAATATTATTGTGGGTGCACACATAATAATAATGTGGGGTGCATGTGAGTCCCAGTGAGGATTAACAAGTGAAAAAGGGGTTCCGTTCCGTTATTTGGTTGATGTGAAACATAACAGTTTATAGGAGTCATAGCAGTGATTGTCTCCTACTTGAATGTGATCTTTTCATTCCCTCTGAAACCTTTCGAATCTTGATGCTTTCGAGTATTACCTGAACACCCACCTGAACGCCTAGCGAACTGTGTAGAATGTTAGGTGCTTCTACGAACGTCTCCGAGTTGGATGTTGCAACATCAATGATTGGTCTGTACCCCTCCCACTCTTCCTTGTTTGTGGGAACTCAATGTACTGACGACTAAGACCCCAAAGTGCGATCACTTCTGCAACACCCTGGAAACACACCGTGTATTACTCAGTCAACTTGCAAGAACGAGGGATAAAAGGGTGAACGTAGTACTTTACCAACCTCAGTATTAGGACCTTGGCTACCGGCAGCGGGCAGCAGCAAATTGATTTCAAACGAACTCTTATCCCTAGTCAGCGACTCATGGGAGTCAACCCTTACGAATCAATCGGGACATAAGCGATGACAACAGATTATAGTGTGGAATGTGTGACTACCAGCACAACGAGTAGCGCGTTAGGGTGTGGCATAGATGTGAAAAGATGGACTTGGTCGGTGAAAAATTGTAGAGCTCCGTTTCAAGCAACGACATTAGAGGCAACAGTCATGGCAACATCAAGGTACTCGTAATCGTAGCCTTCAGTATGGAAATGAAGGTGCCTACGACATGGATGGGCCGTTGTTAAACCAAGACGACAACAACCAGGGGAACGACGGCGGTACTGGAAATTCTCGTTGCGAAAACAACAACATGATGCTCATGGAAGGGCACTTTGGGCTGGCGTGGGCAACGCCAGGATTACAGCAACATGGTGGCCAGCACGTTCTTGGAGGCTAATCGTTTCGTTCCTGTTCCGTTCAACCCTGATACTTCCTGAAACCAGACCTATTGTGGAATCGGCCGATGGCAAGACAATTAAAGCCTCGTATATTCGTTGGGATGCAAACTCGACCTTGTGGGACAAGTGATCGACATCGACCTTCCTTCTGCTATCCTTGAACGCTTACCGCCGATGGCTCCAGATGATTTGCCCTAAACCCAATTGCCTCTATCAAAGCAATGGTCAAGATGGGGGTCACTAGTTCACTCCCAACCTCCTCGGTGCGGTGTGAGGGTGCCAAACCTAAGTAGCGCTACTAACTAGTACCCCGTTGCCCTACAAGAAACGATCAGTAGGAGGGACTTGAATGATAGATACAGACGTGTATTAACCAATAACCCAGGTTTAGCATTCCAGTTAAACCCATTACCCGACATTCCCTTCCCGGAACGTTTACCAGATGTCCCAACCCGGGACGCATGCTTGGAAAAAGAGTAGTGAACTCACCTTGGTTTGCTCGGTTTGATTAGTTACTTGTTCACAGTTAATAATCAATCAAGCCTATGGTATTCACGTATACAAGATCAGTTTATGTTCGCATGGTACACGTATAAGTTTATAGTCACAGTGTGCATTTAGAATCACAATCACTAAGTAACACATAACAGTTATGCAAGCTCATGCAAGACCATACTTCACATCTATGACTCATAACAACACCTAATAGTTAACTGTGCCATTCATAAAGCTAGTTTCATGTTCCTCAGTCTTTATTATCATCATTAACAGATAACATCATAGTTATTCATTGTCTTGAGTGTTCTAAACTACAGTCTGTTGTAAATCACTCACAGGGTGGTGAAACTCCATACGGCAAAACATGTAGTGTTTCGTCGAGATGTTATGTGGCGAAACATATATTGTTTCGTCAGGATGTTATGTGGCGAAACTCTAAGGGGTTTCGTCGTTAATGCGAGAGACGAAACATCCAGGGTTTCGTCTACAGGGCAGTTTCATCATGTTACCAATTAACCATGTACCACAGAAACCCTAACTGCCGTCATTCCATTCATGTCAAAATGATCAGTTGCAATCATCGCCTAATCATTCCAAATCCTCAACTAATTGTGAACTCTATAATACCAAATCATCATCATGTACGAATTAAAATCACACATTCACTTATCATTCATAAACAATTGTTAACACACAATACAAACATCAAACAGAAGCATGGACTCTGATTAGTGAACATGAATGAATACAGTTCATTGAGTGATCATCCTGCAGTTTCTAGACTAATTAATTTGCAATAGAACATCAAAACCCTAATTGACAACCTATGAGGACACAGCCTCTTCAAAACCCTGAATCCACAGTGTTCCTCAAACATCACACAAAACAATCACACAGAGAAACTGTGACAACCCGTAACTTCAGGTTAATGCTTTAACTTAACACAATTAAGTTGGTCTCACAATCTTTAGCATTTCATGGAACTATACATTACTTTGTGCATTATTTGACTTACATGAGAACTTTGTGCCTTAACTGTAACTTATATGTGGTGTGTGTGTTTTATGTAAAGGATGATACTTAGGGGTGTTTAGTGGTAATAATGAAAATAAAACAAAACCCCTCAACCCTAATCATTCTAATCAATTCCAATCATACGGCAGTTCAAATCATTCTCTCTACAACCATTTCTCTCATCATTCTTGGCTATCATTCTTGGCTACACAAGTTCTCTTGCATCAATCTTGATCTTTCAATCCATATAGAATCAATCTAAGGTCGCGTGTAACGGACCTAACCATTAATTAACACTAGAAGCACAATAACAAACTGAGCAAACCAAGGTGAGTTCACACTCTTACCAAGGCATGGGATTCCCGGTGGGTAGGGAATGGGATTGAAGGAAAAGGATTGATGAATTATTTGGATTTACACTGTTACTAGACTATCTACCATCGTCCTCGGTTGCGAAGGACCCTTACGTAAAACCTACGTAATACCTTGTGCTTACTACTGTCCTCAGGGTTCGAGGGACACTTACGTAAAACCTACGTAAACACATACATACTACTGTCCTAGGGTTATGAAGGACACTTACGTAAAACCTACGTAAACCCCCGCGTACCACTGTCCTCGGGATAAGAAGGACACTTACGTAAAACCTACGTAAACCTCGTACGTACTACTGTTCTCGGGTTAAGAAGAACACTTATGGTTACCTCTAGTCTAGTACATACACACATGGGAAGCCCCCACTAAATGAACATACAATTGACTTAGTTAATAACGCATGGTGATGCAACGAACTTACTACTACGAACTTATTTACTGTGAACTCGCTCAACTAGTTGTTGACTTTCTGTTACATGCCTTGCAGGACCATAGGTACTCATGGAGCTTGCACGGGAGGCGCGGTCGTTGTGGACATGGATTGTGGGTGTTTCGATGAAAACATTATGACTCTTTAAACTTAACACTTGTGTTGGATTTTACATACTATGCTTCCGCTACTTATACATTGTTTTGAAATGAACACCAATTGTATTGTGATGAATTACATTCGCACTTACTTATTATTTACATGTTCAATATGATTGGTGGCTTGATCCTGGTCATGTCACGCCTCCAAGCGGTGGTACTCCGCGTGTGGATTTTGGGGGTGTGACAGATTGGTATCAGAGCCATTGGTTATAGAGAACTTGGTTTTAATATGGGGGAAACGTTTTTATTAAAACCAGACTATAACCAGTACAGTGCTCAACGATCCACAACGACGCCTCGCTCCACATGCAAGACTCAACATCCTAGGTAATATGCTTTATGTTTATTGCCTACATGCTAGAATTGCATAGAACTTTGCTCGTGGTATGCCTAGATTACATTGCCTACTATTCGTTATTGCTTGAGAACACGTGTGTGCTTACTCTCTTCTGTCATCGCACTATTCGCGAACCTCTCTCACTTATGTTACATTTGCTATGAAGATCATGGCCGGACGTATTAACTTGACTCAAGCCCAGTTGACGACTCTCATCAACGAACAAGTTGCTACGGCACTTGCAGCTGCACACACAGGAGGTCAACACGCTCAGCCACCTGTTTGCACTTTCAAGAACTTCATGGACTGTCGCCCAAGCACATTTAGTGGCACTGAAGGAGCAGTTGGACTCCTCCATTGGTTTGAGAAGCTCGAGTCGGTATTTGAAATGTGTGAATGCCCTGAGGCTCGCAGGGTGAAGTACGCCACTGGTACTCTAGAAGGAATTGCGCTGACTTGGTGGAACGCGCAAGTTCAGATTTTAGGGCTGGCAGCTGCTAACGCCACCCCTTGGAATGATTTCAAGGAACTCATCAAACGAGAATACTGCACACGTGATGACATCTACAAGTTGGAAGTGGAGCTCTATCATCTGAAAATGACAGGGTCAGAAATTGAAGCTTATACGAAAGGGTCAAACGAGCTGGCCATCTTGTGTCCAACTATGGTGGACCCTCCAGTCAAGCGCGTTGAGTTATACCTCAAGGGGTTAGCACCAGAAATTCAGAGCCATATGACATCGGCTAACCTTAATAATATCCAGGATATTCAACGACTTGCTCATCGCCTCACGGATCAGGCAGTGGAACAAAACAGGCTACCTAAGCGCATCAGCGCTACTGCTACCGTTACCATTTCTGCTACTCCTGCTACTCCCAGTGACAACAAGAGAAAATGGAGGGGAATTCCAGCAAAGGTTCAGCTTCAGTTCAGTCTCAGGTTCAGCAGCAAAAGACTGACCACTACCAGAGTCCCAGTCAGCAGTCTTCTGGTAGTCGCGGGCAGAGAGTTTATCGCGGAAATCACCCCAGGTGCAACAACTGTAACAGACACCACAGTGGCCAGTGCAACAAGGGTCGTTGTCAGAGGTGTCTCAAGATGGGTCATGAGGCCAAGGATTGTAGGAGCCCACGACCTGTAACTCAGAATCAGCAGCAGCAACAAACATCGTAGAATCAGCAACAGGGCAACAAGGGATGTTTTCATTGTGGCGCTGAAGGTCACTTTAAAAGACACTGCCCTCAGTTAAACCGAAACCAGAACAACAACAACAACAACAATAACCAAGGCAACGGAAACAACAACGGTGGGAACAACAACGGCAACGAAGCTAGGGGACGTGCATTTGTGCTGGGGCAGGGTGATGCCAGGAATGATCCCAACGTAGTTATGGGTAAGTTTCTTCTTGACGACTTTTATGTTACTGTATTGTTTGATTCGGGTGCGGATACAAGTTATATGTCTCTAAAAGTCGGTCAAATGTTAAAACGTGCACCAACTCCCTTAAACACCAAACATGTTGTAGGATTAGCTAATGGTAAGAGTCTAGAGGCCACGCACATAGTTCAGGGTTGTAATCTTATCCTCGCTGGTCAGACTTTCTCTATCGATCTTATCCCTATAGTTCTGGGTAGTTTCGACATCGTTATTGGTATGGATTGGTTATCCCAACAGCAAGCAGAGATCTTATGCAAGGAAAAGATAGTTCGTATTCCCCGTTCTGGCAAAGAACCTCTCGAAGTTCAAGGCGACAAGAGTGGTGCTGTGGTTGGCATCATCTCTTTCCTGAAGGCTCAGAAATGGTTACAAAAAGGTCACACTGCCATTTTGGCACTTGTTACTGATGCATCAGCAAAAGAAAAGAAATTGGCAGATATTCCAGTTGTACGCGACTATCCTCAGGTGTTCCCTGAAGATTTACCTGGTCTACCGCCTCATCGCCAAGTCGAGTTTCAAATCGAGCTAGCTCCAGGAGCAGCACCTATAGCTCGCGCACCGTATCGTTTAGCTCCAACCAAACTGGAAGAACTGTCTAAGCAATTGCAAGAGCTCTTGGATAAGGGCTTTATTCGTCCTAGCTCTTCGCCTTGGGGAGCTCCAGTGTTATTCGTGAAAAAGAAGGACGGTACCTTCAGGATGTGCATAGATTACCGCGAACTCAACA
Source organism: Helianthus annuus (assembly GCF_002127325.2). Taxonomy (NCBI): domain Eukaryota; kingdom Viridiplantae; phylum Streptophyta; class Magnoliopsida; order Asterales; family Asteraceae; genus Helianthus; species Helianthus annuus. The sequence goes on along the minus strand of NC_035439.2, from coordinate 47,606,636 downwards.
AGGTGACAGTGAAGAACCGCTACCCTCTGCCACGTATTGATGACTTATTCGACCAGTTGCAAGGGTCGAGCTACTACTCCAAGATTGACCTGAGGTCAGGTTACCATCAGCTGAGAGTCCGGGATGAGGACGTCTCTAAGACAGCATTCAGAACTCGCTATGGCCACTACGAGCTTCTAGTCATGCCATTCGGGCTAACGAACGTGTAACACCTCGAAAATTTACGTCCAATAATGCATTGACACGTGTCATGGGCTTTGAACATGAAGAAACATACTTTAGAGGGACTAAAGTTGACAAACTGTGAAAACTATGGAATATAAGGGTCCAAAGTGTCAACAATGGATAAATAGACTCTACAATAACCCTACATGGTGTTTATAACCCTAAACGGATAGATCATGGATCATACGAAGCGGAAAGTGCACAAAAGTGAGGAATTACAAACTACAGGGACTAAAAGTGTCAACATGTTGAATTTATACCTCTGAGTGATCTTTTGGCAAACCCGAAGCTTTGTAATGATAAAATATACTCACTAGAATATGTGGTAAAAATTTCATGAAGTTTCGTTATCGTATGAGAAAGTTATGGCCAAAACCGTACATGAAGGGTTAAAAGCGTCAACGTCGAATTTCATGACTTTTCGGGTGAGCGCAAAGTTAACCGAGGACATTACCATGTTGTTAAATGTCCCAAGGTTCCTAAAAATCAAGTTTGAGGGTCTAAGGGTCAAAATAAATGTCCAAAACCTCGTATACGAAGACCAGGGACCAAACTGCAAACAATTGAAAACTTTTGTGGATCAGCAGACCCCAGGCGGCCCGCCTGGGCAGCCTTAAGCGGGCCGCGACCCACGCCCAGCACCAGAATTCGCGAGCAGCAGCTATTTGGGTCCGTTTTATGAGTTGTTTACAGCTAATACCACCTCCCAAACCCTCCAATGAACTCTCATGCATGTAAGGACACCTGTAGCCCTCTTACAACTCCTGAAACACCTTAAATTCAGATCAAAATCATCACAATTGGGGTCTTGAGTAGTAACCAAGAACACTTACAACTTTCAAAAATTCACAAGAGCTAATCTGGAGCTTTCTGGACGACAAGGCTGCTTCATAGTGATATCTAAGCTTCATTAGGACTCTTGTAAGCATTCATAACCTTCTCTAATTCGTTCTAGCTTAGATTATTAGCCGAAAGTCAATCCATCGTAACTTTAGTTTGACTTTTCGATTAAACGAAAATGGCTCAGTCATTTCTCAAATTGAAAGTACCTACAAGTTGGTATTTATGTGGGAAACAAACCCTCAAAAGGGTATTTTCTGATTCCCACTCTAAGCATGATTATTGTCGAGTCAAAGTTGTTCTTAAAAAGTCAACAGAACTTGTTTTTGCAAAATCTAGCATAAATAGTAATGTAGATGACATGCAATCAGTTTGATCATCAAAATAACTTTATAATGAATGTAAGAATATGTTTTATCATAATCAACTCGACAATCTTGGGTATAAACTCGGATCGGAACCGAAAGTCTTATAAAATGACTTTTTCTTTGACTCTCGATTCGGATCCGTGCATGCATATTTGAGATCTGCATTAGAGCTTATTTTGGACCATTTTTATTTATGTGCAACTCTCTGGAATTTTACAACTTGACTCCATGCTTGTCCGATTCATATGCATGTTACCGATTATGCTTAAATATGACTATTTTGCCATTTTTGCTATAAAACGTGATTTTTGGAAAAGTGAAAGAGTAGAAACCTTTATTACTGATTTATAAACTTGCACCGAAAATTTGATATCAGTTGGAGGTCCAGATTTAGAGTTATGTCTGATATCGTAAATCTAAAGCTTTATGTTAAATAAACGGCGTAATTAGCGTATAACCTATTTAAGCCCACTTTTTGATACCAAACTTTTTACCAACTGATGTTATATAATATTTTGGGATTTTTGAAGATTTTTATTTAATTTTTGGCTGATCGTATCATAGGTCTCTAAGTTTAATTCGGTTAATACCGATTTTGACCTTTTAAGCCATAAAATGAGTTTTATAAATCTTTTTGACCCCAAACCTTTTTCTACTGATTTTATTTGTTAAATAAAATATTTTGAGCATTCTGGAAATATAAAAATATCAGCTTTCCTTTGAAAACCCGGAAACGGCTCTAAATCGCCTTTTAAGCGTTTTTAACGCATAGTATGTACTATAACCATATTAAACATATAAGGATTATACCTACTGATGTATTTAGCATATTTTTATATAATAACAGTAAGTATAAGTTTTTGAACTCAGTTTTCCAGTTTTGACCGTTTAAGCCCTTGTGAAATTACCAAAATACCCCTAAGGTGCATAGTTTGGTTTTAAATGATAAGTTTTGTATATGGGTCATACCCTACTGATATAATATGTCAAATTAAGTATATTTACAGAATAAATCAGACCTGTAACTCAGATTTCCAATTTAACTCTTTTATAATCTTTTAAATGACCAAAATACCCTTATGAGGCGTAAATTGAGTTTAAATCCGTATGAGGCAAAAATAGAAGCTATCTTACTGATATTATAACATATTTAAAGCATAATATCTCAGGGAACTTGCATATGACTCTTGTGGTTACCCGTAACGCTCTTTTAGCATTCGGTTCGGTTTATGTAACTAGTTTGCATAAATTGACCGAAACGGGTCAAACGTTATCATTTTTGTCTCAAAATCCAGAATGTATTTAGCATACCCAAATTATACAAGTATTCAAACTTGTCGGGTCTAAATCACATTCTATCCGGTCTTCGCTTAATCGTGCGCTTGAACCGTATCGTCCTTAAAAAAAAAAACTAACCGGTCTAAGCTTAGGCTTAAATAAAGACCCGTTAGAAATCTAATAGGTTATTATAAACCTTTGTTCCAGAATAGGAGGCCCAGTAAAAGCTACCTTCACTTGCTAATTGTGATCAATACTTACCAAGGTAAATACTTTTAACTTATTTTCCCTATACGGGCTTGGGGTAAGGTATATAAAATACCGCTTGGTCCGGCATCGAATTCTTTAATCGTATAGTGGTTAAATTCATTGAGATGACCTTGTTTTGAATGTGTTTTATTACTTAAAGCCTTTGGGGGGTTAATGACCATGTCCCGGATATCCTTGGCATCATCTTACGAGATGGCCACGACCTGAGCACGGGGTGTAGGCGTACACCCGTCAGTGTATAACTCTATATTGTGGTGTGTCTATTAATCTTTAACCCGGTCTACGGATCGGGCTACTGAACGCGGAGTAACATGTAAATCCATTACAAGATTATATTGCATAATTATCCCAAGTTATAAAAATATTTTTATGCCATGTGCATTTAAATCAATTTTCAATCATTTTCAAAATGAGTTAGTTAAATTGTATTTACCAGTGTAAACTGACGTATTTTCCCAAAAGGTTAAGTGCAGGTACTACACGTAATAGGCTGGCTGTCTTCTAGAGCGTCCACAATAAGTCTCGCAAGCTTGGACGACAATAAAACTGTTGAACAATATCTTATTTTATTTTGATCCGCCTGTGGATCCGTTTTAACTATCAGTGATATTTAATATTACATTTTATTAAAGTTGAAATGAATCTATCTTTGCTTCCGCTGTGCATTATTATATTGTGTTGTTTGTCTATGATGATGCCAACTACGTCACTATACTCCCCACCGGGCCCACCGGTGACACGTGGAAATTAGGGGTGTGACAGGTTGGTATCAGAGCCAACGCTGAGGGAATTAAACACTAGCCTTCTGTGTTTAATCTCAGTTACACAATTGCACATTCCTCGATTCTCGAGTCTAGACAAAGAACTTAGGAAATATTCAAAATTTGTTTTATTTTCTAACTTTGTCTTATATATATTTTGTTGTGCCACTTGTTTGATTTTTGACAGGTTCAAGATGCCGCCACGTGTAAGAGGAAGAGGAAGGGGACAAGGAGCATTCGCAACCGCACATGATCATGAAGCCGGCCCTTCGCATAGGCGAACCCCTTCAGGATCCCTTAACGCAGATGCTCGAAACCTTTGGAGATCGTTCGCTGAACCCGCAAGGCACTCACTGAGTACCTCACCTTCTCTCCCACACTCCTTTGGGCCTCATTCAGAAAATGAGCCCCACAACTCCCATCAATCCTACATACCTCTCCAGAACCACCAATCACCTTTTGATTACCCAGCACCTGTCTTTCAGGGCCTGTTTAACCCTGATGATTACTTGGGAGAACCAATGGGTCATAACCCACTTGGACCTGAAGACCACTTTCCGGGTGGCAACGAGATGGATATCGATGAGGATACCGATCCTTCCATGCCACCGTCCGGAACACCGAACCACCCCATCGAGATTTCAGATGGGTCACCGTTTGTGGGATCACCTTACCATGGTCTCGACAGTTATGAGGAGAGATTCAAGCAGCATGACTGGGTGTTTACCCCCAGTTACCACAACTCTCCCTTACACCAGTCGCATCACAGCTCTCCCTTGCACTCCCAGCAGCAGCTTCAGCAGCAACAAGACCCTTCTGAGGGTTTCTGGCGCGACGTGGTCACTCCGCCGCCGCCACCACCTCCGGTTTTGCCTCCTCCGCCTCAGAGGCGAAGGGGAAGGAACGCCCGGATGTCCACACGAGGAGGGATACGCATCGGCACCCCTCCACATTCAGGTAGCAGCCGCTACTCGCCTCTTCACGAAGAGCCAGAGATGGGAGAATCTTCGCATCCCGTCTCAGAAGTAACATCTGCGCCAATCGCGCCACCACCACCACAGGATTTTGGGAACCCAATCCCCGCTTATACTAGCGCGGCCGCATATAACCCCTTCGAGCCGACTTTTCCCCCAGGTTATAACTATACAGAGGATCCCTACTGGGTAGCCGCGAACTACAACTCTCTCAATCCGGAGGGTACTTTTGGAGGTCCCTGGACTACGGGACAGTCGACCTATGGATACCCATCCTATGGGTATCAGCAGCCGCAGCCTCCTCAACCACCGCAATATCAGATGCCACCACCGGCACCGATGATGTCGCCGCCACAAGTTCAAGAAATCCTCCAGGGGATAAACGATGTGCGACGTGAATTACGGCATGAATTGCGGGAAGATCGTCGGCATAATCATGGCATGTTTAAGAAGATGGTAGATTTGATCAAGGGAAAAAGCAAGAAGGATTATTAAATCCTTTGTTTGTTAGCTTATTTACTCATGTCCCTGCGAGGACATTTATTCCTGTATTCTACCCCTGCGTGGGTATATTTCTTTCCTGTTCTACCCCTGCGTGGGTATGCTTGTTTCTGTTTGACCCCTGCGTGGGTTTGTTGGTTTGTTTGTTTGTTGTTTATTTAGCTCCTGCGTGGGCATGTGTTTTGTGTAAAAGTCCCGTTTAGGGCAAACTCGTACTAGTTAATTTTATTTAAAATGGTTAATTTAAGTTTTTATTTTAATCTATATGCATGAAAATAAATAAATGAAAAGTAGTGATTTTTATTTTGATTTACCATTTTAATAATAAGAATCTTAAAAAGGTAAAACCTAGCTTGAATGTCATATTAAAGACCTGGCCATTATGGTGAAACCTATTTAAAAGATTCAATCTCTGTTAACATCTGTAAACATGTTAACATTCTTGGCAAGCGTGATCCGCAAAATCACACATGTCACCCTTTTAACAAAGTATCCAAAAATTTTATTGTATACATATCTGATTATGACATCATGCCTACGGGTTATAACTAATGTCATATAAAACAAAAAGGCAGCCGTGGTTTATAGACTCCCTGCCAAGCAAAGGATTTAATTGTTTTAATTATACAAATTCTAATCCTATAAAAACCTAAATTCAAAATTTAGAAATTTGTCCAAGTGACTAGGCCTATGGTGCCAATATATATATTTCATTCTAGGATAAAGTTGCTAATAAAAAGTCCTAATGAAATTGATTAAATTAACTAATATGGCTTTTATTACCATGGTTAATAAATCGTCAAGAACGATAATACTGTTAGGTTTCTAAATAGACCTTGTCCTTACTTTTATGTAGCTCCTAAAGCTACATGGCCAAGTCGGAAGAAACAAACAGTCATTCTGAGGAAAACCCAGATAATACTAAGATTCATGTAACTGGTGCGGAGCTACAAGCACTGGTAGAAAATGCTGTTGCCAAGGCCATTGATAGGCAATTTAGGGAATCAAGCGGGACCCGAAGTAGGACCCGAACCGTATCACATGCCAAATCCAAGACTCAGTCGGAGGCTCATAGCAAACCGCCTTCTAAGAAAGATATATCAAAGAAAGATGAGCCAAAGAAGAATGACGAGGATAATCACTCCTCTAATCATAGCAGTATCCCGAAAAAGGAGATCAAGCAGAAACATGAATCGCACAGCAAGTCCTGTACGTACAAATATTTCGTTTCATGCAAACCCCGGGACTTTACTGGGGAGAAAGGAGCGGTCGACTGCATGACCTGGTTAGATGAAATGGATACAGTTGTAGATACCAGCGGGTGTGCTGATCGGGATGTAGTGAAGTACGTATCCCAATCATTCAAGGGAGACGCACTGGCGTGGTGGAAATCCCTCTTGCAAGCTGCCGGTAAGGCCACACTCTACAGTATGTCATGGGATCAATTCGTAGCCCTCATTAAAGAAAACTTTTGCCCACAACACGAAGTTGAAAGGATCGAGTCAGACTTCGTGTCCTTGGTGATGAAGAATCTAGACTGCCAGGCATATCTCACCACTTTCAATACTCTATCTCGATTAGTGCCATACTTGGTAACCCCAGAGCCGAGAAGGATTGCCCGTTTTATTGGGGGTTTGGCACCTGAGATTAAGGCGAGTGTTAAGGCATCGAGGCCTACGACGTTCAGATCAGTAGCTGATCTATCTCTCTCTCTCTCACCCAGGACGTAGTCAGGTTGAGAGCTCCTAAGAACTCGGAGGAGAACAAGAGGAAGCGTGAGGACGATACCTCACGAAGATCGGAGAAGAGACACCGAGGGAATAACGACCACAGGAAAGGGTCGGGATTTAAGAGAGATTGGCAACCATCAGGGGATAAGCCCAAATGCAAAACCTGTAAGAAAAACCATTTTGGGAAGTGTCGCTTAGAGTCGAAATCGCAGTCCCAAATGAGAACCTGTGGAATCTGCAAATCTACGGATCATACGACTTTGAAGTGCAAAGGTCTGAAGGATGCAACATGTTACGGTTGCAACGAGAAAGGGCACATCAAGTCCAATTGCCCAAAGAACGCTAAGAAATCAGATGATGGAAAGAAGACCAATGCAAGAGTCTTCAAGATGGACGCTAAGGAAGCAGTCCAAAATGACAACGTCATTACAGGTACTTTTCTTGTAAATGATGTTTTTGCTAGAGTACTATTTGATTCAGGAGCCGATGAGTCATTTGTAGATGATAAGTTCTGTAAGTTGTTAAACCTACCTGTTAAAACCTTAAATGTGAAGTATGAGGTGGAATTAGCCGATGGAACCATAGAAACCGCCTCAACTGTTTTAGATGGATGTGTTATATCCATTAGGAATCATTCTTTCCCATTATCCTTGCTTCCCTTTAAGCTAGCCGGATTCGATATAGTGGTAGGTATGGATTGGTTATCGCGTAACCAAGCCCAGATTGTGTGCAACAGAAAGCAAGTAGTGGTTAAAACTCCGTCTGGTGAGTCACTCACTATCCAAGGAGATACCCAGCATGGATTGCCGGAGCAAGTGTCCATGCTCAAGGCATCCAGATGCCTGCAGAAGGGTTGTGTCATTTATATGGCACAAGTTACTATTGATGAGCCAAAGCCAAGGATTGAAGACATCCCTGTCATCTCAGAATACTCTGAAGTATTCCCTGAAGAACTACCTGGTTTACCACCGGATAGGCAAGTGGAATTTCGAATTGACATCATTCCGGGTGCGGCTCCAGTAGCGAGAGCACCATATAGGTTGGCACCAATGGAGATGAAGGAGTTAAGGACGCAGTTAGATGATCTGTTAGCTAAGGGTTTTATTAGACCTAGCTCGTCTCCTTGGGGAGCGCCGATTTTGTTTGTCAAGAAGAAGGATGGATCGATGCGTCTGTGCATCGATTACCGCGAGCTTAATAAAGTCACCATTAAGAATCGGTATCCTTTGCCTAGGATCGACGACCTGTTCGATCAGTTGCAAGGGGCAAGCTATTTTTCAAAGATCGACTTGAGGTCAGGCTATCACCAGTTGAAGGTCAAGGATGCAGATGTGCACAAGACAGCGTTTAGGACTCGTTATGGACATTATGAGTTCCTAGTGATGCCTTTTGGGCTCACTAACGCACCAGCCGCATTCATGGATCTCATGAATCGCGTCTGCAAGCCTTATCTAGATAAATTCGTCATCGTCTTTATTGACGACATCCTTATCTACTCAAAGAACCAGGCTGACCACGAGAAACACCTTCGTTGTATTCTCAAACTTCTACATCATGAGAAACTCTATGCCAAATTTTCAAAGTGCGAATTTTGGCTTCGAGAAGTCCAATTCCTTGGACATGTGGTAAGTGAGCGTGGTATCCAAGTAGATCCCGCCAAAGTAGAGGCAGTTATGAATTGGCAAGAGCCAAAGACTCCTACCGAAATTCGCAGTTTCCTAGGATTAGCAGGATACTATAGGCGATTCATCGAAAATTTTTCAAGGATTGCTGCACCCCTAACTTCGTTGACTCGTAAGAAGATTAAGTTTGATTGGGGCCCTAAGCAGCAGGAATCCTTTGACATTTTGAAGAAGAAGTTGAGCAATGCACCAGTGCTAACATTGCCTGATGGTATAGAAGAATTCGTGGTGTATTGCGATGCGTCACACACTGGTATGGGCTATGTACTCATGCAGAGAGGCAAGGTCATTGCCTACGCTTCACGATAGCTAAAGGTGCACGGAAAGAACTACACCACCCACGACTTGGAACTGGGTGCCGTTGTATTTGCACTGAAACTTTGGAGACACTACTTGTATGGAACCAAGTGTGTAATCTATTCGGATCACAAGAGCCTTCAACATTGGTTCAATCAGAAGGAATTGAACATGCGACAAAGGCGATGGATGGAAACTTTAAATGACTACGACTTTGAGATAAGATACCATCCAGGCAAGGCAAATGTAGTTGCTGACGCCTTAAGCAGGAAAGAAAGAGTGAATGGACGAATATGGGTTCCAGTTTATGGAGGACTTCGGGATGTTATCCTCCAGGAAGCCCACAGCTCCAAATATTCCGTTCATCCTGGAGCCGATAAGATGTACCAGGATCTAAAGGCAAACTACTGGTGGATTGGTTTGAAAAAGTCCGTAGCTGAGCATGTAGCTAAATGTTTGACTTGTGCGCAAGTCAAAGCTGAGCATCAGAAGCCGTCAGGTTTGCTTCAACAACCTGAAATTCCCACGTGGAAATGGGAAATGGTGACAATGGATTTCATCACCAAGCTGCCAAAGACGAGAAAGGGAAATGATACTATATGGGTTATAGTAGATAGGCTAACCAAGTCAGCACATTTTCTTCCCATTAAGGAAACTTATAGCTCTGACATGTTAGCTCAATTGTATGTTGATAAGATTGTAGCGCTGCATGGTATACCTGTGTCTATTATCTCCGATAGAGATACTAGATATACGTCACATTTTTGGAAGAGTTTCCAACAATCTTTGGGCACTCGTTTGAATTTTAGTACGGCTTATCATCCTCAGACCGATGGTCAGAGTGAGCGTACTATTCAAACTTTGGAAGACATGCTGCGTGCATGTGTGATCGATTTGGGTGGTAGTTGGGATAAGAACCTACCACTAATTGAATTCTCTTACAACAATAGCTACCACTCCAGCATAAAAGCTGCGCCTTTTGAGGCCTTATATGGTAGAAAGTGTAGATCGCCTATTTGTTGGGCGGAAGTTGGAGATGTCCAACTATCAGGACCAGAAATTGTTTTTGAGACGACGGACAAGATCGTTCAGATTCGCGATCGTTTGAAAGCTGCCAGGGATAGGCAGAAGAGTTATGCGGATCCTAAGCGCAAAGATTTTCACTTCGATGTAGGTGATAAAGTGTTGCTTAAAGTATCGCCCTGGAAGGGGGTGATGCGATTTGGTAAGAAAGGAAAGCTGAGCCCGAGATACATAGGACCTTTTGAGGTTATCGAACGCGTCGGATCAGTTGCCTATAAGCTAAACCTACGTGAAGAGCTTAGTAGCATACATAATGTGTTCCACATCTGTAATCTGAAGAAGTGTTTCGCTGACGAATCACTGGTCATACCGCATACAGATATACACATTGATGAAAGCTTGAAGATTGTGGAAAAACCATTGTCGATTGAGGATCGACAAGTGAAGAAGCTCCGAAGAAAGTACATACCTATTGTTAAGGTCAAGTGGGATGCCCGTAGAGGTCCCGAATACACCTGGGAGGTAGAATCCGCAATGAAAGAAAAATACCCTCATTTGTTCCCGTAAATCTCGAGGTCGAGATTTCTTTTAAGGGGGTGAGGATGTAACACCTCGAAAATTTACGTCCAATAATGCATTGACACGTGTCATGGGCTTTGAACATGAAGAAACATACTTTAGAGGGACTAAAGTTGACAAACTGTGAAAACTATGGAATATAAGGGTCCAAAGTGTCAACAATGGATAAATAGACTCTACAATAACCCTACATGGTGTTTATAACCCTAAACGGATAGATCATGGATCATACGAAGCGGAAAGTGCACGAAAGTGAGGAATTACAAACTACAGGGACTAAAAGTGTCAGCATGCTGAATTTATACCTCTGAGTGATCTTTTGGCAAACCCGAAGCTTTGTAATGATAAAATATACTCACTAGAATATGTGGTAAAAATTTCATGAAGTTTCGTTATCGTATGAGAAAGTTATGGCCAAAACCGTACATGAAGGGTTAAAAGCGTCAACGTCGAATTTCATGACTTTTCGGGTGAGCGCAAAGTTAACCGAGGACATTACCATGTTGGTAAATGTCCCAAGGTTCCTAAAAATCAAGTTTGAGGGTCTAAGGGTCAAAATAAATGGCCAAAACCTCGTATACGAAGACCAGGGACCAAACTGCAAACAATTGAAAACTTTTGTGGATCAGCAGACCCCAGGCGGCCCGCCTGGGCAGCCTTAAGCGGGCCGCGACCCACGCCCAGCACCAGAATTCGCGAGCAGCAGCTATTTGGGTTCGTTTTATGAGTTGTTTACAGCTAATACCACCTCCCAAACCCTCCAATCAACTCCCATGCATGTAAGGACACCTGTAGCCCTCTTACAACTCCTGAAACACCTTAAATTCAGATCAAAATCATCACAATTGGGGTCTTGAGTAGTAACCAAGAACACTTACAACTTTCAAAAATTCACAAGAGCTAATCTGGAGCTTTCTGGACGACAAGGCTGCTTCATAGTGATATCTAAGCTTCATTAGGACTCTTGTAAGCATTCATAACCTTCTCTAATTCGTTCTAGCTTAGATTATTAGCCGAAAGTCAATCCATCGTAACTTTAGTTTGACTTTTCGATTAAACGAAAATGGCTCAGTCATTTCTCAAATTGAAAGTACCTACAAGTTGGTATTTATGTGGGAAACAAACCCTCAAAAGGGTATTTTCTGATTCCCACTCTAAGCATGATTATTGTCGAGTCAAAGTTGTTCTTAAAAAGTCAACAGAACTTGTTTTTGCAAAATCTAGCATAAATAGTAATGTAGATGACATGCAATCAGTTTGATCATCAAAATAACTTTATAATGAATGTAAGAATATGTTTTATCATAATCAACTCGACGATCTTGGGTATAAACTTGGATCGGAACCGAAAGTCTTATAAAATGACTTTTTCTTTGACTCTCGATTCGGATCCGTGCATGCATGTTTGAGATCTGCATTAGAGCTTATTTTGGACCATTTTTATTTATGTGCAACTCTCTGGAATTTTACAACTTGACTCCATGCTTGTCCGATTCATATGCATGTTACCGATTATGCTTAAATATGACTATTTTGCCCTTTTTACTATAAAACGTGATTTTTGGAAAAGTGAAAGAGTAGAAACCTTTATTACTGATTTATAAACTTGCACCGAAAATTTGATATCAGTTGGAGGTCCAGATTTAGAGTTATGTCCGATATCGTAAATCTAAAGCTTTATGTTAAATAAACGGCGTAATTAGCGTATAACCTATTTAAGCCCACTTTTTGATACCAAACTTTTTACCAACTGATGTTATATAATATTTTGGGATTTTTGAAGATTTTTATTTAATTTTTGGCTGATCGTATCATAGGTCTCTAAGTTTAATTCGGTTAATACCGATTTTGACCTTTTAAGCCATAAAATGAGTTTTATAAATCTTTTTGACCCCAAACCTTTTTCTACTGATTTTATTTGTTAAATAAAATATTTTGAGCATTCTGGAAATATAAAAATATCAGCTTTCCTTTGAAAACCCGGAAACGGCTCTAAATCGCCTTTTTAAGCGTTTTTAACGCATAGTATGTACTATAACCATATTAAACATATAAGGATTATACCTACTGATGTATTTAGCATATTTTTATATAATAACAGTAAGTATAAGTTTTTGACCTCAGTTTTCCAGTTTTGACCGTTTAAGCCCTTGTGAAATTACCAAAATACCCCTAAGGTGCATAGTTTGGTTTTAAATGATAAGTTTTGTATATGGGTCATACCCTACTGATATAATATGTCAAATTAAGTATATTTACAGAATAAATCAGACCTGTAACTCAGATTTCCAATTTAACTCTTTTATAATCTTTTAAATGACCAAAATACCCTTATGAGGCGTAAATTGAGTTTAAATCCGTATGAGGCAAAAATAGAAGCTATCTTACTGATATTATAACATATTTAAAGCATAATATCTCAGGGAACTTGCATATGACTCTTGTGGTTACCCATAACGCTCTTTTAGCATTCGGTTCGGTTTATGTAACTAGTTTGCATAAATTGACCGAAACGGGTCAAACGTTATCATTTTTGTCTCAAAATCCAGAATGTATTTAGCATACCCAAATTATACAAGTATTCAAACTTGTCGGGTCTAAATCACATTCTATCCGGTCTTCGCTTAATCGTGCGCTTGAACCGTATCGTCCTTAAAAAAAAAAAAACTAACCGGTCTAAGCTTAGGCTTAAATAAAGACCCGTTAGAAATCTAATAGGTTATTATAAACCTTTGTTCCAGAATAGGAGGCCCAGTAAAAGCTACCTTCACTTCCTAATTGTGATCAATACTTACCAAGGTAAATACTTTTAACTTATTTTCCCTATACGGGCTTGGGGTAAGGTATATAAAATACCGCTTGGTCCGGCATCGAATTCTTTAATCGTATAGTGGTTAAATTCATTGAGATGACCTTGTTTTGAATGTGTTTTATTACTTAAAGCCTTTGGGGGGTTAATGACCATGTCCCGGATATCCTTGGCATCATCTTACGAGATGGCCACGACCTGAGCACGGGGTGTAGGCGTACACCCGTCAGTGTATAACTCTATATTGTGGTGTGTCTATTAATCTTTAACCCGGTCTACGGATCGGGCTACTGAACGCGGAGTAACATGTAAATCCATTACAAGATTATATTGCATAATTATCCCAAGTTATAAAAATATTTTTATGCCATGTGCATTTAAATCAATTTTCAATCATTTTCAAAATGAGTCAGTTAAATTGTATTTACCAGTGTAAACTGACGTATTTTCCCAAAAGGTTAAGTGCAGGTACTACACGTAATAGGCTGGCTGTCTTCTAGAGCGTCCACAATAAGTCTCGCAAGCTTGGACGACAATAAAACTGTTGAACAATATCTTATTTTATTTTGATCCGCCTGTGGATCCGTTTCAACTATCAGTGATATTTAATATTACATTTTATTAAAGTTGAAATGAATCTATCTTTGCTTCCGCTGTGCATTATTATATTGTGTTGTTTGTCTATGATGATGCCAACTACGTCACTATACTCCCCACCGGGCCCATCGGTGACACGTGGAAATTAGGGGTGTGACAGAACGCACCGGCAGTTTTCATGAATCTTATGAACAGAGTGTGCAAGCCTTATTTAGACAAGTTTGTGATTGTCTTCATCAACGACATCCTGATCTATTCCAAGAGTCAAGAGGAACACGAGCAGCATTTGCGACTTATCTTGGAACTTCTTCGAAAGGAACAACTGTACGCCATGTTTTCAAAATGCGACTTCTGGCTTCGTGAAGTTCACTTTCTAGGCCACGTGGTAAACAAGGATGAGATTCATGTTGATCCATCCAAGGTAGATTCGATCAAGAACTGGCCTGCACCGCGTACACCAACGGAAATACGCCAATTCTTGGGTTTGGCGGGTTATTACAGACGATTCATTAAAGACTTCTAAAAGATTGCGCAGCCGGTTACTCTACAGACACAAAAGGGTGTCACCTATCGTTGGGGTAATCCCCAGGAAACCGCTTTTCAGCACTTAAAGGACAGGCTCTGCAGCGCACCTATTCTCTCACTGCCCGAGGGCACAGACGATTTTGTGGTTTATTGCGACGCATCCATCCAGGGTCTTGGATGTGTGTTAATGCAACGTGACAAGGTTATTGCTTATGCTTCGCGCCAACTCAAAGTTCACGAACGGAACTACACGACGCACGATTTAGAGCTGGGAGCTGTTGTTTTCGCGCTTAAGATATGGCGACACTACCTGTACGGTACCAAGTGCACTATCTACACCAATCATAGGAGTCTCGAGCATATCCTCAAGCAGAAGGAATTGAACATGCGTCAACGTCGGTGGGTTGAACTACTGAACGATTACGAATGTGCCATCAAGTACCATCCAGGCAAAGCCAATGTTGTGGCTGACGCCCTCAGTCGGAAAGATACTACACCTAGGCGTGTACGAGCCTTGCAGCTCACTATCCAGTCCAGTCTTCCTGCTCAGATACGAGATGCTCAGGTAGAAGCATTGAAACCAGAAAATGTCAGCCTTACGCGGTTCAAGGCAGCGATTAGAACAAAAGGAAGACGGCGCCTACTATGTAACGGGGCGTATTTGGGTCCCACTATATGGCGGTTTACGAGAACTTGTGATGGATGAAGCACACAAATCTCGCTACTCGGTACATCCAGGTTCGGATAAGATGTACCACGATCTTAAAACTACGTATTGGTGGCCAAGCATGAAAGCCCTCATAGCAACCTACGTCAGCAAATGTTTGACCTGTGCAAGGGTCAAAGTTGAATATCAGAAACCATCAGGCCTACTTCAGCAACCCAAGATACCGCAGTGGAAATGGGAGGAAATTTTCATGGATTTTGTTACTGGCCTACCTAGATCCCAGCGTGGAAACGATACCATTTGGGTGATCGTGGATCGACTCACAAAGTCTGCACACTTCCTGGCTATTAAGGAAACGGATAAGTTCTCCACTCTCGCAGACGTATATCTTAAGGAAGTTGTTTCAAGGCACGGAGTGCCAACTTCTATTATCTCTGATCGTGATGCACGATTCACTTCAGAACTATGGCAAGCAATGCACAAAGCTTTTGGCTCACGGCTAGACATGAGCACAGCATATCACCCTCAGACGGATGGGCAGTCTGAGCGCACGATTCAAACCCTAGAAGACATGCTTCGGGCATGTGTTATTGATTTCGGCAACAGCTGGGAAAAGCATCTCCCTTTAGTGGAGTTTTCGTACAATAACAGTTACCACACCAGCATTCAAGCCGCTCCCTTCGAGGCATTGTACGGACGTAAATGTCGGTCACCTCTCTGTTGGGCAGAGGTGGGGGATAGTCAAATCATAGGTCCAGAACTTGTAGTGGATGCTACTGAACGAATTGCACAGATACGACAACGCATGGCGGCAGCTCGTGACCGTCAGAAGAGCTACGCTGATAAACGCAGAAAACCGCTCGAGTTCCAAGTTGGGGATCGAGTGCTACTTAAAGTCTCACCCTGGAAGGGTGTGGTTCGTTTTGGCAAATGAGGCAAACTAAATCCGCGGTATGTCGGACCGTTCGAAATCACTGAAAGAATAGGCAAAGTAGCCTACAGACTAAACCTACCAGCTGAACTCGGTGCAGTTCACAACGTTTTCCATGTGTCGAATCTGAAGAAGTGTCTGTCAGATGAGACCCTCATAGTTCCTTTGAAGGAGCTCACTATCGACAAGCAGTTGCGATTCATCGAGGAACCAGTAGAAATCACGGACCGGGATGTTAAGGTCCTCAAGCACACTAGAATACCTCTTGTACGAGTTCGTTGGAACTCCCGTCGTGGCCCAGAGTTCACCTGGGAACGAGAAGACCAAATGAAACTCAAGTATCCCCAGTTATTCGAAAACCGTGCAACCACTACTGAGGCTGAAGCTACTACAGAATTTCGGGACGAAATTCCAAATCAATGGGGGGATGATGTGACACCCCAGGGAAACCAGTAAACGATACAACTTAACTAGCTTCCTCAGTAACCGCATGCTAAATTTCGGGACGAAATTTCTTTCAAGTTGGGGATAATGTGACAACCCGTAACTTCAGGTTAATGCTTTAACTTAACACAATTAAGTTGGTCTCACAATCTTTAGCATTTCATGGAACTATACATTACTTTGTGCATTATTTGACTTACATGAGAACTTTGTGCCTTAACTGTAAATTATATGTGGTGTGTGTGTTTTATGTAAAGGATGATACTTAGGGGTGTTTAGTGGTAATAATGAAAATAAAACAAAACCCCTCAACCCTAATCATTCTCACCAATTCTAATCATACGGCAGTTCAAATCATTCTCTCTACGACCATTTCTCTCATCATTCTTGGCTATCATTGTTGGCTACACAAGTTCTCCTGCATCAATCTTGATCTTTCAATCCATCTAGAATCAATCTAAGGTCGCGTGTAACGGACCTAACCATTAATTAACACTAGAAGCACAATAACAAACCGAGCAAACCAAGGTGAGTTCACACTCTTACCAAGGCATGGGATTCCCGGTGGGTAGGGAATGGGATTGAAGGAAAAGGATTGATGAATTATTTGGATTTACACTGTTACTAGACTATCTACCATCGTCCTCGATTGCGAAGGACCCTTACGTAAAACCTACGTAATACTTGTGCTTACTACTGTCCTCAGGGTTCGAGGGACACTTACGTAAAACCTACGTAAACTCATACATACTATTGTCCTAGGGTTATGAAGGACACTTACGTAAAACCTACGTAAACCCCCGCGTACCACTGTCCTCGGGATAAGAAGGACACTTACGTAAAACCTACGTAAACCTCGTACGTACTACTGTTCTCGGGTTAAGAAGAACACTTATGGTTACCTCTAGTCTAGTACATACACACATGGGAAGCCCCCACTAAATGAACATACAATTGACTTAGTTAATAACGCATGGTGATGCAACGAACTTACTACTACGAACTTATTTACTGTGAACTCGCTCTACTAGTTGTTGATTTTCTGTTACATGCCTTGCAGGACCATAGGTACTCATGGAGCTTGCACGGGAGGCGCGGTCGTTGTGGACATGGATTATGGGTGTTTCGATGAAAACATTATGACTCTTTAAACTTAACACTTGTGTTGGATTTTACATACTATGCTTCGCTACTTATACATGGTTTTGAAATGAACACCAATTGTATTGTGATGAATTACATTCGCACTTACTTATTATTTACATGTTCAATATGATTGGTGGCTTGATCCTGGTCATGTCACGCCTCCAAGCGGTGGTACTCCGCGTGTGGATTTTGGGGGTGTGACAGAAACAAGTAGATTTAATCAGATAATCGCATACTTACCGGTTACGAGATGAACTAGCTAGGGTTTCGGGAGGAATAGTGCTTATCGTCGGGTGCAAAGGGGAGAAAAGAGCCTAGGGTTCGCCGGTTGTGATCTTACGTAAGGATGTGCGAATAAAAGGGTATAAATAACTGATGTGTGTTGGGCCTCACCTGGGCCACGAGCCCACACCACGAAACTTCATGTTTTGTCGTGGTGTGTGTGGCGAAACTTCTAAGTTTCGTGGACATAGTTTATGGCGAAACTCTTAAGTGTTTCGTCATGTATGGTTTTAGTTGTACACAGTTTAATCTGTTCATTCACACAAACATAATAATTCAATGATCATCACAACTCTAGTCTTTCAAACAGTAACACATCACATAACACAAGACAATTTATCAAAACAGAATTGTCACACAGGAGATACGTAAATGAAAGGACTTGAAATCTCGGGTTGTCACATTATCTCGCGGTTTATCGCGTTTTCAGGCGTTTAAAATTATTTTTATTGTTCTATAAAAAATTACTCGCCGTAATATTGTTAAACAATATTTTATTTGCCTCGACTGGCTGCGTCGTTTGTATTATATAAGATCGCCCAGTTGCGCTTAAATTCGCAAAATACAGATTTTAAGCGTTTTAATTAATTTTTCCTCACATATATGATTAAAAATAGCATTTTAACCATAACAGAATATTTTTAGGATTTTAACATTAATCAGGTGGTCACCAACGTTCGTTTCACATTTTGTTCGTTACGCTATAATCGTTTATCTTATAAATGCCAGCATAATTTTTAACAAAGTTTGGATTTACCAACACATCAAATACTATATATTAACACCAAATTTAATAAAATATTTCCTTTATTTATTCATAATATGTGTCACACTAGTACGGTACAGGCTCAAAATAGCGGGTGTCACAATACACGTCTCAAAACCATGAACTTTTTTCATATAAAACTCATACCCAAAGGTTTTAAATTTCTCTATCCGCTAACTAACCGAAGACTAGGCAAAATACATTTCTGTTAGGGTGATTTGTTAGGATTGGAATTTGGTCATCCCTATTTACTTCCAACTTCGAAAAGATTAACTAAAATTGATATATAACTTATAATACCTAGTGACGAGCTATGAATAGGCCTACAATAGATTATGCACTCAAAAGTTGCTTTTCTATAAATACCAATACTAAGAGACAAGACATGTGGGTTGATGATAACGACAATACTAGTTTAACAAAATAATCAGATACGTATTAAGAATGCTATTGATACATAAGTATTATTAGGTTGAGAGAGGTTTTTTAGTGTTGGTGAAAAAACTAATTATCAAAATAGTATTCCTTGAAAATTATTTACCAAAATAGTGTTTATCACTTATTTTGTATTAAGGTTTCATATTTTAACCATCATATTAAACTTCTTATTTGTACTTTCATTCTATCAATCCATTATCTGTTTTTTTCTTTATTATACTTTTTTGTGTGTTTTTTTCAATCAATTCAACGAAAAATTGTTTATTTCTTTCTTCGTCAACTCATTACAGATTTTTCTCCAACTCATTATATTTATTTATATTTTTTCAATGAACTCTAGCTATGTAAATAAACCTAAACATTTAGTAAACCATTTAAGAACAGTTCAACAAAAAGATTGTTACGGAAGAAAATGTAAATGAACGAAAATAAATGAACATTCATGTGCATAAATGAGTACGAACATTATATTTGTTCATGCTCGATCGTCTACTTAAACTAATAGAAAGTTGTGTTCATATAGTGCTCTTATATCTGTACGTTTAATAAACGAATAAACATGAACACAACTTTTTGTTAATTTAAGTAGACGGACGAACATGAACATATCATTTGTTTATTTGCTTATATTCAATTCAATAAATAAAATTTATTCATATTTATTTATTATTGATATTAATTCACTATTAATACATGTTTCGTTCATATTTTAAGACAAAACAAACTAAAGATTATAAATATATGAAAGTGAAACTAATTAATTTTGGAAGAATAATATCATCTGCACATGTTCAGCTCTTGAAAAAAATTAATTTGCACATGTCCATTATATGTATTTTTTTCTTTGTTTTCATGAACATAAAATATTTAAATTTTTTTACTTCATTTGAAAACGTATCCGTGGGATGTATGGGATGTAATTTTTTCAAGAGCGGAAGATGTGCAGGTGATATTATTCTTCCAAAAATTAATTAGTTTCACTGTCATATATTAATAATCTTTAGTTCGTTTTGTCTTAAAATACGAGCAAAACATATATTAATAGTGAATTAATATCAATAATAAATAAATTTGAATTAATTTTGTTTATTTAATTGAGTATAAGCAAATAAACAAATTATGTGTTTATGTTTGCTCGTCTACTTAAATTATCAAAAAGTTGTGTTCATATTCATTCGTTTATTAAATGCACAAATATAAGTGCAGTTCGTTCCGAATTATTCACGAACATTCCATTATGATGTTTTTTTAGTTATATTTGGAAGAAGTTACACAACTTTCTATTAGTTTAAGGCTGGACGGTATCGTCCCGTCCTCCACCCGGCGCCGCCACCGTGTCACCGTCCCTCCACGCCCCCCCTCCGTCCCGTCCTCTGTTCGCCGTTTGCGACGGAGCAAACAGGTGGGCCCCCCCTGCGACGCCCGTCCTCCCACGCCGCCGCCCCCATCTTCATCCCGTCCTCCCACGACGCCCGTCACCATACCGGGTAGTATAAGTAGATGAGCGAGCATAAATAAATATAATGTTCGTACTCATTTATACACATGAATGTTCATTTATTTTCGCTCATTTACATTTTCTTACATGGAAATCTTTTTGTTAAACTGTTCTTAAATGGATTACTAAACGTTTAGGTTTATTTACATAGCTAGAGTTCATTGAAAAAAAATATAAATAAATATAATGAGTTTGGGAAAACTGTTAGAGCATTCACATCCAGCCCCCTAAAATTATACATACATTTAGGGGTGTTCATGATCCGATCCAATCCGATCGAGGGTCTGCTCATGCTCGGATTGAATTACAACCGATCCGATCCGAGCGGATCAAATTTGTAAAACCGATCGCAAAAGTGATGCTCATGCTCGGATTGAATTATAACCGATCCGATCCGAGCGGATCAAATTTGTAAAACCGATCGCAAAGTGATGCTTATGCTCTGATTAGGGAGAATAGAGAGCGGCGATTGAATATACGACTGATTAGGTAATTATCTTTTAGGAATAGATTTAGGGTTAGATACTAGATTTATATATTAAATATTACCCATGGCATTATAGCCTAGTGGTATCTTGGTGGTGGGATAAGGCTTATGACCATTAGGTCATGGGTTCGATTCCCACAAATGGGATTTTTCCCAGATAGATATATTGGGTTTCCTTCTGAATTGGTGTATAGACATTATATTGCCTAGTGGAGATAGATATGATTGGGTGGTTCTGTTGGTGGCACGATGATACTCTAGTGGTCCGTCAGTGATCCAAATTTGCCGTTCAAAAAAAAAGAATTATAAAGTTGTTCAAAAAAATATATATTAAATATTAAGTTGGGTTGGGTTGAATGTTATTTGGGCTTTTAGTTTTTTTGGGCTATTTATTTTTTTTTGGGTGTTTAATCTATAAAATCTATAATATAAAAATATATATTAATTACTAATAAAAATAATTCGAGCGAAACCGAGCGATCGACGAGCGAGCGGAGGTATGCTCATGCTCGGATTGAATTTGAATCGAACCGATCCGATCGGCTCATTTACAAACTGAGCGGGAATCGAACGAGCATTTTTCGAGCGATCGTCGAGCAGTTTGAACAGCCCTACATACATTCCACTAAAAAACAACTCCTATATCAATATATTTCCACTAAAAACAAATACTTTTTCTCTCTCCTTTTCAGTTAAATAATATTTTTATAACTTTATTATTACATTTTTCTCTCTCCTTAACTCACAATCACTTTCAATATATATTAAAAAATTATAGTGGGTGAACAGTGTCCCCCCAAATATACAGATGAACAGTAACATTTTCTCTCTCCTCCACTCACAACCATTTTTTATACTCTTTATATTTAAAAACCTCACACTCACAATTTAGTTCTTTGGATGTGAATGCTCTTATGAGTTGACGAAGAAAGAAATAAACAATTTTTCATTGAATTGATAGAATAAAAACACAAAAAAGTATAATAAAGCAAAAAAACAGATAATGGATTGATTGAATAAAAGTATAAATAAGAAGTTTAATATGCTGGTTAAAACATGAAACCTTAGTACAAAATAAGTGATAAACACTATTTTGGTAAATAATTTTCAAAGAACACTATTTTGGTAAATAGCTTTTTCCACCGACACTACTTTAGGAAAAAACTCTAAGATGTATAAAACATGAAATCTTAGTACAAAATAAGGGATAAACACCATTTTTGTAAATATTTTTTAAGGAACACTATTTTGATAAATAGTTTTTCCACCAATACTAGTTTAAAAAAAAATTCTAGGTAGAGACCTTATTCATTCTACAACAATCAAAATAACGATTTTAATTGCTATATTCAAAGATATAAAATATAAGATACAATTAAATATGCATAAAATGATATGAAGTGTGAGTTTTAGACATAAGACAAATATAACATCAAATTTATCTAATTGGGTTTAGTGTTAAACATGTTTAGGACAATTTCAGATTGAAACACAAAAACATGTTTAGTTAGGTTCGGGTCAATATGACAGGTTTACCGATTGACCTAATTTAGTTTTATATTAGAGAAAAATGCCCGGATAGTCCCTGTGTTTCGTCTTTTTTCACCTATAGTCCCCAACTTTTTAAAATTACCCGAATAGTCCCTAAGTTTTCATTTTTTGTTCCCGGATAGTCCCTGGGTCTAACTTCAGTTTGTTTTCTCTGTTAAAATGATGTGAAATGACAAAAATACCCTTACTAAAAAAAATAACTTAATCTATTTAATAGATTTATTTTTATGTGGGACCCACTACTTTATAAATAAAAAAAAAAACAACCCAGCCCCACCCCACCCCCACCCCCACCTTCATCGTAGACCAACCATCATCTCCGGTCATCTTCTCCGACCAACCTGCAGCATTCACCGCTGCCGTCATCGTCATTCACAAAATCCCGCACACCACATCACCGTACACCACAACCCCGCACACCACAACCCCGCACACCACATCACCTTTCAAAACCGCACACCACCCTGCACACTCTGTTCATCTTCTCAGTTCATCAACAGTTTCATCATCATCACTTCCGTCAATCTTCCGTCATGAGTTGCAGGTCGTTGGAGATTAATGGTTTCGTCGATCTTCCGTCATGAGTTGCAGGTCGTTGGAGATTAATGGTGATCGACGGAAGATCGACGGAAGTGATGATGATGAAACTTGAAGATCTTCTGCCTATAGCGGCACTGTGATGACACAATATCCATTTTGTTTGATGACTGTACATGTTTGCTACTTTCAATCACGTCTTTGCCATCACTTGAAGATCTTACAGATTGTGATAACATTTGATCATTATTGACAGGAGTACAAGGTAAGGAATTTCCTGCATCACACAATTCCGATAGCTTGTTTTCAAACTCTATTTTATTCGATAATGCACTCAAACCATTCTGCGGGCTCGGTTTTTCGGGATCAGACGATATGGTTTCCGTATGCATTCCAGTTCTCTCAAATTCCTGTAACAGTGAAAAACAAAGTGAAACATAATAACTTATGGCTGCGTGGAAGAAAGATCGAACAACGGAACAAGACCTCCCAAATTGGTATGAGTGACTGGACCATTCGAACATCAGAAAGGGTTTGTGACAGGGATGAGTACAACTTATATTGCTGATTAAGAATATCTGTCAAAATTTAAATTAACATTATCAGTCATGAACATGTTCTAGGATGCTACATAAAACTGACAGGGATGACAGCTTCGGTGGATGTTGCAGGTTGGTCGGAGAAGATGACCGGAGATGATGGTTGGTCTACGATGAAGGTGGGGGTGGGGGTGGGGTGGGGTTGGGGTTGTTTTATTTTTATTTATAAAGTAGTGGGTCCCACATAAAAATAAATCTATTAAATAGATTAAGTTATTTTGTTTTTTAGTAAGGGTATTTTTGTCATTTCACATCATTTTAACAGAGAAAACAAACCGAAGTTAGACACAGGGACTATCCGGGAATAAAAAATGAAAACTTGGGGACTATTCAGGTAATTTTAGAAAGTTGAGGACTAGAGGTGAAAAAAGGCGAAACCACAAGAACTATCCGAACATTTTTCTCTTTATATTATTTATAATTCAACATGATTTATGTCAAAAATTCAAGCCATTTTATACCAAAATTTCAAAGATAAATGATTATCGGGTTTTATGGTTTAAACTTAATTGTTTTGTAAATATACATATGTTGCAACTTTAAGATTTTAAAAGGTCAAAATTCAAAAAAAGTAAAGTATTGTTTTTGGTAAATGACACTTTTTCTACTTTATGTTGACCTTTAACTTCAATAATTACAGTCACAATCATTTATTTAGAAAACTCATTACGTCTTCTGTCTTTTAACGCTAACCAAGTTAAAATTTCAAGTTATATTTGATTAGATAAGGGTAGTTTAGTCATTTTACCAATCCAATTAAAAATAGTTTTTTGTAAATAAAGCAAAAACAAAGTTTATATAGATATATATATATATATATATATATATATATATATATATATATATATATATATATATATATATATAGGCTAATTATAAGGAGAAAACTCACTCCAGTTGACTAAACCCTGAAAACTCTAACATGTGGCTAGGATTGATCCATGTTTGAATTTAGATTGAGAGGAGTAAGGGCATGATGGTCATTTTCTTTCTTACATTTTTGAGATTTATGGTGATGGGCTGGTGATGTGTCTGCACACGCAGACTTGTCATATTTGCTTCTTCTTGTCATCTTTTTAATTAATTAAAATTGTACTTGTGTAGACTTTTCAAGTTTGCTTTTTCTCTCACATCTTTCTCTCACAACTTTCCTTTTACTTCTCATCCTTTTCATTAATACATATCTCTCATCATCTCACATCATTTATTCAAACCAGAGAGGAGTGAAAACAATTAAAAGTTGTACATAAATTGTGACAACCCTCAAAATTCAATGTATTCCGTAAAATTTATTTTTGATAATTAAAGTGCTTGACGACTGTGTGGAATTACTTAACTGCTTTCTGATATCTGTGTTATGCTTACATGTGCTTGTTAACCTACTAATAGTATACATAAAAGTTACTAAATAGTCCTGTGTGTTTCCCTCAGTGTTAAAAATTAAAAGTATTACAAAAATATATATATAAGACACCTTACGGATTAATTAAGCACTTTAACGAACCGGCACCCAACCGAACAACCGGACATAACCCGGAACACCAAAATAATGCTAGAAGCGTTGTTTTTATTTTTCTAAGCTAGTTAGGGTCCCCGAACACCCTAACACACTATATATTACATAACACTTAAACCACCAACTACATCACCTAAACTTCTAACTAGTTAAACTAATTTCCATTGCATCCCAACTAAACCAAACCCCTTCCCTCAAACCGGTTAGGAGACAAGAAGGACACCCACTTGATTTGTTGATTAGTTTAATATGTATGTATGGTACTTAGGGAACACTAAAACTAATGGATAAAAGGATGTTGGTGGATTTTTTATATAACCTCAAGACTATCATTCTTCATCACCTACAACACATTCCACACTCAAACTTCTCTCTTCCTCCTCCCTCTAGTTCGGCCGTGAGCCACCACACCCACCATCATCATCATCCAAGCTCATTCATGCAATCTACATACTTCCAAGGGTGTTAGTGATCATACAAACAAGCTTGGTGTGTTCGGAAGTTGAAGGACCACTCCCATCTTCTTTTAACCACCACTTTTCTACACTCGAACTCTCCTAGCCTTGAGCTAGTGGTAAGAACTTAGATCCGTTCATTCTTTATGTTATTTAAGTGGTTAATAGTTGATTAAATGGCTGAAAATTGAAACACTAAAGAACCAAACATAAAGTCTTGGACAAAAGATGAATAAGTTGGATAAAGAAGATAAGCTATGTGTGTAAATGATGTTAGAATGATGTTGTTATGATTCTTGCTAATTTCTTGCTGAGTTACTTGTTATTATTGATGTTTGATGTTGTTATGATCACTAAACATGCTAACGGAATCAATCGAACGCGTCTTAGAAGATTAAAGAAAGAAAACAGAATCTGTCCAAGTTTTACAGCCAACTTCAGTTGGCTGTAAACAGGTCATAAACTCAACGAAAAACTGATATTTTGAGTCTAAAATGTGATATTAGGAAATACGGTTCTAATGGCACCGGAATCGTAATTTTTGGACATCGTTTACTATTTTTAAAGTATTAATCTGTAACAGCAACTTAAGCTGAATTTTGACAGCAATAAATGGGTGTCGTACTTTCAGTCATAACCTGAGTTTTGTGATGAATCGGACCATGAAATTTGTACAGTAGATGACAACCGGTGCATATGTAATTACCCCACTAGAATTTCGTAAATCGGACACTCGAAGAATTTTTAATAAATTGTTCCGTGGACTGTTGTCAGAAATACACAAATCTGAGTTCAGTCCGGAACATGAATTTTTATAAAATATTGGTAATTAACCGGACCCCGGTATATTTACACAATAAAATATGGAACGTTTAAGACATCCTGTAAAAATTTGGGAATTTTTGGAATAATTTAACTATTTTATTAAAACGTCCGAAAACAGCCGGTTTTGAATATAAATGCTGAATTGAGATAAGTTGTGACTTGCGTGTCTAAATGTCGAGTATGCTATCCGTGAATGATCTAACATGTTATATATGTTATGTGCATTATCGTATGTTTGATTTTGAGTGGGGAATGGATGGGAAACTTAGAGGGGCATAAACCGTTAAAACGATGCATGTTGTGTGATAGATACGTGTAGGAACTTTGTGTTCTATTTGAAAGCCACTAAATGACTAACTGGTAAATTATATTAGGACGTGATTGACCGACCTTGACTGTTAGCTATATTGAGAATCTAACCGAGCAAACCGAGGTGAGTTCACACTCTTTCTAAGGCATGGGATTCCCAGGAGTTTGGGAATGGGATTGATTAACTACTTGTACTATCATTACTATTAAACTACTTTTTACTGTCCTCGGATTGAAGGGCACGTACGTAAAACCTACGTACACGATCATAAGACCATCAACTCTATCACTTTAAGTCCCTCATTTATCGACTTAATCGCCGAGGCCTATGGTGAGCGGGTCATTAGTTAATAGCGCTATTAGGTTTAACAAACCTCACACCGTGCCAGTCGGACGGGCATGTACTAATGGACTCTGGGCAAAGGGTCAATGCTGATAGACATTGACTTAGGGCACCTCTTATATTTTCGTAGCAGTCGATACGCGTGGTCTAGTAACACATGGGAAACCCCCACTAATCTTCGCAAACATGTCAGAAAGACCGCGATGCAAACTCATACGATACATGGTTTTCAAAACGAACAGATGATTTACAAAACGAATGCTATAACTAAACAACCAAACGTGAACTCACTCAACTTTGTTGTTGACTCGTTGTTACATGCCTTACAGGTCGCTAAATGCTTGGAGCTTGCATATGGAGGTGGTCGTTGTGGGATGCGAACTGATATGTCCCGTATTTAATAAATAAACTTTATGAACTTATTAAACCTACGTTTTGGACTTTAAACTTATGAACTATGGACTATGTTTTGAACTTACGTTTTATGCTTCCGCTGTTTAACTAAAATCGGTTTACTTCCTTTTGGTCACCAAGCGTATTGTGTTTGGTTTTAATTACTTAATTATGTTGTTCGATATGATTGGTGGCTCGATCCTGGTCACGTCACGCCTCCAAGCGGTGGTACTCCGCATGGTGGATTTTGGGGGTGTGACATAAATCATCCTCTCTCTCTTGTTCCAATATAGATGAAACAAGATCAAAAATCAAATCTCTCACATCTCATTTCTCCCAAACAGAGTCTTTTTGTGTTTAATGAAGCATTTCTCAAATGAAGAACATATTTTACTTCCCAAAAATCTAGAGAGATAGATGGTTAGAGAGAGAAGATCGGAGAGAGAGAGAGGCAATGAGGATCGGTGAGAGAGGCAGTGAAGATCGGAGAAAGATCAGAAGATCGAACCGTGTTCCATACAACATCAGACTTAGATCTGGTTCAGATCCGAAATCCAAAAAGACGTTCCAGTTCCAAGATGTTACCAGATCCAAAAGATGCTCCAGATCCGGTTGAAGATGTTCGATGTTGAAGATGATATTCCATATAACGATTCGATGTTGAAGATGATCCAAAAGATTTTCGATGTTGAACATGATGTTCCAGATCTAAAAGATCCTCCAGATCCATAATGCACGTTAAAGAAAATAAAGTGCATTGTTACACTTTTTTTAAATTACTGTAAAAAATAAAGTGTGTTGTTACATTTTTTCCAGGTTATATGTTACGTTTCTATGTAACACATGTAACAAAACCAAAAAAAAATATGTTACAAAAATAGATTGTCATATACACATGTAACAAAACCAAAAAAAAATATACGTCCAAAAATATATTATAAAAATATACGTACAAAAATAGATTGAAAAGTAGTCTTACAACTTGCAGACTTTTGTAAGAGAAGAAAAGTAGCCTTACAACATGCAGACTTTTGTAAGAGAAATTGAATTAATATTCCAAGATTACCCTTCAGGACATGAAATATATTATAAAATTGAGACAAAAGTACACAAAAGCAACTTATGGGCAAAAGTGAATCATAGCCATCCATCAAGTATGATCAATGGTTGTTATTGGGTTTTCAGGGTTTAGTCAACTAGAGTGAGTTTTCGATTTATCCTTCCCCTATATATATATATATATATATATATATATATATATATATATATATACTTCTCTCTTTCTCTCTCATCCATTACCCCCAAACTCACCACCAACAACCCACTACTACCACCCACCACCAATAACCACCACCAACAACAAACCACATGTTCCAACAAACTGGAATTCAATGTATCGCCCCAAACAATGGATTTGGTCTCAAATTTGGCTGGTTCTTGAGGAATAACAAGAGCACATGTTGAAGCATTTAGGGTGGAATAGATTGAACCTGTAGTGGTTGATAGAGACTTGAAGTCGTGGTAGCTTGAGCTACTCGTGGAACCGGAGCTGAAGAAACCTAAGGTTCAATACCCTGTAGGTATTACTCTGATATGCAGGTTGACCACTGGAACCAGGATAAACGGAGCCCATTTAAGATGGAAAACCACCAAGACCCATGGTTTGACCACCGTGAGGTTGAAGATGTAGCCACAGAGGTCTTATTAGAACACATTGCTACAATTTGTTTGATTCTGTGTCTGGTCAATTGTGATTTGTGAGATAATCAAAGTTCAGATTGCAATTGAGTGAGAGTTTTCAAATGAACTGAATGTGAAATTAAAAGTTGAATCTGGGTGAGGGTTTTCAAATGAAATTGAAACATGAGTAAGGGTTTTCAAATGAATGAATCTACAATTTGAGCTATGTTCTCCTGTCATACAATGTTGATGTGTGGTAGTGGTGGGTTGGTGGTGGTGGATCTGGAGGTTGGAGGTGGTGGCTACACGGTGGTGGTGGTGGTGGCGGCGGTGGGTGGTGGTGGGTGGGATAAAGAGAGAAGGGTGAGATATGGTGGTGTTGGTTATTAAAGGGGTTTAAAGGGAGATGAAAAAAGAAGCTTAAATGACATTTTAAGGTGATCCATTACAATTCGATACAAACATAAAGGACGAAAAGTGTATTTTACCCTATTGATTTTTATTAGGAAAATAACGAAAATAGCCCTTAACTGGTCAACTTTTCTAAATTAGCCCATTTAGTCCCCACCATGAGCCTTCTCACCGAAATCAAGGTTGTTGTAGCCTATTTGAAAATCCTCTCTGCATTAACCAACCAGGTTGCGCCAACGCCGCCTTTCAGTTGTAGCGGCTCAACTAAGCCGCTTCAATTGGCTCCCCAATCAGCTCGTATAGGCTTGTCCCTCGGCTCAGATTGTTGAGATGTTTCAAGGTGAAATGGCTTAGAGTCGTTTCCAATTTCCCCAAGTCGTTACAAGATATTCTTTAGAGCCTTTTAAATGAAACAACTTAAAGCCTTATCATGTAATGTTTATAATGTTTAATATGTATTCTTATGCTCAAATTTAAGTTATCAACACAAAAAGTGAAACAAGTTTATAATAAGAAAGCTTTAAAGTCTTCGGTGTTATCTTCGTCAACGAAGAATACAATTACAAAACAAAAAGTTATCAAAACAATACAGGAATACAATAACAAAATAAAATTGTTATTAAATCAAAAAGTTATTGTAATAAGAAAGCTTTAAACTCTTTGTAGGATCGTTATACGACCTGACGAGTCGATCAGAAGAGTACTTAGACAGAATCAGAGGCGGAATTCATTGATTCGGTCTTCGTATAGCTTGATTTCACTATTTAACGTCTCGTTTATTGATCAGCTAACAATTACAAGCTCTGGAGACAAATTGGCAGGGCTTCGCCGTACACACACACAACTGCTCTACTAGATCCGCTCATAATGGCCCCTATATATAGACTTATGGGTTCGCTTATATGGACATGTCCATATAAGCGAACCTCATATGATCACATAAGCGAACCTCATATGCTTATGCTCATATGAGCGAACCTATGTATAAGACACATAAGCGAACCTATCTAATACATATATTCTCGATATCCGTTCACTATACAATCAGCCCTAACCTAAGACTCAAACTAAGATGTAGTCGACAGACAACTGCACCAACAGACTCCCCCTTGAATGTTGACGGAATCTTCAGTGAGAGTCTTCAAACATTGACAGCTCTTCAATCTTGATCGGTCTTCTTCAGGAACTCTTCCTGGAATAAAGTACCTGGATCTTTCTCTGGCTCTAACTTTCATCGGACTCCCCCTATCATCATGCTGGGATCGCCGTCTGGAAATCGTTATCACCATTGAAATCAACTCCTGGCTTTATCAGTTTAAACTTCTTCTCAGGTTCTGATGTATCTCCTGGCTTTCCCTAGCAACAGGATCAGAAACCTGCACAACTCAAACAATCTATCACAAACAAACACAATTGTGATTCAACTTAATGAATCAACTAATCATTAAAGAATATTCAAGAATTTTTCACATTTAACAATTTATTAAACTTTCCAAAATCTGATTAATCATTTCAAATCATTTTGACCAAACCAACTGTTCATCTTGTTTAGCCTTTGAAATTTTGAATTTCAGCTCTCCAACATCAGTTGTCGAAAATCTTTTTGAATTTTTCAAATATGAAACACAAATGCAATAACATCAATTAAAATGCAAAAATGAAATATATACAAACATATTTTTGTGAGTTCGTGCAAGAGGATCATATCAGCTGCTGACTAAACACTAGCACCGTTAAGCTGTTATTTCATTTTAAGCTTTTAAACAATTCGCGTAGATTGCCAATATTCTGATCTACTTAAATTCTCACAAAATGTTCAACTCGTTCGGGATACAGATTTAGTGTTTTTAGAACTTGAACATCTACATGTGTCCCACTTCAGTATATACTCCCGTATCCAGACCCCAGTATTCAGTCTTACAGGTGAGTATACCACAACTGATATCTGTTAAGGGGTAATGTGCGAGGGCCGTGAGAGCCCAGGTCGATACTTCCGTATACGCAGAGAGATGACGGCTTCGACTTTTGGTGGGTCCCCTTTAGAGGATCTTTTATTTTCAACAGCAAAGATTATCAATTTTATTGTTTAATCAAATTGCTGAGGGCGAGCTTGTATTTCAAAGCTTTTTGCAGAAAGTATTATCCGGGGACTAGGTCAGTACTTCCATACAACAGAAGTCCCTGGATAATACCCCAGATATCACTGAGCATAAAGACCTAGTATCTCAGAATACGAGACCCTTCAAACAGGATTTCAGGGGTTACTTATATATCCTGGAGGTGTTCCCCATGTAGACGCAAGTAAAATTTATGTTAATATCCCAAACTGATCTACTAATTCTGTGAAAACCTACCGACACATCTTTAGTGAGACTGCTTAATTGCATTTATACATTACAAATCTTTAGCGTACTGTGCCAGTCTAGCTGATGTACTATCATTTCCCCTATTTGCACTAAAACTCATTTTTAATTTTTCAATGTTTTTGACATTTTCAAATTTTCTAATTTTTTAAAAATTTTACTCCCCCTAAAATCAAAATATGTTTCAATTTTGATTTTCTGGGAAAATTTGAAACATAACAGTACAAAGTTTGACTACTTGATGAGAATCGCATCAATTCTCCATCCACATGGCGTAAACAATCAGAACTCCCCCTCTCAACAAACTATTTTCCCATTATGATCTCAAAACACTTAAGTTTTTTTTAATCAAAATGGTTTTTCCGGAAAAATTAGTTTGTTTACCAAACATTTGTAGGTTCGGGGTTACTTCATCACCTTGTTTTCTTCATACAAATGACAGATTTGACAACTTCAGTTTTAGATCTCAAACACCATTTGTAGAAAATCAAGTACAACTTAATGTCCCTGATTTACTACATGTAAGGCGAAAAATCACCAGAGTGAGATTTCTCAAGAAATGTGCCGATTCATGTTCCACGCTTACCAACCTGGGAACTCCGGCAAGTCAGGTTTTTCATTTAAACAGATTCACCCAAGCCTGACAGTCCTTAGGTGATTTCGAATTCTTATTCAACAATGGTGGAAAATTTGCATCATCCATTGTTAAATCTGAATTCTCCTTTTTTACCTCAACCACTGGCTCCTCTGGTTTTGACGAACCAGAATCATTGCCTGAGTGTGGCTTGTCTGACTTAGATGAGCCAGATTCATCGCCGACACCTTTCATCTTCTTCTTTTCCCCTTTCGTCCTCAGATTTGTATCTGATGAATTCGCCTGGCTTGACTTGGCATTCGAAGGAATCGATTCATCAGAACTTTATTTTTTTCAACAGATGAACCCAAGGACAAAATCTTCTCCAAATACTTTCTTGCCTTCTTCCTCTTTTTCCTCAGTCTGTCTTTCTGCCCCTATGAAAGTTTAACTTTCTTTTCTTGAATTGTCTATTCTTGAACTTTAGGTTTTAGAACCTTCTGTTCATGGGGCTTGACTTTGACTGAAATCTTTGCCAATTTCTGAGACTTAGCCCTCAATCTTTCACTTGATCTCCTTGGGCAATCTCTGGCTATGTGACCTTTGATCTGACAGTTAAAGCATCTTCTCGTCTCATAATTCCAACCCTGGCAGTTAACAGCAATGTGTCCTTGATAGCCGCATCGATAACACACTCTGTTATCATACCATGGACCACCTTTTTCACACCAAATACTCAGATCATAACATTGTTTGGCTTGGTGGTATTCCTTTCTCAAGTTTGCTAGTTTTGACTTTTCAGCACTGTGGTTCAACCTGCACCACTTATTACCAACAGTTTTTGAGTTTTCATTTTTTACTTTTTGTAATTTTTCATTACGATTGGATGATCGATCTGATGAACTTTTATTATCTTTTTGAACATTTTTCAAATTTTTATCGTTTTGTTTTTGTTCCACTTTCTTCTTCAAAGGTTTTTGCTTAGAGCATTCTCCCTTTTCAGTCGATTGTAGAACAGTTTTCTGAAATTTTTCTTTTAATTTCAAAAACAATTTTTGTTTTTCTATTTTTTCATTTACATCATCAAATTTCTCATCGCAATCTTCAACTTTGACATTGTCAAAGTTTGTGACATTGTCACTTACTGGAACAGAATTGATCGGTTTTGGACAGGGAAAATTCACACTGTCTGATGCAGTCACAAAACCTATCAATTTCTTCTCAAGTTCATCAATCTTGCTTCTGGAATTCTCAGCTTCTTTTTCAAACTGAGATATTCTTTCAAGATGAGACTTGACTGAATTTTCATTCTCATTTTTCATGTTTTCAAGAACAGATTTTTCATTTTCCAAAACTTTTATCTGTTCTTGAAATTTCGCTTCATTTGCTTTCAGATTCTTGTTTTCCAGCTTAATCCAGAAATCCTCATCTTCTGAAGTTCCAACTCTTCAATTTTCTTTCTAGCACATTCACTTTCTTTTTCAAGTTTAATAATTTTCTGAAGATGGGAATTGATCAATTTTTGCTTTTCAATGTTGTTTTGACTAAAAACATTTCTCCCATCTTCAAGAATTTTCATTTGATTTTGAAATTCTTTTTCACTTCTTGATTTTTCAATTTCAAAATCCTTAATTTTCTCTTCAAAAACTTTTTCTTTTTCTTTCAACTTCTTGTTTCCAAATGTCAAACTGTTCAAATTACTTAACAGTTTGTCATTTTCAACCTTCAGTTTCTCACACATTTCCTGAAATATAAGAATCTGTTTAATATCAGTTTGCTTCTCGTCTTCCAACTTCTTGACTTCCGATGTCAAACTTTCCGCATCTTTCAAGAGTTTGTCATTCTCGGTCTTGAAGCTGTCACATTTGGAGCACACTGATGCAGAATTTGAAACTTCATTCTTCACAGATTCTTCATTCATTGACGTTTCATTTATTTCTACCTTGTATGTTCCTGCACAGACAATTTTAACAAAGTCAAGAGGTTTTAAATTTTCATCAATATAACATCCTCTTTTATAATCATACTTCATGTTTTGTTTTGCACCAAAACATATACAAATTCTTTTATTAATCTCAGTAATTACATCCAAATTGATTTTATCCAGATTTCTCAGATTCAGTTTATCTAGATTCTCTTTAATTTTATTCACCAATATTTTCTTCTTTTCAAAATTTTCATAATGACGCTTTGGAAGTTTACTGATGAAATCAGATGGATGTAATTTCGAGAATTAGGCTTTTGTTTTAATTTCTTTAGAACATCATCCCATTCGACAGGTAAAGCAGCTTCCAACTTTGATATCTTTTCAGTATCTGTCAAATTTATTCCAAACGATTTTAACTTGTCCATCAAGTAATCAAATCTTTTTTCCATCTCTTTCAAGCTTTCATTCTGTTGACAAACAAAGTTTTCAAGTCTAAGAATCCAAATCCTCTTATCATCTTGATCATACAGACTTGTACGATGCCTTCCAAATCTATTTAAACTTTCAACAAACTTATTCTCTTCTTCATCAAACATTTTGTCCATCTGTCAACAAAAATCCCGACACGTCTTTATTGTTCACAGAAGCGAATCTAGTCAAATCAACAAAAGCGGACCAACTTATGTTCAATAAGCGAAACACAATTAGTCCAATGAGCGGACCAGATCAACAACTATGAACGAACCAGACCAATGCCCAATAAGCGAACCAGAATTAATCACTTTGAGCGAACCAGAAAACAATCTCAAGAGCGAACCTGATTACAATCCTAAGAGCGAACCAGAAACAGTCCTATGAGCGAATCTGATAACAACCCAATGAGCGAACCAGATCAATACTCAATAAGCGAACCTTATATCAACCCAATGAGCGAACCAGATATCAACCCAATGAGCGAACCAGATCAACCTTAAGAGCGAACCTCACTTAGATGAACTCAAAAGCGAACCTAAATGCAGTTTGAAGCGGATCTTTACTGAAATTTGGAGCGAACCTGCTGTCAATATGTTCAAAAAGCGAACCTGAATCAGTCCAATAAGCGAATCTATTGACTGTTCATACAAGCGGATCTCATTTCGAACATGTTTTCACCCATTTTTATTCTGTAATTTAGTCCAAAACTTTCAAGGGTTTGTCTATGTCCAGTAACACACAACCTGTGAGATTTTGATCCAATTTTAACTGGTAAAACTCCCTGAACTGATAAAAGAAGGTGTAGATATCAGAATTTTGAGCGAAAAACGAGCTAAACGGTAAGAACTCTTCCTCCTGAGCTCTGATACCACTTTTAGGATCGTTATACGACCTGACGAGTCGATTAGAAGAGTACTTAGACAGAATCAGAGGCGGAATTCATTGATTCGGTCTTCGTATAGCTTGATTTCACTATTTAACGTCTCGTTTATTGATCAGCTAACAATTACAAGCTCTGGAGACAAATTGGCAGGGCTTCGCCGTACACACACAACTGCTCTACTAGATCCGCTCATAATGGCCCCTATATATAGACTTATGGGTTCGCTTATATGGACATGTCCATATAAGCGAACCTCATATGATCACATAAGCGAACCTCATATGCTTATGCTCATATGAGCGAACCTATGTATAAGACACATAAGCGAACCTATCTAATACATATATTCTCGATATCCGTTCACTATACAATCAGCCCTAGCCTAAGACTCGAACTAAGATGTAGTCGACAGACAACTGCACCAACACTCTTCGATTCCATCTTTGTCAACGAGGACCAGGAGCTAACCCTCCGGGGGAGAAGATTGACATAAAATAATAGACATATTGTATGTTTTCCATCTGCCTTCCGATATAACATCGACTAGGGATACATGTAATTTGAAACATATATAGAGGTAATGAAAGTGTGAACAACTTGTAAAAAAAAATCATATTTCTTGAAATGTAGAGTGTGCTAAAAGTACTACAAATATACTAATTTAAAAATATAAAAGGTTGAAAAAAGAACAATTTTTTACAAATATTTTTCTCATATTATGACGTAATAAAAAATATACTTAAAAATTAGTATTACATCTTTGTCGAAGAGGACTGAGAGGTAAACTTCGGAGGGAAAGTTGAATCTAAACCTCATATCAAAGAAATTTTTTTAAATACAATAGTTTTTTCTTTGATCCGAATCACCTAGAGAGAAAATGAGGTTCGGATTTTAAAGCAAAGAAAAACGTCATGGTGTAACAATACGAGCATGTAGAGATATTTTTTTTCATGAAGAACATATACTTGAAAAAGATATAAACATAAAGGTAATGAGAGTGTGAACATCTTGTACAAGACCATATCTAATATCTAAAAGTGAGAGGGTGTTGTTTATAGATAAATTTATGTTGTTTTTAAATATTAAAAGTACTAGAAATTTACAAAGGTTAAAAAAAGAAAACAAAAAAAAAAAAAAACCCGGCTGAAGAGACTCATGGAGGGGTCTCAATTGTGTGAGCTGTTTAAGCGAACTCTTAAACCCGTTAAAAACTCAGCCATTTACGAGCCGATTGAAGCAGCTTAGCCGAGCCGCTCAACTGAAAGGCCCTGAAACGGCTCTGAGCTACTAGAGCCATTTTTATACACATGGTGTAACCTGGTTGGTTAATGTTGGAGGATTTTCAAAGAGGCTACAACAGCCTTGATTTTGGTAAGAAGGCTATGGTGGAGTTTCAAAGGGCTATTTTGAATTTGACCGCTTAAAGGCTATTTTTGTTATTTTCCTTTTTTATTAAAGTCATAATCACGTTAACTTTGGAATAAGCATGTCATATTTGTGTACATTATCTTTGGTGTGAAATTTTCAGGTTAATATTGAATTGTATCGGTAAAATCCATGTAGGTGACCTATTTAACATTCCTGGATTAGAAAAAAAATTAAAAAATTCTCCATCATTGGTGTGATGGAAGGGTTATTAGTTTGTGTTTTTATACTTTTTTTTAATTAAAAGGTAAAAGATTTAAACTATTTTCAAAAGCATTGTACATGATTGGTTTTAACTTTCAACATATGCAACAAAAAGTAAAATTTGTGACAAACATGAAGGGAAAAAATGATTAACGTAATTGTTGGAGAAACAACAACTACAACATCTGTACCCAATAAATCCTATAAATAGCAAAGTTACTGTTAGGGTCTAGGTGGGAAGGGGGAGGGTTAAATGTAGACAAACCTTATCTCTACACAACACCAATAATAAACATTTGGCGAACAATAGACATATAAATATAAAAACAGAGACCTACCAAATAGCAAATTAAATATTGTAGGGGTAACTTAATGTAATATATACAAACTCTTAAATACATAAATTCACATAGAGACATAGATGCAAAAAGATGATCACATGCAAAGTCTTCCTAACATTTAAAGAAACCTAAGCCCCTATAACAAAAGTCAAACACAATCCCTTACCTAATAGTCCCTAACATTAATCTACGTCTCCACAAACCCTTATCATAGACCATGTCCTCTGAGATGCAACTTTAGTAACACCTACCTAACCCGCTCGTCACAAGTCATATTGAGCATGCCTTTACTCCTCCTCCCCTCCACAATGAAGTGTTCCACTACTCTAACTAGTGTTGTCGTCTGCTTCTTATTCACATGTCCAAACCATCCCAGTCTCCTTTCCTTTATCTTATCAATTATACTAGTCACTCCTAACATTTTCCTAAAAATGTCATTTCTTATCCGATCTAACATTGTGTGCCCATACATCCGCCTCAGCATTCTTATCTCTGTTACATCCATCTTGTGTCCCTGTGTTATCTTGATGGCCCAGCACTCTGTCCCATACGACATAGCAGGTCTAACTGAAACCCTATAAATTTATGCTTTAATCTAGTTGGAAACCTCTTGTCATACAATACTCCAATGGTTGCTCACCACATACACCAACCAACTTGGATGCGATGAGCTACGTCACTATTTATCTCCCCATTCCTTTTTACAAACGATCTTAAATACTTAAACTTGTTTACCTGTGGAACCGTTTGATCGTCAATGGTGATTTGAGTGTCATCGTCAATGTTTGCACCACTGAAATCACAGTGAAGGTACTCAATCTTAGATTGGCTAATGCTTAAACCTTTGCGGTCTAAAGTTGCTCGCTACTCCTTTAACCTTGCATTCAGGCTATGTTTAGTCTCCACTACTAGCACGATATCAGCTGCGAGAATAATGAACCATGGAGTTGTGTCTTAAATTGAACCAAACAACTCATCTTGAACTACCATAAAAAGAAACAAGCTCAACACATACCCTTAGTGTACTCCGATCTCAAACATATTCTCAATGAGCGCGCACAAACACTAGTTAGAGTCCTGATATACATATGTGATCTAATTTTTTAACTAGTATCTAGGACTCGCGCTTTGCGGCGGGTCCATTAAGCTGATCAAAAAGTAAAGTAAACATGATGAATCACGCACACATGTTATGGCGTGTTAACTTGCAAAAATTTGACCGAAAAAGTAAAACATAGAAAAGAATAGCTAAATCGCCTTAGAATCTGCGAGTTTTGACGGAGCCATTAAACCTAAAAATAAACGTAAAAACGTTGTATCACACGCGCATTGCAACGTGTTAGCTAGCAAAATTTAGAACAAATTGTAAAACGAAAAATTTATAAAAGATGTAAAGTACACGGACAAAAGTGAAAGTGAAAAAGTGTTGGGGGTTAACAATAGAAAATATTTGTGACAAATATGTAAAAGATGTAAAACACAAGGACCAAAGTTGAAAATGAAAAAGTATTAGGGATTAAAAATAGAAAATGTTTATGAAAATATGTAAAAAAGATGAAAACTATGGGGTAAAAAGTGTACAAATGAAAACCATAAAGGTTATGTGTTCATGTAAAAGATGAAAACTATTGGGGTTAAAAGTGTAAAAGATAAAAAATAAAAGGATTAAAAGTAAAAGAAAATTAAAGAAGTAAAAAACACGAAAAAAATGAATAGTAAATATGTGAGGGAGAGAATTTTTATAAATTCATCTTAGAGTTTTTTTCTAAACTAGTGTTGGTGAAAAAACTATTTATTAAAATGGTGTTCCTTGAAAACTATTTACCAAAGTAGTGTTTCTTCCTTGTTTATTTTGTATTCCTCTTTTCTTTTTTCACAAACATATTAAACTCTTTTTATATTTCTATTAAATTAATAAAGTATCTATTTTTTTTTATTCCTGAATGATTTATATTTTTTTCTCAATTCAACATTTTTAAAATTTAATCAAGTATATACATTTAATATAAATTAATAAAATAAATAAGTAACCACGAATTTGTTATGTATGATTAAATTTTTACACCAATTCGATTAAAGAAGCAAATTCACAGAAGCTTAGTAATTAGCATACTATTGTTTTAGCACTTTTATAAGTTTTGTTAAGCATAATTTTTTTGTCTAACAATATTTTTATTAAATCAAAAGAAGACTAGTAGGTAGTCCAGGAACAATAAAGCAAAAAAACAATATACCAGCTCAAACAAACAAATAAACAAACAAACAGAGCCTACATCGTATTTCTACCATCTCATCTTATATAAATTGAAGAGTAAATTTCACTTTTTTTCCTTTATGTATTATCTGATTTTGAAACGTGCCCTTTAAAAGTTTTAATTTTATTTTATGTCCAAAAAACACATGTTTTATATCACTTTAAGTCCTTTACACCAAACTGAGTTAAATTACTTAGTTAGGTTTATTTAAGCCAAGGGTATTATTGGTATTTCATCTTTTTACTTTATTACTCACCCCTTTATATCCCCTCTTTATAAGATCTGCATCTTCTTCCTCAAGAAAAATTAGGGTTCAAGTTCTGCATTTCTTCCTTATACTTTAACCTGGTCATAACATCTGACCACTGGCTCATCATCTTTTAAAGCATCACAGAATAGAACGTACAGAATCATAAATCTATTAAAAAAACTGCCAATGATATAAAGGTTTCCCCTTTCATGTGATGATAGAAAATGCATAAAAAAGAAACCTTTGTTTAGATTTAAATGACTTTTTTGTTCACCTTCATCATCATATCAAAATTAGGGCAAAATCAAGTATTCAAAATTGTAATTCTACATAACAAATCAAATTATAATCACTATCTTCTTCTTTCGATAACAGAAAATCCAGCCCCGTTTCCGGATGATGCGCTACATTTGTCGTAAACACCAACACTTCTCCGATGCCAGAATTTTCGTGTTTCCGATCTGATTCAGTGGCTGTGGTGGGAGTACGGTGGTGTAGTGGTGGCGGAGGTGGTGGTGGTGGAGGGGCGAGAAAGGAGGCGACGCCCCAGATTTGGCGAGTAAGGGATTCGGTAAACTCAGAAAGGTCTTCTTGAACTCCTGATGTTAGGGTTTGAGAGTTTGATTGTTGATTGTTTTGGTTGAATTGAAAATGTCTTCTTGAACTCAGAAAGGTCTTCTGAGCTCCTGATTGTTTTAGACAAAAAAATTAGGGTTCAAGTTCTGCATTTCTTTCTCTTGTAGAAATACCAATAATACCCTTGCCTTAAATAAACTTAATTGAGTATTTTAACTCAGTTTGGTGCAAATGATTTAAAGTGATATAAAACATGTGTTTTTTGGATATAAAATGAGATTAAAACTTTTAAAGGGCACATTTCAAAATTCAGATAATACATAAAGAACAAAAAGTGAAATTTACTCTAAATTAAATCCTTTCCACATTTCCCAATCCAGACTTGTTTGCTTAGAACGATGTTTAACCCAAAGGTGGCTTAACGTCTTCACTTCTCCAATAACATAGATACTTTATTAATTTTATAATAAAATATAAACATCATTCAAAGAATAAAAGAATAGACACTTTATTAATTTAACAGAAATATAAAAAAAAAAGTTTAATATGTTGGTTAAAAAAGAAAAGACAAATATAAAATAAATAAGAAACACTATTTTGGTAAATAGTTTTCAAATGAACACTATTTTGGTAAATAGTTTTTCCACCAACACTAGTTTAAGGGAAAAAAAAAAACTCATTCATACACATTTTGATAAATAGCTTTTCCACCTAGGAAAAAAAACTCATTCATACAAGTAACTTAAATTTTTCTATAAAATTATATATGTTAGGGTGTGGTTCCTTAAGCGGGTTCAGCAGATGGTAAACAGTAACACCATGCATGTGAAGGGGCATAATTTTGTGTTTAATAGGATAATGTTTGCTATTCAGAATGAGATAACAGCGCAACTTTTTGCCCGTCTATTTACCATTATGGTCTCGGTTTTAGATAATACTCAAACGAAAATAAAAGGCGTGTAAAATGGATTGGTGACGCTTTCAAGGCTTACCAAAGCATCTCTGCTAAATTAAGGGATAGACATTGCTTACGTTGAAGCAAAGAAATATGCAAATATAGGAAGGATTCTTCACAATCCCCTTCGTTTTACCCTTTCCGATCATAGCCAGAAATCATTGTTAAGCAACACACCACTGCTGTCGACCACTTCACTCAATTCCTCTGCTATTTAAGCTCCACCATCTTCATTCCTCTTTGCAATTCTCTTTCTGCATTCCTTCAAGTAAGTTCTATCTATCCATTTGCCTTAAATGAAATGATTGATTCATCTTTCTTATGATTGTGTATTGGACTTTCCCAATTCAAATTAGTTTCTTATCAAGGTTGACTTTTTTTTTTTTTTTCTTTTGGAATTGTCCCTTCATTTCTTTCTCTAAGGTGTTTATTGCTGCCCTTTTGACTTTAAAAGCTTGATTTGAGTTCATTAAGTTTAGAGAAAAGGGGATGATTTATGACAATTAGATACCAAATCTATATGTTTGGTTATGTCATGTTTTGTTTTGTTTTCTAGTGGTATGAAAACTTGATGGTTATCTTTGATTCCATAAATAGTATTTTAAAGATGAGGATCATGATTGATTGTTGGTTGTTAAACATTTAACAGA
Source organism: Helianthus annuus (assembly GCF_002127325.2). NCBI lineage: Eukaryota > Viridiplantae > Streptophyta > Magnoliopsida > Asterales > Asteraceae > Helianthus > Helianthus annuus. The sequence continues at coordinate 47,564,022 of NC_035439.2, read as the reverse complement.
ATTCCTAAAATTATCCTTTTAAATAGGCCACTCAATGGGTACAAGAAGTGATCTTGGTGTTCTCATGCTTGGGCTTCTAGTTGGATTTTGTCTTGTGTTTCGATGCTCTGCTACTTTGTGGGATACAAATGCATTGCTGGTTGTAAATGGGTCAATAAGGAAGATGCCCGAAACCCTCTTTGGTGTTTTCTTTGAGGTTTTGTCGTCGTCGTCTTCTTTTTTTTTTTTTTTTTTTTGTCAAGTTTTGAAATTCAAATTCCATGCTTGTTTATTATGTGTTCTGTCATGCAGGAGATCAACCATGCTGGTGCAGGTGGGCTGTGGGCGGAACTAGTAAGCAACAGAGGTATACTACTGAAAATAAATGCAACATTGAGTTGTAGGGGTGGCAACTCCTCGAAACAGGACACAGACACGATACAAAAATACCAAGTTTTGGGTTGGTTAGTGGTTTGGGTTGACATGTGTAACCCGTTTATTAAACGCGCCTTGTTCGGGTTGTACTAAAATTAAGCAGGTCACTTGCCAATCTGTTTGACTAGTTTGGATAAGTGGTTTTCATAAGCTGAGTTAGGGTTACAGATTGATGTGTTTGACACGAATGTATATATGGGTTGTGTTCGTGTTCCCGAACCTGTAAACTAAACACGATTGCCACCCGATATTACTAGAACTAAGTTCATATGACCTAATGATTTGAACGTTTCCCTTTATACCCCAGGGTGAATGGAGGTTTACTGTCGTCAAACTTAGTTGCTCTTCACTTAGAGTTCATATATCTTCTTTCTTTTGCAGTATTATCAATTTCTTTTCTCTAAGATACTTTTGACTTGTGTTGTTACAAATTCTAGTCTACTTGTTAATTGACTTTTAGTTGATATTTCATTAGGCTTTGAATCGGGAGGACATCATTCTCCATCAATTATTGATCCATGGTCAATAATTGGGAATGACTCATTGATAAAGGTATCAACAGAAGCTTCCTCATGCTTCAAGAGAAATCCCATGGCACTTCGGATGGAGGTGGTTTGTGACGGTGATTGTCCGCTCGGTGGTGTTGGTATATATAACCCTGGCTACTGGGGAATGGTAACATTAATTTATATAGCTTTTCTTCTAGTGATTGCAGCTTCACCTTTTTGTAAGTAATATGTTTCTTTTTTTTTTAACTTCACTACTTATGTGGCCGATTCACTCTTTTCCAGAATATTGAAAAGGGGAAGACCTACAATTTAGTTTTCTATATTCGATCTTTGGGATCGGTAAACATGTCTTTGTCACTGACTGATTCCACTGGCATGCAACCACTAGCTACTACAAACATCATGTAAGTAGTACTATTCGACATAATTTATAGCTACCCATTTACTTATGAATGGGTTGGTTTTGGGTGGTTATGGTTATCCCCAAAGTGTACTTTATGTGCTTACAGCCTCTTGAATCGTTCTGTTTTAAAATAGAGTAAATTACGATTTTGGCCCCTGTGGTTATATCCCAAAAAGGAATCTTTCAACATCTGAGCCCCCAACGTCTTTTTTTCTAACCCTTTTGGCCCCTAACACTAACACCATCCATTTACTTTTAGGGGCCACAAGGGTTAGAAAAAAAAGACGTTGGGGGTCCGAAAGGGTTAGAAAAAAAGACGTTGGGGGTTCAGATGTTAAAAGATTCCTTTTTGGGGTAAAAGTGATATAACCATAGGGGCCAAAATCGTAATTTACTCTTTGAAATATAATATTAGTTTTGTAATAAATTAGCTTTTTAGCACGCTTTTAAAAAATGAACAAATTATGTTTACGGGTCAATCCAGCTAACCATAAACATTTCAACTTGTGACCCACCCCTAGCACTTATTAACAAAGGAACATTAAGCATTTGCAGAAAAAATGATGTATCAAATTGGACAAAGATTGTAACGAAATTGGAAGCAAAAGGAAGCAATAGTAATGGTAGATTAGAGTTGAAGACTGACAAAAAGGGAGTCATATGGTTTGATCAAGTTTCATTAATGCCCACCGATACGTACAAGGTGCAATCTCCGTTAATCTCTTCATATATTATACACTAGTACTTGCAAGTTTCTGAATGTTTGAAAAATAAAATATAATATAAGTTACCAAAAGTTCCTTTGCTGATGTCTACCCATAGTTTTGTTTTTTTTTTTCCTATTATAGTAATTATACTCCACGGGCCACATGTTTCATAAATTAAACTATCTGCTTATTAACTCCAAAAGAAGGGTAATCTGTGTTTACATGTTTATTATCATCATTCAGTTTTATCATCAATATTTGATTAGTTTTTTATGGGTGTCAAAAGCTTAATTGCTGACCATTTAAGTTTATATATATGTTCAGTTTTTATTTCTAAAGGAATGTTTGGTTGGAACAGGGTCATGGGTTTCGAAATGATCTGTTTAAGATGGTTGCAGATATGAAGCCTGCATTTATCAGATTTCCAGGTTTATTTTTTAGTTATGCTTTTAGCTGTTAACATTCTTTGTTAAGGGTGTGAATTGCTAACACGAAACTAAGCTGCGGGCTGACTCGTTTACTTTTATAATTCTTTTAATAAATGTGTTTATGTCATACATACCTAAACTGATTGGGCATCTTTTGCCAAAAATTATAATTAAAAGAGATGAAACCTCAGATGTTATAGTTTAAACTTAATTAAGAAAAAAAAAAGTTTTCTGTCTTAAACAGGTGTGTTCGTGTCAACACATAAATATCGTGTCGTTTTCAGGTTCAAGTCACCACCCAGTTAACAACCCTATTATTTGTCATAGATGGTGCATGTGCATTGTTTAAACGACATTCCCAGTAAATTGGTTGAAATAATTTGGGATTAGGTGGATGCTTTGTTGAAGGAGAGTATCTAAGGAACGCGTTTAGGTGGAAAGAAACTGTTGGAGCATGGGAGGAGAGACCCGGTCACTTCGGTGACGTATGGTTTTACTGGACTGATGATGGCCTTGGTCACTATGAGTTCTTCCAGGTAACCAACTAGCATCCTATACACCATTCTTTAAACACTATTTTTTTTTCTCATCAAATACAATAAACATCGCAGTTGGCTGAGGATTTAGGTGCAGCACCAATTTGGGTATTCAACAATGGTAATATTGATATCTAGATATACGTGTGTATGCATATTAAATGATAATTTTGCCTCTTTTCTTTTGGAATCATAAGGAATCAGTCATCAGGAGTCCGTTGATCCCGCTATCATCATGCCTTTTGTGCAAGTAAGTATATTTAACAATTACCCCCTTGTCTTTCTATAAGTGATTAATAATATACAAATAAGTTATATCACTCAGGAAGCCCTTGATGGGATAGAGTTTGCTAGAGGTGATTCCAATTCGACATGGGGATCTGTTAGAGCCGCTATGGGCCACCCAGATCCGTTCGACTTGAAATATGTTGCTATTGGGAATGAGGACTGTGGCAAGAAATATTACCGTGGTATGTATGCTTGATTTCTTTGATATTACTATAGCTGTAAAGTTGATCTGATTTATTATGAACAAATTGAACCAGAAAATTACCTCCAGTTTTATGCTGCAATAAGAAAAGCTTACCCAGACATCAAAATGATCTCTAACTGCGATGGATCACGTGTAAAATTGGATCATCCAGCAGACATGTACGATTTTCATGTAAGATTAACCGTCAACCTTTCTGTTATATGGGTTTATACTCCAAATAATATATAATGTTTTCTAATGATTTTTGTTATAATCTGGCTTAATTAGATTTACAGTGATGCAAGAACTGTATTTTCTATGGCTAATACCTTCGATCGTACATCACGTGTTGGTCCAAAGGTTTGTTACTTTGTGTTCTTTAATTTATAATAAATAAATTCACCAAGTGAAAATCATGATCAGAAATTGCATGTGGTGAGAGTTATTTCAGGCTTTTGTGAGCGAGTACGCGGTGACTGGAGATGACGCTGGTTTAGGAAGTCTTTTAGCATCACTTGCTGAAGCTGGATTCTTAATTGGCTTGGAAAAGAACAGGTTCAATACTTCAAACATAATGTGTGTGTTACTCTTACAAGAACCGAAGTTTCAATAGATGTTATTTGTATTGCAGTGATATTGTTGAAATGGCTAGTTATGCACCTTTGTTTGTGAACACTAATGACAAGCGGTATGGTTTTTTATCCCTAATTGTCTCTCCCTTTTTAATTTCTTCTTGAATATATTATTTTTCACAAGAATATGATTATCAACAATATATAATATTTTTTACAAGAATATAACAACTCATTATTTGATTATTATGAGTTCAAAACGCAAAGGCTCATCTCATGCATTATCTTTTAATTCAAAGCACACATTTACCTAATCTAACGTTGAACCTTTTATGTGGAGGATGAGGCAATAATAATGCTTTGAATTTTGAGATAATGGAAGTGTTTTCTTTGAATAAGGTGGAAGCCAGATGCAATCGTTTTTGATTCTTCACAATCATACGGGACACCAAGTTATTGGATGCAACACTTCTTTAAGGACTCGAACGGTGCAACTCTTCTTAATTCGACGCTTCAAGCCAATGCATCAAATACACTTGCGGCTTCTGCTATTGTGTTCCAAGATCCCCTTTCTAAGAAAAACAACCTGAGAATCAAGGTAGATTTTATGCAGTCTATATATCCGGTTTCGATGCGGGTACGTGGGTTTGGTAAATCAGGCATGTATCGCCTAATACCATGCCCGTTTCAAACTCGCAAAAAATTTTTAGAACGAATCCCTTACCGGGTCAAATACTCACAAACCCATCCCGAATGTTTTGGGTTTAATTTGCATCCTACTTACAACAAGTATTTAAGGGAATAATTGGTGATATATAATCTTTTTTTAGGCTGTAAACTTTGGGAGCAGCACAGTTAGTTTAAAGATATTGATTGATGGGTTGGATCCTAACTTACTAGACACTTCTGGAACACAAACTGTTCTCACTTCAGCAAACGTCAAAGACGAAAATTCATTTGCAAATCCGAAAAAGGTACCATACCTACTTTGCATTCGTTTATCCAAAGAGGTGGCAACATGGCGGGTTGGGTAAAACCGTGTTGGTGTTGGGGTCATAACGAGTTAAACTTTTATACGAGTCGGGTCAGTTTGGCCCACAATCATATTTTATGATTGGCATTGGATGCATGCAGATTATACCGGTTACAAGCCTAGTTGAGAAAGCGGGAAGGAATATGGATGTGGTTCTTCTTCCACATTCTTTAACTTGTTTTGACGTATTAATGAAATCGGGTATTGCAGAGATCACAAGTACAACTGAAGACAAGTCCTATATTTCCTCGATGTAACTATGTATTCGTTTTCGTATTAATAAATCGAGCCAGGTGGTCAAACCCTAGCCATAAATAAAGCTTTTTTTTTTTTTTTTTCTCCATGCTATTTTCCGGTTTTTTACAAGTATGTGAGACATAGGTTCTTACATTCCACAACAAACTCAAATGCATCCCTTACAATCCCAACTTAGCTATTGGCGGTGTCTTGCTACTTGATATCGTGTATAGTGTAATGGGTACTACATGCACTCGGTTCTTTTGTCATTCCGTTACCTTCAAATAATATATTAAAATATGACAAGCAACTAAGTCTTGATTTAGTTGTGTAAAAACGCTTAAAATATAGTAATAACATATGTAATTTAGAGAGTATAAGCAAAACAAGCTTGTAATTCTTGATGTTCATCTATAAGAATGATAATTATTAAAGTTGGTGAGTAATTACCAAAATGTAGGAGAAAAAAGTGGTAGATCATAGTGATTAAATCCATGGAAAGTGTGGTATGTGACAAAGAAAACATGGTACGTGGAAGGCATAACATTTTTGTTCATAGACTACAACATGCCTTAAATTACCCAAATGTCTTGAGATAACCTCATCCTTGCTTGCTAACATTTTCCAGCACCAATATCTATTTTTTTTCCCATCCCTTTGTACAATCTTCTCTAAACTGTTTAAAACGTAGATAAGGGTAAGTATATTCGCCTGACAATTTTGAATGTCAATTTTAATAAATTCATTTTCTCAATTGTATGTGTGTATGCGCGCGCAAATGGAGTGGGGCAGGAAATAGATTTAAAAGATATTTATGTTTTTTTTGGTCATATAAGTAGTTAACGTCAAAAAAACCTAACCGGGTTAGAGATCGTCGGAAGAAAATGTGTTAAAGTTGAGATTCTTTATAAACATTTTCTGAGTTGGAATTAATCTCGGCCAATAGGCCAAAGTTGAGATTATTTCCTAGTAAATAATAATTAATGATAAACGATGATTAGTTAACGATTGGCAAAAAAACTAAAACCAGTGAACTACACACACCCAATTAATGGGTTAGTGAGTGAAAGCTCCACATCATAGCCCTGACGTGGCATGCACTTTTTCACCCACTAACACCAAACACCACTTGGCAATGTTTTAAAATCCGGTTTTTTAATCATACCGGATTAGGCACAAAAATGGTTTAACCAGTTGAACCGGACAGTTTAACCGGGTTGACTAGTTAACTGTATAATTCAATAAATTACAACATCAACTCAAAAAAATAATCCAAAATTGGATGAAGATGTAAATCTTGATCGAATGATGGAGTGATGGAAGTCTGGAACAAGTCATGAATGATGGAGTGATGAAGCAAGTTTTGAATTTTGATCGATGGAGATAAAATATTAAGTCGTTAGGTTAATGGAGACGGACCAATAAAAAGTAAAATCCTAACCCAAAAACAGACCTAATCTGGTACCGGTATAACGGTTCAAACCGGTGTAGCGGATTTTACCGGCGATACAAAGTCGATGTCGTTTCTCCTACTTACCAGGGTGTTTCGGATCGGATTTACATCCGAAAACGGTAATACCTTATATACAGGTATAACCGGCAGGTATTTACCGGTTTTTAAAACATTGTTACTAATAAACCCCTTAAAAGGCCACTTGCCAGTAGGCTATAAAGGTATTGGTGGGGGATGTAAGTTTCCCAATGAGGGTTCTCACACTTATCAAACTACCAAACCACACAAGGGTTTCCATCTATAGTAGCAAATACTTTTTGCCCTTAAATAAAAAAGTAGCAAATACTAGTATTCAAAAAAGCAAGCAAACGACAGTCCAAAATCGTTATTAGTTGCGAAAAGAAAAAAACTAGAAACATACAACACTGCCCAGATGATGGATGATTCATACATTCTTGTTCTTTCTCATCTTAGAAGGCGGCCACCGACCCTTTTTCCGCAACTGGCGTTTCCTAACGAGTCTCTTTCGTCTAAGTCTGATCTTTTTAGCCAGCTTCATCTTCATTTTCTGCTGCAGTTTCAGCTCAAGTTTCGACTCCAATGGAAGTTCTTCAACAGACAAGCTGCTGCTGCTGCTGCTGCTTTCATCCTTTGTCTCTGAGGGAAGATCATTGGCCTCTGCACCGTCTATTTCTGCAGACGCCTTCACAACCATTGAACCTCTTTGTTTGATTCCTTCAATGCGCACCCCATTGAAATGTGCGGTTTGCACATTAACCGAATTCCTCCCACGCACTAAAGCTACCACATGCAACTAACTACATTAGTAAAACAGTTGTAACTAAAAAAACATCGCTATTTTCATCCATGGATTGTTAATGTGCTACGCATATCATTACAATAACCATATCATTACGGCAACCACATTTTTTGAAAAGGGAATTTACATATCAAATATCTATGCTAGAAAAATAAGAAAAGAAGCACATCATTCGCCACCATTTCACAAACATACTTAAGTTTTTGGACAACACAACCTCCTCTTTTGATATTTTTCTCAACCACACAAGTTTTCACAAAAAAAAAAAAAAACACACACAAACGGTTACTAGGGTTGACTTCATTTTCGGTTTAGTTGAAGCATATAGTATTTATTTTACACCTTAACTGCCCCCTCCTCAGAGACTCTCAATTTGAAGCATGTTGTTTTACTATGATTTGTCACTGTTGCCTCTTACATTGCATCTGTAAGGGGCGTATAAATCAAAGGATTTCACCATTTACCTTTCAGTCAACCAAAAACTACGAATAACTGAAACGAAAAACAGGCCTTAATAATAATTGAAACGAAAACAGTAGCTTTTGGCAACAAAAAGGCTGATGAAATCCAACAATCAAGAAACTGCATATGGCAAGAATGCAACAAACAGACTTAAGTGACAACAGAAGGATTAATATTCCTCTTGTTCTTTCTTTATTATTTTGTTAATTTGTTAATATTTTTAGAACAATCATTGTGAAAAAGAAAACCCTCCACTGACTGTTTATGTGGAACAAGTGCAATAAATCAAATATAAAAAAAACGATGAAAAGGGGGAATTTTATCAAACAGTTGGTGCTCATAAACATTGTCTTACAACCACTTCATCTTTGCGACCACAGAAATGAAAAACAAAAACAAAAACAAAAACCAAGCAGAATCATCAGCATTGTGTTTGAAGGGGAGAATTGAAATTGCAGATAAAAAGAAGAGAAAATTGAGGTGAACTTACAGGCATTGAGAGTAACAGCAGAGGGTAATCGGGACGACGGTGATTGACAACAAAGCGTTGGCGGAATCGGAGTGAAATGAAGAACAACCATTGTGTTTGTGTTGTGTCGAGGAGGAGCTCCTGGTTCTGGATAGCCTTGATCTTCAAATAGGAGGAAAGGATAAGATTGGTGAAACATCGGGTTGGATTAGTCATGCCGTACTATTTTATTTTATTATTATTATTTTTTTTGTAACTAACTCCTGTAACAAGTTAAATTTTTTTAGTAAAGTGTAATTTGCTTCCATATGGTTAAGAGGCGGGCAACATTAACCTGAGTCTCTCCTTGAAATGTTTGGAAGCTTGAATCCCTATACTTATAAAAGACTACATATTCAGTCCCTACAGCTAACTGGGTTAATTCTTTCTATTAAAAACTAACAGCCATGGGGTAAAAACGTCATTTCACACACCATTAACATCCCTATATCATTTACATACTCTCACAAATTCTTGTATATTCAACCTGTGTCCCCATATATTTCAGCTACCCTAAATCTTCTCCAACGCACCCACCACCCCTTCTCCACCCTAACCCACCATCGTCCATCGCACCCCACCACCACAGTTAATCGCAGCACCACCACGACCACCACATATGAGGCCTTGAATGGTGACACAACATAATAGAGATTCTATGACAACCTGCAAATTTTAAAGAAATTGTACTCAATTCACAGTTTCACACCATTGTGTAGTAAACTTTCACAAAGTTAGGGGCTGTTTGGTAGCCTCTTAATGACCATTCAGATGCTACCTCTTAATGGTTTAAAACCTCTGAATGAATAAGAGGTAACCTAAAGTCTAAATGGTTAAGAGGTAACCTCTGAATGGTAAATTATCACATGTCACATTCTTCTACCTTCTCATTGGTAAAATTCTTAATGGTTCCATTAAGAGGTAGCCTCTTAATGACCATTCAGAGGCTACCAAACAGCCCCTTAGACAACAAGAAGTTTAGATCATTAGTTTTTTTTTAACAAAATGTTGATCAAGTTCATAACCCTAAACCCTAGATGATAACCAACTATGAAGAATTTAAGTTTCAAGAAACAACATACTTCGGAGTCTAAGTCACAACCTTTGTCACACCCCAAAATCCACTCGCGGAGTATCACCGCTTGGAGGCGTGACTGACCAGGATTAAGCCACCAATCATATTGAACATAACAATCAAGTAACTAAAAACCAAACCCAATATAATTGGTGTTTCAAAATAAACCAAACATGTTTAAGAAATTCAGCGGAAGCATAGTAATGTTTAAATGACCCAAAACATAGTTCAAAGTTCAAATGTTAAGCATAGGACATAACAATCCATATCCCACAACGATCACGCCTCCCCGTGCAAGCTCCAGAAGTACCTAACGACCTGCAAGGCATGTAATAACGAGTCAACAACAAAGTTGAGCGAGTTCACAGTTGGTGTTCATTGTTAAGTTGTTTCAAAACCAGGAGTTCATTTGTAAGTTGTAAGTTAATCAGTTTACCCTGTTTCCCAAACATATCCATAGTTGGTGGGGGTTTCCCCATGTTAATCACTAGACCTGTTTATCATATCGACCACTGACTAAAATAAGTTGGTGCCCTGACGTCAATGTCTATCATCATTGACTAGTTCCCAGATCCATTAGTTCACGCCCGTCCTCTGCGGCACGGTGTGAGGCTTGTCAAACCTAAATAACGCTATCTAACTAATGACCCGCTCGCCATTGGCCCGACGATTAAGTCGATATAAAAATGAGGGACTTAATGATAGAGTTTTGGTCTAGAATCCATGTTGTCACCCTTCAGTATAGAGGGTGTGTACGTGTTCCAAACCAGGAGATCACGCAGTTTCCAATTAAATCCTTATCACATGTTGTCACCCTTCAATTAAGAGGGTGTGTACGTGTTCCAAACCAGGATATCACGCGGTGTTAGTTTAAATCCTTTACCCATTCCCAACCCTTGGGAATCCCATGCCTTGTGAAAGTGTGAACTCACCTTGGTTTGCTCGGTATGCTAAACTATGTGCTCACAAGTAATCAGTCAAGTCCTATAGTATGCACGTATACACAATCAGTTTTCGTTCATAACGTTTCACATGCAATCTATGTCACTGTCACACCCCGATTTCCGCGAGTTTCACCGGTGGGCCCGGTGGAGGATTACCGTGACGTAGTTGGCAACAATATAGTCAAACCACACAATATTTAAATGCACAGCGGAAGCATAATGATAGATTATATCTCAACCATCGATTGTAATATCCAAGTATCACGAATAGTCGAAATAAATCCACAGGGGGATCAAAATAAAAATATAAATATTGTTCAACAGATATGGCATCCCAAGCTTACGAGACTCTAACGATGCTTAAGGAGTGGCCAGCCTATTTCGTGTAGATCCTGCATTTAATCTTTTGGGGAAAATACGTCAGTTTACACTGGTAAATACATTCAACCGACACTTTTGTAAAATGTTTAATAAAATTGATTTGAATGCACAAGGCACAAACTCTTTATAACTTGGGATAATTAATCAATTTAATCTTGTAAAAGAATTACATGTTCACTATGCGTTCAGTCGCCCGGGTCGTGCCGGGTTTAAGGTTAATAGACACGCCACAAAGCATAAAGCCATGGCGGGAAAACCAACGGTTATACCTTTATAAATATAGACACATTGTCGGGTGTACGCCTACACCCGTGTGTCGAGGTCGTGGCCATTTCGTAAAATGATGCCAGGGATATCCGGGACATGGTCATTAAGCTCCCAACGGCGTAAAGCCAACAAAACAAATTTTTAAACAGGTCACATTGATAATACCCAACTACTAATGAGTTGGGGTCAATTTCCCGACCAAGCGGTATTTTTATATACCGTAACCCAAGCCCGTATAACGGAAAATAAGTTAAAAGTATTTAGCTGAGCAAGTAATAACCTCAATCAAACAAATGCAAGTATCTTTTACTGGTATCCTATTCTGGAACGAAGGTTTATAACAACCTATTAGAATCCTAACGGGTCTTTAATTTAGCCTTAGCTTAGACCGGTCAGTTTCAAAGGATAACTACGGTTTAATCGCGTGAAAGGCGAAAACCGGGAATGGAATGTGGTTTGGACCCAACAGGTTTGAAGACTTGTTTTATATGGGTAATATAACCACACTCTGGATTTTGAAGTAAAAACGATAAGGTTTGACCCGTTTCGGCTAGTTTATGTAAATTAGTTACATAAACCGAACCGTGCGCGAAAAAGGCGTAACGGGTAACCGTAAGAGTCCTACACAAGTTTCCTAAGTTAATATACTCTAAGGAGGTTGTGGTATCAGTAGGATACCTTCCATAATGCCCGTAATGAGTTTAAATCCAATATACGCCCCGTAGGGGTATTTTGGTCATTTTAAAGATTATAAAAGAGGTTTCCGAGTTCTACAGGAAATCTGAGTTTTCCGAACAGTTTATAAAGTCCAAAATACTTTATTTATTATTTTAAATCAGTAGCAACTGGAATCGGGTCAAAATACCATGTAGAACTCAAGTTATGTACGAAAAGGGTATATTCGGTATTTACCGAATCGATGCCATAACCGCAGGTTATGTGCAGGTTAAAAATAATTAAAAATCTTTCAAATCTCAAAATATTATTTTACATCAGTGTGTAAAAGGTTTGGTGTCGAAATTTGGGTTTAGATAGGCTTTATGCTAATTGCGCCGATTAATTACTAAAGTTTCCGTAATTGCGCTATTTAGCATAACTCCTATTCTATACCTCGGATTGACGTGAAATTTTAGGGACATGCTTAGAAATCAGTAACTAAGGTTATTGTCCTTTCACATGTCCAAAATTCTCGTTTTAAAGTAAAAAGGGTGTTATGGTCAACTTTTGAGCTTTTAACGGAAATGTGTGAACGACTCGGACAAACAACGAACCGGTCACAGAGGGTTATACCATCATGTAACCTGGTCCTAAGAGAGTCCTAAGGCATATCTAAATGAAGTCAAAGAAAAAGTCAAAGCTTTGCGACTTTCGGTTCCGAACCGGGTCAAAATAGTCAATGGTCGGATCAAACAAGCTTAGACTAGTTAATATACTTATTATCATGTTATATGAGTGTCAAAACAGGTTACACGCCATCTACATTACTGATTATGCATAAAATTGTAAATTAGCATTCTGTTGGCTTTTTCTAGGCAAGTTTGACTCGACATTCGGACTAGTTAGAGTGGGAATCAGAGGGTGCCCTTTTCGGGGTTTAAAGCCCACATGATTACCAACATATAACTACCTTTACTTCGATTAATCACTGGACCATTTGTGATTAACCGTTAAGTCAATCGTTAGTTACGACAGATTGACTTTTAAGCTATAACTATGCAAAAACTAAACCACAAAGGGTTAAACACACTTACAAGAGTCCTATGCACGACTTGTGAAGCTTAGAGAGAATGCTTGAGCTCCAGAGATGATCAGAAGAGTTGTTTGAAGGTGTGAAGAACAATGGTGCACTAAATGGTCTTTTATAGTAAACTTCACACCTTAGATCATTAACAACTAAGGCTACAAGTGTTCTTGGATGATCACCAAGTGTCCCTGAGTGCTAGGGGACGTTTAGGGGGCGCCCATGCTCTCATAATTGCTTCACAAGTCGGTTAAAACAGCAAACAGTGCTCCTGTCCGACTTTTCTGCATCTGGGGGGCTGACGCGGGACGCGTTAAGGATCATGCAACCTTTACGCGGGTCGCCTGAATCCATACGTCAGAGCCCATATCTTTACTGACAATGCGGCCCGCGTAAGATCCTTTGATTCTTTAACGCGGCCCGCCTGAGACTTGTTTTTCAAGATTTTCAAATCTTTTTAATTATTGCACTTGGCCTTTGGGTTTCGAAGGGGTAACTTTGCGTTTTGGGCCTCGTTTATTTACGAATAAGGGCCTCGGAACTTTTACCCAACTTATTAACCCTTGGTTAATTTATTATTACCCGAAAAGTCATAACTTTCTATGTTTGACGCTTTTAACCCCTTTTAACGAATTCGATCATAACTTTCTCGTTTTAAAACGGAACTTCGCGAAATTTATATCGTACATTCTAGTGAGCGTAATTTACTGTTACAAAGTCTCGGGTTTGTTAAAGGGTCACTCAGAGGTATAACTTAAACATGTTGACACATTTAACCCCTGTAGTTTGTAATCTCTCACTTACTTCCGCATTTCGTCTCGTACGATCCATGATTCATTCGTCTGAAGGTACGAGCATCATTTAGGGTTGCTGTACAGTATATTTATCCCTCGTTGACATTTTAAACCCTCGGATTCACATACTTTCAATGTTTGTCAACATTAGTCCTTATTTAGTATCTATATCCACGTGTGAACTTATGACACGTGTCAATACATTATAGGACGCAAAATTTCGAGGTGTTACATCCTCACCCCCTTAAAAGAAATCTCGACCTCGAGATTTATTGAAATAAATGAGGGTATTTTTCTTTCATCGTGGACTCTACCTCCCACGTGTACTCGGGACCTCTACGGGCATCCCATTTTACCTTCACAATCGGTATATACTTCCTGCGAAGTTTCTTAACCTGTCGATCCTCGATCGACACAGGTTTTTCAATGAACTTTAAGCTCTCGTCGATGTGTACATCTGTATGTGGTATAACCAGTGATTCGTCAGCGAAACACTTTTTCAGATTACAGATGTGGAACACATTGTGGATACCACTAAGCTCTTCCGGTAAGTTTAATTTATAGGCAACCGATCCGACACGTTCGATTACCTTGAAAGGTCCAATATATCTCGGGCTTAACTTGCCTTTCTTACCGAATCGCATCACCCCCTTCCAGGGTGATACCTTAAGCAATACCTTATCGCCTACTTCGAAATTGAAAGGCTTACGCTTCAAATCTGCGTAGCTCTTCTGCCTGTCTCGGGCAGCTTTCAATCGATCACGAATTTGGACAATCTTGTCCGTTGTTTCAAATATTATATCAGGTCCTGTCATCTGGACATCTCCAACTTCTGCCCAACAAACGGGGCGTTCTACACTTTCTACCATATAGAGCTTCAAAAGGTGCAGCCTTAATGCTCGTATGGTAGCTGTTGTTGTAGGAGAATTCGACCAAGGGTAGGTGGTTATCCCAACTACCACCTAAGTCGATCGCACATGCACGAAGCATGTCTTCCAACGTTTGGATTGTACGCTCACTCTGTCCATCTGTCTGAGGGTGGTAAGCCGTACTGAAATTCAAACGTGTGCCCAAAGATTGTTGAAAACTTTTCCAAAAGTGTGATCAGTATCTGGTATCTCTATCAGAGATGATAGACACAGGCACTCCATGAAGGGCTACAATCTTATCTACAAATAACTGGGCTAGTATATCGGAGCTATGAGTCTCCTTTATGGGTAGGAAATGTGCTGACTTAGTCAGTCTATCAACTATTACCCATATTGTATCGTTTCCCTTCTTTGTCTTTGGTAACTTGGTGATGAAATCCATCGTCACCATTTCCCATTTCCACTCGGGAAGTTCAGGCTGTTGTAGCAAGCCTGATGGCTTTTGATGTTCAGCTTTTACTTGCGCACAAGTCAAACACTTTGCTACATAGGTGCCTATAGACTTCTTCAAGCCTATCCACCAAAAGTTTGCCTTTAAGTCCTGGTACATTTTATCAGCTCCAGGATGAACGGAATATCGGGAACTGTGGGCTTCCTGAAGGATAACGTCTCGAAGACCTCCATAAACAGGAACCCATATCCTTCCATTCAATCTCAGAATTCCATCCTTGCCATAGGATAACTGTTCTTCAGTTACTCCTAGCTTCTCGTTTGGATAGTTAGCTTCGGACACAGCTTCCTTCTGTGCAGCTAACAATTTCTCGTTCAGACTGTTCTTGATTTCAATGCTCTTGGCATTGATCCTTATTGGTTTCACTCGTTCTTTCCTGCTTAAGGCATCTGCGACTACGTTGGCCTTGCCTGGATGGTATCTTATTTCACAGTCATAATCGTTCAGAGTTTCCATCCAACGTCGCTGCCTCATATTCAAATCTTTCTGATTGAACAGGTGCTGAAGGCTTTTGTGATCTGAATAGATCACAAATTTAATGCCATACAAGTAATGTCTCCAAAGCTTTAGTGCAAATACAACGGCACCCAACTCCAAGTCATGGGTGGTGTAATTCTTTTCATGCACCTTTAATTGTCGTGACGCATAGGCAATCACCTTGCCCCTCTGCATAAGCACACAACCCATACCGGTGTGCGATGCATCACAATATACGACAAATTCTTCCATTCCTTCTGGCAATGTCAACACTGGAGTATTGCTCAGCTTTTGTTTGAGGATATCAAAAGCTTCTTGCTGCTTAGGGCCCCAATTAAACTTTATACTCTTTCTAGTTAAAGAAGTTAGGGGTGCAGCAATTCTTGAAAAATTTTCGATGAAGCGTCTGTAGTATCCTGCTAGACCTAGGAAACTGCGAATCTCCGTAGGTGTCTTCGGCTCCTGCCAATTCATGACGGCTTCAACTTTAGCGGGATCCACTTGGATACCACGCTCGCTGACTACATGTCCAAGGAATTGGACTTCTCGTAACCAAAATTCACATTTAGAGAATTTGGCGTAAAGCTTTTCTTGATGAAGCAATTTGAGAATACATCGAAGATGCTTCTCGTGGCCAGCTTGACTTTTTGAGTAGATGAGGATGTCATCGATGAAGACAATGACAAATTTATACAAATAAGGTTTACAAACGCGATTCATGAGATCCATGAATGCGGCAGGTGCATTAGTGAGCCCAAAAGGCATCACTAGGAACTCGAAATGACCATAGCGAGTTCTAAATGCAGTCTTGTGCACATCTTCATCCTTAACCTTCAATTGATGGTAGCCTGACCTTAGATCAATTTTGGAAAAGTAGCTTGCTCCTTGCAACTGATCGAACAGATCGTCGATCCTGGGCAAAGGATACCTATTCTTGATTGTAACTTTATTCAGCTCACGGTAATCGATGCATAGACGCATCAAACCATCTTTCTTTTTGACGAACAGGATTGGTGCTCCCCAAGGAGATGAACTTGGTCTAACAAAAACTTTGGCTAGCAGATCATCTAGCTGTGTCCTCAATTCTTTCATTTCCGTGGGTGCCAATCTATAAGGTGCTCTTGCAATAGGCGCGGCTCCTGGAATGATGTCGATACTGAATTCCACTTGCCTGTCTGGTGGCAAACCAGGCAGTTCTTCCGGGAAAACTTCAGGATAGTCAGAGATGACTGGGATATCTTCAATATTGGGTTTCTCCTCACCGATAGTCACCTGTGCCATATAAATGACACATCCTTTCTTCAAACATCTGGATGCCTTTAGCATAGATACTTGTGCAGGCAATCCATGTCGAGTATCTCCCTGAATGGTAAGTGGTTCTCCAGACGAAGTCTTGATTACCACTTGCTTCTTGTTGCACATAATTTGGGCTTGGTTATGCGATAACCAATCCATACCCAATACTACGTCGAAACCAGCTAGTTTAAAGGGTAACAGGGATAAAGGAAATGAGTGATTCCTAATGGATATAACACATCCATCTAAAACAGTCGAGATTGTTCCCATAGTCCCTTCAGCTAGTTCTACTTCATATTTCACATTCAAGGTTTTAACAGGCAATCTTAACAACTCACAGAACTTATCATCCACAAAGGATTTATCTACTCCAGAATCAAATAACACTCTTGCGAATACATCATTGATAAGAAACGTACCGGTTATGACGTTGTCGTTCTGGATAGCCTCTTGAACATTTATCTGAAAGACCCTCGCATTGGTCTTTTTCCCTTCATCAGCCTTCTTCACTATCTTCGGGCAGTTAGTCTTGATGTGCCCTTTTTCGTTGCAACTATAACAAGTTGCATCCTTGAGTTTCTTACACTCAAGAGTCCTATGTTCAGAGGACTTGCAAATCCCACATGCTTTCGGCTGGGATTTCTGTTCAAATCTGCAATTTCCGAAGTGGTGCTTCTTGCAAACATTGCACTTGGGCCTATCGCCCGACTGTCGATCATTTTTCTTGGTCTCCGATCCCTTCTTATGGTCACGTTCCCCCGATGCTTCTTGCTTGACTTACGTGAATCATCATCTTCACGTTTCCTTTTCTCACCGTCTGCATTTCTCAGAGATCTCTGCCTCACTGCATCCAGCGTGAGAGACAGAGATATGTCCGCCACGGATCTAAATGTAGCAGGCCTAGAAGCCTTCACGCTAGCCTTTATCTCTGGGGCCAAACCCCCAATGAAACGCGCGATCCGTTTGGGTTCCGAGGTCACAAGGTACGGAACCAACCTTGACAGGGTGTTGAAACTGGTGAGATATGCCTGGCAATCCAGGTTCTTCATGACCAACGATAGGAAATCAGATTCTATCTTCTCAACCTCGTGCTGAGGGCAGTAGTTTTCTTTAATGAGAGCAATAAATTCTTCCCATGACATGCTATACAAAACAGCCTTCCCAGAGGCTTGAACCAATGATCTCCACCACGCTAGGGCTTCACCCTTAAATGACTGGGATACAAACTTCACCACATCCCTCTCAGCACAACCACTATGTCCACCACGGTGTCCATTTCGTCTAGCCAGGTCATACAATCCACCGCGCCTTTTTCCCCTGTAAAATCTCGGGGTTTGCAGGAAACGAAATACTTATACGTGCAACCCCTGGCGCGAGGTGCATCATCGACCACTATCTTCTTAGGACGGACACTATTCTCATTTGATGAGTGTCGATCGTCATCCTTCTTAGGTTTAGACTGGTTCGAGGGTGGTTTGCTGTGATGTTCAGAATGGGTTTTTGGTTTAGAGTGTGGTGCAGATCGGGTCCTGCTTCGAGACTCGGTATACTCTTCGTACTGCCGATCTAAGGCCGCCTTAACAGCACCGTCTACTAAAGCTTTTAATTCTGCGCCCGTTATATTAATTTGGGCGTTATCATTTTCATCCTCCTTTGATTGACTATTAACTCCATTTGGGTCAGCCATCGCGATCTTGATCTGCTACAAGGAATATGACAGAATTTTATTTAGGAGTTTGTTATGGAATTGTCTTTTATGGCAATTCGTTAACCATGGTAAACATAGACCATATTCGGTTAATTTGCTACTCACTTTTATTTAGGATTTGAATATAACTTATCCTAATTACAAACAATATTGTTAGTTGCACAAAAGCCTAGTCACAAGGACGTTTTATATATTATTAGCCAGGATTTCAGAGAATCAAGGAATGAAGGTTTGAACCAGGGTTCTTTTACCTTTTCTGACAGGGAGTCATAGACTACAACTGTCTTTTGTCTTATATGACAATAAGTATGGCCCGTAGGCACTACATCACCAATGGATGATTTAACCCATGATTTATAAATCATTAACTTAGGTCTTGGAATCCTCTGAAGGATTCTTATATAAGAATGACGCGTGTGATTTTAACGAATCACAACTGCGAAGAATGTTAACATGTTTACAGAGGTTAACAGGAATCTGAACCTTTTACTCAGGTCTCACCATCTTGGCCGGGTCTTAAAACGACACCAGGCTAGGTCTCACCATTAAGATTCTTTATTTAGGCGGACTTAATTAAAAGGAATGATTTTTAATTTATTTCATATAATAATGTATAAAAATGACAAAGTGAAATTTATAAACTTAACATTCCATTAATCATAATAATGATTACACACTGCCCTAAACGGGACTTTTAATAGACAAATACCTACGCAGAGGTTTACAGAAAACAAGTCCACGCAGGGACCAAATACAAGGATAGGTGTCCGCACAGGGACAAAAAGATAAGTCCACGTAGGGACTGAAAGGCAATTGTCCACGCAGGGACTAACACAATAAATGTCCACGCAGGGACTAAAACAAATAGATGTCCACACAGGGACTTGATTAAAATAGGAAATACAATAGAACATATAAAGACTAATGATCTCGCTTCTTCTTCCCCTTTAGCAGGTTTGCTAAGCCTTTAAGGAATCCACGATTGTTCTTACGTTCTTGCTCAAAGTCTCGTTCTACCCTATTTAAACGGTGAAGGATTTCTTCCTGCTCCGGTGGGGAAAAACGTGGCTGCTACAACGGTTGTTGAACCGGAGGTCTAGCAGGCGCTGGATACCCATGAGCTGCGTATCCTAATCCCCAAGGATCCCCATAAGGTCCTTTGGGATGGAGGGCGTTGTAATTGGCCGCTACCACGTATGGGTCGGCATCCGCATAATTATAGTTGTAGCGCATGTGAGCTGGCTGCTCAAACGGGTTGTACGCTGCGGAACTGGCGTATGCAGGTATCGGGTTATCATACCCAAATGGTGGCGGAGGTGGTGTAACTGGTGCAGAATTCACCTCTTCAGGGTGGCTCGAAGGTTCACCCATTTGTGGTTCTTCAGGAAATGGTGGAAAATGACTTGCACTCGAGTGGCGAGGGGTGCTAAAGTGGAATTCCCCTCCTCGGGTGGACATCCGCGCACCTGATCTCCTACGCCTTGGCGGATCTGGAGGTGCTTGTTGAACTGGTAGCAGTGGAGGCAGTGGCGTAACTGCCACGAAACGCGAATCCTCGGAAGGATCCTGTTGCTGCTGCTGCTGCTGGTGAGGTGATGAATGGTGAGAGGGTGTAAAGTATCACTCGCACTGGTTAAACTGTCACACCCCCAAAATCCACCCGCGGAGTGCCACCGCTTGGAGGCGTGACATGACCAGGATCAAGCCACCAATCATATTGAACATATAAATAAGTAGTAACAGTTATCCATCAATACGAAGGGTGTTAATCAAAACCAACATAATTAAGTGTAGCGGAAGCATTAACGTAAAAACCCAACATAAGTTTTAATGTATGAAATGCCATAAGTGTTTATCAAGCATTCACGAATCCTTGTCCACGACGACCCGCTCCTCCTTGTGCAAGCTCCATAAATACCTAAGGTCCTACAAGGCATGCAGCAGAGAGTCAACAACTAGTTGAGCGAGTTCACAGAAAGTAAGTTCATAACAGTAATGCGTAAGTTCATCTAGTGGGGGCTTCCCATGTTGTATTTACTAATGGTGGGGGTTTCCCATGGTCATATATATTACTAGTAGGGGATTCCCACGTGTATCCTTACTAATGGGGGCTTCCCATGTTGTATTTACTAATGGTGGGGGTTTCCCATGGTCATATATATTACTAGTGGGGGATTCCCACGTGTATCCTTACTAATGGGGGCTTCCCATGTTGTATTTACTAGACTATTTGCAACCATGTGTTCTTCTTAAACCGAGAACAGGAATACGTACAAGGTCACGTAGGATTTACGTGAGTGCCCTTCCCCGAGGACAGTGGTACGTGTGGGGTTTACGTAGGATTTACGTAAGTGTCCTTCCGACCCGGAAGACAGTAGTAGGTATTAGTTTACGTAGGTTTTACGTAAGTGTCCTCCCGACCCGGGAGACAATGGAAGATACTAGTTTACGTAGGTTTTACGTAAGTGTCCTGACTAGCCTGAGGACGATGGTCTATAGTCTAGTGATTGCGTAAGTACGAGTAATTATCCATTTCAAATATTCCAACCCAATTCCCAACCCGGGAATCCCATGCCTTGGCTGTGTGAACTCACCTTGGTTTGCTCGGCAGATACACAAAAAGGTTCTTGAACTAAGGGTGGTCAACCACGTCCTAACAGGGTTACCACACAAGTCAGGTTTTGACTTCAAGTAATGCACGTATAGGTTTCACACAAGTTAACACGTTTCGAGCACGTATAGAACATGGCAGCATTTTAATAGTTATGTAACAACTTCGACTTGTACGATTTAAAATAAGCCCAAAAGAAATCGGCCCAACATGTTGTGCGATTCACAACATGTTGTGCGATCCAACAAATCCCGGCCCAACTACATAAGTAGTCCAATAGCATACACGGCCCAATTATAATTAAGCCCAACATAAGAGGAGTCCAAACATAAAATACTCGGCCCATGTAAAGGCCTTGTGCGATCCGGATTGGATTGTACGATTGGAGATTGGGCTGCTCGGCCCAGTAGTGTAACATAATTCCATAACAGTGTGTGGCCCAACCCCTTGTGCGATCGGCACTAACTTGTGCGATCAACAGGGTGTTGTGCGATCATGCAAAGCTAAGCAGTACCATGTGTATAATCTGTTGCACTATTCTTGTGCGACTGGTACTCGTGCGATTCATCCCTTGTGCGATCTGAGGTGAATCTTGTACGATCTCACATGTTTGTGCGATTGACTTGCATAATTGGAACTTTATGAAATCAGTTATGAGATCCCGTAATTTAGCAAATCGGTTACAAGCTTTTAACAGTTTCCAAACTTACAATTCATCAATTAACACAATCAAAGATTCTATCCAAACTAATGATCGATCAAACCAAACCATTTACTAGCAATTCATAAGAACCCTAAACCTAATCATAACATGAACACCAAACACAATCATTAACATACATCCGTTTTATATCATATCACAGCCGATTACTAGGTGTTCGGTTCTAACTCTAGGTCATGCAATCCAAATCGTATGAACATTATCAAGTATACATGTGATCCGATTATCAAGAACACTATCTTTCAACAACATAATCAATCATGATAATCATACAGCCGATTAAAATCATTCGGTATACATACATCAAGAACAATCCGATTTGCATGAACATGAGCAATTACACATATGAATCATAACATCAATCAATCATGAACACAATCATAAACACACTAACCGATTGGAAGTAGGTGATCCGTACAACGAACAAGAAAGTCTTCGAGGTGATGGCCGTCGGGTTTGAGCGAGAGAGAGAGAGAGAGGAAAGCTAGGGTTTTGTGTGTGTGAGGTGATTGTAACAAATGAGAGAACAAACCCCAACGATGGGTGTTTACACGTTTAAGAGGAGCGGGCCGACCCTTACTTGGGCTGCCCCTAAACCGAGTACAAATGGTACGGCCCCCAAGTGGGCTTGTGCGGTCATGTGTAGTGTTGTGCGATTTGGGCCATTCATATACATACATACATTTACACAACACACGTAACAAATATATCATTCATTAAATCAAATAATATAGCTCACATAAGCACGTAACGTTACACAAGAATGAGTTCGAAATACGGGTTGTCACATAAACCTCGCCTGGTAGCTGTCGAGACCTTGATAGGGTGTTCCATGAAAGGATGACCCATCAGAGATCTCGATAGGATGGTTGGGAGTACCTCGTGCAGGTTCTATGGGATCCGTGTCCTCGTCCATATCTACCGCATTATCTTCGGAGAAATGATCTTCGGGTCCTAAAGGGTTATAACCTATTGGTTCTTGGACATAATCAGCCGGGTTGAACTGGCCTTGGAAGAAAGGAGTAGGATCGCCATAGGAACGGTGAGAAACAGAACGCTGGAGAGGTATAAACGAAGGTTGAGGGTTACTAGGCTCATTCTCCGAATTTGGTCCAAAAGAGTGACGGTATGAAGGTGTCGAACTATGTGAGGTAGACCGTCTTGCAGGCTCAAAGAGGTTTCGTCTATGCCTCTGAGGTTCTTCACTCCTTGTGCTGGAAGGAGCTCGCATATGTGAAGGTCCGGCCTCGTGATCATTGTGAGTAGTGATCGGCCCTTTGCCTCTTCCTCCTCTTCTAATTACTGGTGGCATATTTCCTGCTTAACAAATTTTTAAATCACAATAAACAATAAAAGACAAACTAGAATGACAATTCGAATTTGTCCTATGTTCTTGTCTAGACTCAAGTATGTGCAATTGTGTCATTGAGATTAAACACATAAGGATAGTGTTTAATTCACTCAACGTTGGCTCTAATACCAACCTGTCACACCCCGATTTCCACGAGTTTCACCGGTGGGCCCGGTGGGGGATTACCGTGACGTAGTTGGCAACAATATAGTCAAACCACACAATATTTAAATGCACAACGGAAGCATAATGATAGATTATATTTCAACCATCGATTGTAATATCCAAGTATCACGAATAGTCGAAATAAATCCACAGGGGATCAAAATAAAAATATAAATATTGTTCAACAGATATGGCATCCCAAGCTTGCGAGACTCTAACGATGCTTAAGGAGTGGCCAGCCTATTTCGTGTAGATCCTGCATTTAATCTTTTGGGGAAAATACGTCAGTTTACACTGGTAAATACATTCAACCGACACTTTTGTAAAATGTTTAATAAAATTGATTTGAATGCACAAGGCACAAACTCTTTATAACTTGGGATAATTAATCAATTTAATCTTGTAAAAGAATTACATGTTCACTATGCGTTCAGTCGCCCGGGTCGTGCCGGGTTTAAGGTTAATAGACACGCCACAGAGCATAAAGCCGTGGCGTGAAAACCAACGGTTATACCTTTATAAATATAGACACATTGTCGGGTGTACGCCTACACCCGTGTGTCGAGGTCGTGGCCATTTCATAAAATGATGCCAGGGATATCCGGGACATGGTCATTAAGCTCCCAAAGGCGTAAAGCCAACAAAACAAATTTTTAAACGGGTCACATTGATAATACCCAACTACTAATGAGTTGGGGTCAATTGCCCGACCAAGCGGTATTTTTATATATCGTAACCCAAGCCCGTATAACGGAAAATAAGTTAAAAGTATTACCTGAGCAAGTAATAACCTCAATCAAACAAATGCAAGTATCTTTTACTGGTCTCCTATTCTGGAATGAAGGTTTATAACAACCTATTAGAATCCTAACGGGTCTTTAATTTAGCCTTAGCTTAGACCGGTCAGTTTCAAAGGATAATTACGGTTTAATCGCGTGAAAGGCGAAAACCGGGAATGGAATGTGGTTTGGACCCAACAGGTTTGAAGACTTGTTTTATATGGGTAATATAACCACACTCTGGATTTTGAAGTAAAAACGATAAGGTTTGACCCGTTTCGGCTAGTTTATGTAAATTAGTTACATAAACCGAACCGTGCGCGAAAAAGGCGTAACGGATAACCGTAAGAGTCCTACACAAGTTTCCTAAGTTAATATATTCTAAGGAGGTTGTGGTATCAGTAGGATACCTTCCATAATGCCCGTAATGAGTTTAAATCCAATATACGCCCCGTAGAGGTATTTTGGTCATTTTAAAGATTATAAAAGAGGTTTCCGAGTTCTATAGGAAATCTGAGTTTTCCGAACAGTTTATAAAGTCCAAAGTACTTTATTTATTATTTTAAATCAGTAGCAACTGGAATCGGGTCAAAATACCATGTAGAACTCAAGTTATGTCCGAAAAGGGTATATTCGGTATTTACCGAATCGATGCCATAACCGCAGGTTATGTGCAGGTTAAAAATAATTAAAAATCTTTAAAATCTCAAAATATTATTTTACATCAGTGTGTAAAAGGTTTGGTGTCGAAATTTGGGTTTAGATAGGCTTTATGCTAATTGCGCCGATTAATTACTAAAGTTTCCGTAATTGCGCTATTTAGCATAACTCCTATTCTAGACCTCGGATTCACGTGAAATTTTAGGGACATGCTTAGAAATCAGTAACTAAGGTTATTGTCCTTTCACATGTCCAAAATTCTCGTTTTAAAGTAAAAAGGGCGTTATGGTCAACTTTTGAGCTTTTAACGGAAATGTGTGAACGACTCGGACAAACAACGAACCGGTCACAGAGGGTTATACCATCATGTAACCTGGTCCTAAGAGAGTCCTAAGGCATATCTAAATCATACCATAACGGGTCAGAACTGAAGTCAAAGCAAAAGTCAAAGCTTTGCGACTTTCGGTTCCGAACCGGGTCAAAATAGTAAATGGTCGGATCAAACAAGCTTAGACTAGTTAATATACTTATTATCATGTTATATGAGTGTCAAAACAGGTTACACGCCATCTACATTACTGATTATGCATAAAATTGTAAATTAGCATTCTGTTGACTTTTTCTAAGCAAGTTTGACTCGACATTCGGACTAGTTAGAGTGGGAATCAGAGGGTGCCCTTTTAGGGGTTTAAAGCCCACATGATTACCAACATATAACTATCTTTACTTCGATTAATCACTGGACCATTTGTGATTAACCGTTAAGTCAATCGTTAGTTACGACGGATTGACTTTTAAGCTATAACTATGCAAAAACTAAACCTCAAAGGGTTAAACACACTTACAAGAGTCCTATGCACGACTTGTGAAGCTTAGAGAGAATGCTTGAGCTCCAGAGATGATCAGAAGAGTTGTTTGAAGGTGTGAAGAAAAATGGTGCACTAAATGGCCTTTTATAGTAAACTTCACACCTTAGATCATTGACAACTAAGGCTACAAGTGTTCTTGGATGATCACCAAGTGTCCCTGAGTGCTAGGGGACGTTTACGGGGCGCCGATGCTCTCATAATTGCTTCACAAGTCGGTTAAAACAGCAAACAGTGCTCCTGTCCGACTTTTCTGCATCTGGGGGACTGACGCGGCCCGCGTTAAGGATCATGCAACCTTTACGCGGGTCGCCTGAATCCATACGTCAGAGCCCATATCTTTACTGACAATGCGGCCCGCGTAAGATCCTTTGATTCTTTAACGCGGCCCGCCTGAGACTTGTTTTTCAAGATTTTCAAATCTTTTTAATTATTGCACTTGGCCTTTGGGTTTCGAAGGGGTAACTTTGCGTTTTGGGCCTCGTTTATTTACGAATAAGGGCCTCGGAACTTTTACCCAACTTACTAACCCTTGGTTAATTTATTATTACCCGAAAAGTCATAATTTTCTATATTTGACGCTTTTAACCCTTTTTAACGAATTCGATCATAACTTTCTCGTTTTAAAGCGTTACTTCGCGAAATTTATATTGTACATTCTAGTGAGCGTAATTTACAATTACAAAGTCTCAGGTTTGTTAAAGGGTCACTCAGAGGTATAACTTAAACATGTTGACACATTTAACCCCTGTAGTTTGTAATCTCTCACTTTCTTCCGCATTTCGTCCCGTACGATCCATGATTCTTTCGTCTGATGGTACGAGCATCATTTAGGGTTACTGTATAGTATATTTATCCCTCGTTGACATTTTAAACCCTCGGATTCACATACTTTCAATGTTTGTCAACATTAGTCCTTATTTAGTATCTATATCCACGTGTGAACTTATGACACGTGTCAATACATTATAGGACGCAAAATTTCGAGGTGTTACAGTCACAAAGTGTGTTTGGCAGTTAACATCATGTACCACGTAAATAGTTAATCACATTCATACCATTCATGCTTCACATAAATGTCTTTCTCAGTTTATTCTAACATGATTACCCATTAACATACTTAACAGAGTTAGCAGGCTTAACAGAATTAACATATTTAACTGGATTAATAAACTAGCGGAGTTAATAAACTAACAGAGTTAATAAACTTAACAGAGTTACATACTAAACAGAGTTAACAACTTAACAGGGTTTAACAACTAACAGAGTTAATAACTAACAGGGTTAATGACTAACAGGGTTACTGTCTAGAACACTGGACTAAATCACTTTGGACGAAAACCCCAGGCGACGAAATCCAAGGGTTTTCGTCAGCTTAGGGTGTGACGAAAACACCTAATGTTTTCGTCTGGTCCTATGTTTTCGTTGGTTCTTGCGTTTTCGTCTGGGAGAGGTAACAGTTAAGCATAATCATCTAGTAACCCCTGATCATATCATCATCAACAGCAGTTACGTATTCCCAAAACCCTAAATACATTCTAACAGTTACATGATTAAATCATCATTTTTATCATACGAATCAGCATCAATGGAATCCATTCAAGTAACAGTTATGCATAATCATTCAACATCAAATTATCATGATCATCAAACATTAAGTTGGGCATGCATCGAGACCTAAACGAATGCCTTCACAACAACCGATCTACTCTACAAGATTCATGACAGAAACATCAAACCTATCCATTCACCATCATGTCATCAACCGATCACGTTTAATATGCGGAACCGTATTCGATAACCTAGTAATCTGTAATGAACAACTCCTCATCCAACACTAATTCAGGCATTACATATCATCACAGAATCATGATTTCAATTACACATTTAACGGTGATATCAAACAATCAATCACGTGCGGATTAAACACTAACCGAGATAGAAAACTAATGGTTTGATCGGAAAAGAGTAGGCTCCAATGGCTTGCAGTTGCCGTCACACAGTTAAAGAGGTGCTCTAGGGTTCTCGAAGTGTTCTATCGTATTCGATACCAGAGTTATAACGTAAACTCACTTTGGGCCGGCTGAACACCCTTGGGCCAAAGTCCATTCCTGGCGAAAACGATGAAGGAGACGAAAACACAGGGTTTTCGTTGGGAGGGGTGGCGAAAACATGTGTTTTCGTCCAACAGTGTTTTCGTTGGGTGGGTGGGGGTTTTCGTGGGGTAGGGATTTCGTCCGGGGTGTTTTCGGCCAAGGTTACATTATGTTTTAATTATACAAAGCATGTCACTAGTACAAAACATATATCATATGCACACTTATAATGCACACCAAATATAAATATAAAAACAACACTTTGTGAACAGTTATAAGTCAAGTAGAGACCTTGAAAACTCGGGTTGTCACATTATCCCCAACTTGAAAGAAATTTCGTCCCGAAATTTAGCACGTGGTTACTGAGGAAGCTAGTTGTGTTGTGTTATTCCTAGTTTTCCTGGGGTGTCACATCATCCCCCCGTTGGTTTGGAATTTCGTCCCGAAATTCCGCAGTAACTTCAGCCTCAGTAGTGGTTGCACTGTTCCCGAACAACTGGGGATACTTGAGTTTCATTTGGTCTTCTCGTTCCCAGGTGAACTCTAGGCCACGACGGGAGTTCCAACGAACTCGAACAAGAGGTATTCTGGTGTGCTTGAGAACCTTAACGTCTGGGTCTATGATTTCAACTGGTTCCTCGACGAATCGCAATTGATCGTCGATAGTGAGCTCCTTCAAAGGAACTATGAGGGTCTCATCTGACAGACACTTCTTCAGATTTGACACGTGAAATACGTTGTGAACTCCACTGGGTTCTGCGGGTAGGTTTAGTTTGTAGGCCACTTTGCCTATTTTCTCTATGATTTCGAAAGGTCCAACGTATCGCGAGTTAAGTTTGCCTCGTTTGCCAAAACGAACTACACCCTTCCAAGGTGAGACTTTGAGTAGCACCCGATCCCCAACCTGGAACTCGAGTGGTTTCCTGCGCTTATCAGCGTAGATTTTCTGACGGTCACGAGCTGCCGCCATTCGTTGTCGTATCTAGGCTATCCTTTCCATTGTGTCCACTACAAGTTCTGGACCCATGATTTGGTTGTCACCAACTTCTGCCCAGCAAAGAGGTGATCGACATTTACGTCCGTACAATGCCTCAAATGGAGCGGCTTGAATACTGGTGTGGTAACTGTTGTTATATGAAAATTCCACTAACGGTAGATGTTTTTCCCAGCCGTTGCCAAAATCGATCACACATGCCCTAAGCATGTCTTCAAGGGTTTGGATGGTGCGTTCAGACTGTCCATCCGTCTGCGGATGATACGTTGTGCTCATGCCTAGACGTGAGCCAAAGGACTTGTGCATTGCTTGCCACAATTCAGAAGTAAAACGCGCATCACGATCGGAAATAATGGAGGTTGGCACCCCATGCCTCGAAACCACTTCCTTTAAGTAAATGTCTGCTAGAGTAGAGAACTTGTCTGTTTCTTTGATAGCGAAAAAGTGTGCAGACTTAGTTAATCGATCCACTATCACCCAAATAGTGTCATTTCTGCGTTGAGATCTAGGTAGGCCAGTAACGAAATCCATGGAAATTTGCTCCCATTTCCATTTCGGAATCTCTGGTTGTTGAAGTAGGCCCGATGGTTTCTGATATTCAGACTTGACCCTGGCACAAGTTAAACATTTGCTAACTTAAGTTGCTATGTGGGCTTTCATGCTAGGCCACCAGTACGTAGTCTTCAAGTCATGGTACATCTTATCCGAACCAGGATGTACTAAATAACGAGACTTATGTGCTTCATCCATCACCAGCTCGCGTAAGTTTCCATAGTGTGGGACCCAAATGCGCCCTGTAACGTAGTAAGCGCCGTCTTCCTTTTGTTCTAGTCGTTTCCTTGATCCACGTAGGGACTCCGCCCTGACGTTCTCTGCCTTCAATGCTTCAACCTGAGCATCTCGTATCTGAGTAGGAAGACTAGATTGGATGGTAAGTTGTAATGCACGCACACGTTTAGGTGTAGTATCCTTTCGACTGACGGCGTCAGCCACAACATTGGCTTTGCCCGGATGGTACTTGATCGCGCATTCGTAATCATTCAAGAGCTCGACCCATCGATGTTGTCGCATGTTTAATTCCTTTTGCTTGAAGATATGCTCGAGACTCCTGTGATCGGTGTAAATGGTGCACTTGGTACCGTACAGGTAATTTCTCCATATCTTGAGTGCGAAAACAACAGCTCCCAGCTCCAGATCGTGTGTAGTGTAATTCTTTTCGTGAACTTTGAGTTGGCGCGACGCATAAGCAATGACCTTATCCCGTTGCATCAACACGCAACCCAGACCCTGTATTGACACGTCACAATAAACCACGAAATCGTCTGTGCCCTCTGGCAATGAGAGAATAGCTGCGCTACAAAGTCCATCCTTTAAGTGCTGAAATGCTGATTCCTGTGCATTACCCCAACGATAGGTAACGCCTTTCTGAGTTAGTGAGGTGAGGGGTTGCGCAATCTTGGAGAAGTCCTTGATGAACCTTCTGTAGTAGCCCGCCAAACCCAAGAATTGGCGAATTTCCGTTGGTGTACGGGGTGCAGGCCAGTTCTTGATCGAGTCTACCTTAGATGGATCAACATGAATCCCATCCTTGTTTACCACGTGGCCTAGAAAGTGGACTTCGCGAAGCCAAAAGTCGCATTTCGAAAACTTAGCGTACAACTGTTCTGTTCGGAGGAGTTCCAAAATAAGTCTCAGGTGATGCTCGTGCTCCTCCTGACTCTTCGAATAGATCAGGATGTCGTCGATAAAAACAATAACAAACTTATCCAGGTAAGGCTTGCACACTCTGTTCATAAGATCCATGAATACCGCAGGTGCATTCGTCAATCCAAAAGGCATAACCAGAAACTCGTAGTGCCCATAACGAGTTCTGAACGCTGTCTTAGAGATATCCTCATCTCGGACTCTCAGTTGATGGTAACCTAACCTCAGGTCAATCTTCGAGTAGTAGCTCGACCCTTGCAGCTGATCAAACAAGTCATCAATGCGTGGAAGTGGATAGCGATTCTTCACGGTCACCTTATTGAGTTCGCGGTAGTCAATGCACATTATGAAGGTACCGTCTTTCTTTTTCACAAATAACACTGGAGCTCCCCAAGGCGAAAAGCTAGGACGTATGAGACCCTTTTCCAAGAGTTCTTGTAGTTGCGTGGACAGTTCTTCAAGTTCTGATGGAGCTAAACGATAAGGTGCACGAGCTATAGGCGCTGCTCCAGGAGCTAGCTCGATTTGAAACTCAACCTGACGATGAGGCGGAAGACCAGGTAATTCCTCAGGAAATACCTCAGGAAAGTCGCGTACAATCGGAATATCTTCTATCTTCTTCTCTTTCGTTGAGCTGTCAGTAACGAGGGCTAGATAGCAGTGTGGCCCTTTCGTAAACACTTTTGGGCCTTAAGAAAAGAAATGATGCCCACCACAGCACCACTCTTGTCACCATGAATCACTAAAGGTTCTTCACCAGAACGAGGAATACGGACGATCTTCTCCTTGCAAAGAATCTCTGCTCGATGTTGAGATAGCCAATCCATACCAATAACAATGTCGAAACTACAAAGGACGATGGGAATAAGATCGATAGAGAAGGTCTGACCAGCTAAGATGAGATTACAACCCTTAACTATGTGTGTGGCTTCAAGACTTTTACCGTTTGCTAGTTCTACCATGTGCTTGGTGTTCAAAAGTGTTGGGACGCGCTTAAGCATTTGACTAACTT
Organism: Helianthus annuus; assembly: GCF_002127325.2. Taxonomy (NCBI): domain Eukaryota; kingdom Viridiplantae; phylum Streptophyta; class Magnoliopsida; order Asterales; family Asteraceae; genus Helianthus; species Helianthus annuus. Next base: position 47,532,446 of record NC_035439.2, on the reverse strand, counting down.
TTAGGGACACATAATTAGTATCGGCACCCGAATCAAATAAAATAGTAACAAAGAAATCATCCACAAGAAACTTACCCATCACCACGTTGGGATCGTTTCTTGCATCACCTTGCCCAATCACGAACGCACGTCCCCTGGCACCATTGCCATCATTGTTTCCCCCATTGTTGTTTCCGTTTCCCTGGTTGTTGTTGTTGTTCTGTCTCTGATTTATCTGGGGGCAGTCTCTTTTGAAGTGGCCTTCAGCACCACACTGAAAGCATCCTTTGTTGATACCCTGTTGTTGTTGTTGTTGCTGCTGACGCTGATTCTGTGGAGCTTGCTGCTGGTTCTGTCGTCGCTGATTTGCAGAGTAGAGACTCCTGCAATCCTTGGCCGCATGGCCAGGTTTGTTACACCTCTGACAAGTGCCCCTAGTACACGGTCCGCTATGATGGAAACCACAACGATTACACTTGGGGTGGTTCCCCTTGTACCCACTCTGCCCTTGACTTCCAGAAGATTGCTGACCAGGGCTCTTGTAGTCATCAGTCTTTCGCTGCTGAGACTGAGACTGAGCTGATGTCGAACCCTTGCTTGAAACTCCATCCCATTTGCGCTTGTTGTCGTTGGGGGCATCAGAAGTAGTAGTAGTAGTACCAATACGCTTGGGTAGCCTGTTCTGCTCGACTGCCTGATCAGTGAGACGATGAGCCAAACGGATGATCTGCTGGATGGTGCCAAGATTAGCTAAGGTCACGTGACTCTGAATTTCTGGCACTAACCCTTAAAGGTATAGCTCGATACGCTTGATAGGAGGCTCTACCATAGTAGGACACAAGATTGCCAGCTCATTAGATCTTTTCGTATACGCTTCGATTTCTGTCCCCGTCATCTTCAAGTTGAAGAACTCTACTTCCAACTTGTGGATGTCATCACGGTTGCAGTACTCTTACTTAATCAAATCCTTGAAGTCATTCCATGGGGTGGCATTAGCAGCAACTATCCCCAACATTTGAACCTGAGCGTTCCACCACGTGAGCGCTACACCCTCAAGAGTACCAGTAGCATACTTCACCCTACGAGCCTCAGGGCATTCACACATCTCGAAAACAGACTCGAGCTTCTCGAACTAGTGGAGGAGGCCTACAGCTCCTTCAGTGCCGTTGAATGTAGTAGGTCGACCGTCCATAAAAGTTTTGAAATTACACACAGGAGGCTGAGCATGTTGACCTGTCGTGTGTGTAAGAAGAAACAATGTTAAGCACAAGTGTTGGTTATACCTCCTGCCTGAGCGGCTGCGAGTAGGATCTAAAATCCTAGGGTAAGTTGCAATGGCAGGTTATACCTCCTGCCTGAGCGGCTGCGAGTGCTGCAGTAACTTATTCATTGATTAGAGCTGTCAGCCGAGCTTGAGTTAGGTTAACACGTCCACCCATGATCTTCATACCAAAGGAAACATGAGTGAGAGAGGTTCGCGAAAGTGCGATGACAGAAGAGAGTAAGCACACATGTGTTTTAAACAATAGTTCTTACGTTTATCCAAGCCTACCACGAGCAATGTACTATGTAACTAGCAAATAGGCAATATAAACATAAATCATATCACCTATAGTGTTGAGCCTTGCACGTGGAGCGAAGCGTCGTTGTGGATCGTTGAGCACTGTACAGGTTATAGTCTGGCTTTATCAAAAAGCTTTTCCCCTTTTTAAAACCAACTTCACTATAACCAATGGCTCTGATACCAATCTGTCACACCCCCAAAATCCACTCGCGGAGTATCACCGCTTGGAGGCGTGACTGACCAGGATCAAGCCACCAATCATATTGAACATAACAATCAAGTAATTAAAAACCAAACCCAATATAATTGGTGTTTCAAAATAAACCAAACATGTTTAAGAAATTCAGCGAAAGCATAGTAATGTTTAAATAACCCAAAACATAGTTCAAAGTTCAAATGTTAAGCATAGGACATAACAGTCCATATCCCACAACGATCACGCCTCCCCGTGCAAGCTCCAGAAGTACCTAACGACCTGCAAGGCATGTAACAACGAGTCAACAACAAAGCTGAGCGAGTTCACAGTTGGTGTTCATTGTTAAGTTGTTTCAAAACCAGGAGTTCATTTGTAAGTTGTAAGTTAATCAGTTTACCCTGTTTCCCAAACATATCCATAGTTGGTGGGGGTTTCCCCATGTTAACCACTAGACCTGTTTACCATATCGACCACTGACTAAAATAAGTTGGTGCCCTGACGTCAATGTCTATCATCATTGACTAGTTCCCAGATCCGTTAGTTCACGCCCATCCTCTGCGGCACGGTGTGAGGCTTGTCAAACCTAAATAACGCTATCTAACTAATGACCCGCTCGCCATTGGCCTGACGATTAAGTCGATATAAAAATGAGGGACTTAATGATAGAGTTTTGGTCTAGAATCCATGTTGTCACCCTTCAGTATAGAGGGTGTGTACGTGTTCCAAACCAGGAGATCACGCAGTTTCCAATTAAATCCTTATCACATGTTGTCACCCTTCAATTAAGAGGGTGTGTACTTGTTCCAAACTAGGATATCACGCGGTGTTAGTTTAAATCCTTTACCCATTCCCAACCCTTGGGAATCCCATGCCTTGTGAAAGTGTGAACTCACATTGGTTTGCTCGGTATGCTAAACTATGTGCTTACAAGTAATCAGTCAAGTCCTATAGTATGCACGTATACACAATCAGTTTTCGTTCGTAACGTTTCACATGCAATCTATGTCACAAAGTGTGTTTGGCAGTTAACATCATGTACCACGTAAACAGTTAATCACATTCATACCATTCATGCTTCACATAAATGTCTTTCTCAGTTTATTCTAACATGATTACCCATTAACATACTTAATAGAGTTAGCAGGCTTAACAGAATTAACATATTTAACTGGATTAATAAACTAGCGGAGTTAATAAACTAACAGAGTTAATAAACTTAACAGAGTTACATACTAAACAGAGTTAACAACTTAACAGGGTTTAACAACTAACAGAGTTTAATAACTAACAGGGTTACTGTCTAGAACACTGGACTAAAACACATGTGACGAAATCCCATTCTTGGCGAAAACACTTGGGCGAAATCACTTTGGACGAAAACCCCAGGCGACGAAATCCAAGGGTTTTCGTCAGCTTAGGGTGTGACGAAAACACCTAGTGTTTTCTTCTGGTCCTGTGTTTTCGTTGGTTCTTGCATTTTCATCTGGGAGAGGTAACTGTTAAGCATAATCATCTGGTAACCCCTAATCATATCATCATCAACAGCAGTTACGTATTCCCAAAACCCTAAATACATTCTAACAGTTACATGATTAAATCATCATTTTTATCATACGAATCAGCATCAATGGAATCCATGCAAGTAACAGTTATGCATAATCATTCAACATCAAATTATCATGATCATCAAACATTAAGTTGGGCATGCATCGAGACCTAAACGAATGCCTTCACAACAACCGATCTACTCTACAAGATTCATGACAGAAACATCAAACCTATCCATTCACCATTATGTCATCAACCGATCACGTTTAATATGCGGAACCGTATTCGATAACCTAGTAATCTATAATGAACAACTCCTCATCCAACAGTAATTCAGGCATTACCTATTATCACAGAATCATGATTTCAATTACACATTTAAAGGTGATATCAAACAATCAATCACGTGCGGATTAAACACTAACCGAGATAGAAAACTAATGGTTTGATCGGAAAGAGAAGGCTCCAAAGGCTTGCAGTTGCCGTCACACAGTTAAAGAGGTGCTCTAGGGTTCATATTCGATACTAGAGTTATAACGTATACTCACTTTGGGCCGGCCGAACACCCTTGGGCCAAAGCCCATTCCTGGCGAAAACGATGAAGGCGACGAAAACACAAGGTTTTCGTTGGGAGGGGTGGCGAAAACAGGTGTTTTCGTTCAACATGTGTTTTCGTTAGGTGGGTGGGGGTTTTCATGGGGTAGGGATTTCGTCAGGGGTGTTTTCGGCCAAGGTTACATTGTGTTCTTATTAATTATACAAAGCATGTCACTAATACAAAACATATATCATATGCACACTTATAATGCACACCAAATATAAATATAAAAACAACACTTTGTGAACAGTTATAAGTCAAGTAGAGACCTTGAAAACTCGGATTGTCACAACCTTGTTGCAGCGAGATTTCACAAACAACAATATAGTCAATAACCCAAGTCAACAAATTAGGCAAACATCATAAACCCATGTGGAAAAAGCTAATTAAAAATCAAACATGATAAAGCAGAATAACAAGAACCCTAATCTTGATCTCAATCCTCAACTCCAAATTAGTAAAAAATGATAGTAAACCCAAGTTTCATCCCAAATTTCCAATAAATAAACAAACCAATAACAATAAGCTAAAAAAACTCAAAATCAAGAATCCAAGAGAGTAAAAATGGAATCTTGTATCAAAGATTCATATAAGATCAAGAAATCAAGAAAGTAGAAAGGGGAAAACAAAATAGTATGAAGTATAAAAGGAAAGTTAGGTGATTTCTTACTTTTTTAGAGACTTGTTTGTTTTTTTATCCCAGAAAACCTTCACGTAATCAAGTTTAAGAAGTGCTTTGGATGAAATTATGGCTCAGTTGGGAAGTGATTATAAGAGCAGGGGCAAAATGGACAATTCACCCTCATTCAAACGGTAATACTAACAGAGAAGTCAACGAGGGATGCAATATATAGTGTAACACCTCGTAAAATCACGACCAATGATGTGTTGATACATGTACTAAACCCTAGTGAAGTCAAACATTGACTATAAAGGACTAATTTTGCGAAAAATCAAAAACTTTGAATGCGAAAGGACTAAAAGTGTCAACATGCTTAAACTAAGCCTCTGAATAACCTTACACGGTATTTGTATTCGCAAATGAGCCACTTGTTGGCCGAGAGGAGCCGTTTGCGTAATTATTTGAAGTTTTGCGCGTCGAAGGGTTAAAAGTGTCAACTTGTTAATTCTTACCTCTGGGTGACCTTTTAACAAACCGAGAACTTCATGATGTTCGAGAATACTATCAGGAATGCCTAATATTGGCCATCTAAGGCTTTTATGCCAATAAGTGATGTTACGCGCAAGTTTGCAAGTTAAAGGGGTTAAAGGCGTCAACATGTTTAATTATACCTCTGAGTTACCTTTTAACGAACCCGAAGCATCGTAATGTTTGATAATACTTACATGAATGTCTAATGTGGGCTACATAGGGCTTTGATGCCATTAAACGATTATACACACAAGTTTGTGCGTTAAAGGGACCAAAAGCGTAAACTTCTATAACTACACCTTTGAGTGACCATTTAAGCGAACTAAAAATTACGCGATGTTCATTCATACACTCTGGAGTATTTAATATTGGCCATGTAAGACTTTTATACCGTTTCGCGTTAATGCGCGCGAATTCGCGAATTAAGGGGTTAAAAGCGTCATCACGCGAAACTACACTTTAGGGTGGTCTTTTAAACGAACCGGGAACTCTGTAATGTTCCACCGCACTCCTGAGAGTGCCTAAGGTTGACTGTTAGAGGTTTTGTACCCTGTATTAACATATTATGATGGATTTAGAAACTTATGTGCCAAAAGTGTCAATACAATAAAAGAAGCTCATGTAATGAAGGGTTGTTTTTGACAAGAAATGAAACTGGTGCCTGACTAAGCCGGTCTTCGTGGGCTGCTAGGCTGCATATCAGCAACAACAAATTGTTTTCTTAAAAATGTTGGATCGCTTATTACTCGATCATCATTCCTAACTAAAATAACTAAAACATTAAAGGGACCAAATCTGTCAATCAACTAAAGATAATTTCTTTGGCTGGGCTGACCCTTGTCACGGGTCGTGACCCAAGTCCGAGCCTGCTCTCTCGGGCCACCAAGCTGCATATCAGCAACAACATAATAGTACTGTAGTTGTTGGTTTATACTCTCCATGATCTACAAACAATTAAAAGTTGAAAATAAGACTACAGGACCAAACGCAGCAAACTGCCAAACTTGTTGCCGGACTGGTCTCGTTTGCGGGTCGCGTAGGCCTGGGCTGGTCTCGTTAGCGGGCCGCCAAAGCCCAAACAGCAGCTGCATGTTGTTTTAAGTTGCTGTTTTCAGGTTCTTGTTTGATCTTCTCTCATCTCTAAACCATTTAACTGAATCTAGGGGCTTGTCTACTGTTTATAAAACCAGAATTACACTTGTTTTAATCCTATAACTCCCTAAGACACTTATTGATCGTCCAATCATCCTCTAAACTCTATAAAAGGGGTGTTGAATTCATTTCGAAATTCACACCTTCATTCCATTCTTGCTCTTTCTATCAATTCTGGAGGATCCTGAACATTTTGGAACCTCCTGTCACACCCCGATATTTCCACGTATTACCGGTGGGCCCGGTGGGGAGTATCGTGACGTAGTTGAGATCATCATAGTCAAACAACACAATATATAAATGTACAGCGGAAGCAAAAGATAAATGTATCACAATCCGAATATAAAGTAATATCAAGTATTAGAACGGAAAGTAAAGGATCCACAGGTGGATCTTAAAACTTAAACATTGTTCAACAGACTTTAGACGCCTAGAACTTGCAAGATTCCTTATTAACGCCCTGGGCTTCCAGCCAATTACGTTCAGTACCTGTCACTTAACCTTTTTGGAAAATACGTCAGTTTACACTGGTAAATACAATTAACCGACTCATTTGAAAAGGTTTAATAAAAATTGATTTGGATGCACCAGGCACAACATATCTTTTATAACTTGGGACAATTATATTATAATCTTGTATACATATTTACATGTTCGTTGTACGTTTAGGGCCCGATGTAGAAACCGAGTCAAGATTAACAGACACGCCACAAGTATAGGCCCACAAGATAGTGAGATACCGTTTCCCTTATGCACTGTCAGGGGTATGCCTACACCTCGTGCATAAGACGTGGCCATTTTATAATACAATGATGTCAAAGATATTCGGGACATGGTCATTAACCCCTAAAGGCTTTTATTTCAAACAATACTGATTAAAGCGGGTTACCTCAATAATTTAATCACAATACGACTAAACATTCAATACCCGACCAAGCGGTATTATTATAATACCGTATCCCAAGCCCGTATAGGGAAAATAAGTTAAAAGTATTCACCTGAGCTAGCAATGCAATTTATACTCAGCCGTATATTCAAATCAGCAAGTGCAAGTACTTCTACTGGGGCTCACAATCTGGAACGAAGGTTTTATTAACCTATTAGATTCCTAACGGGTCTTATTTAAGTCGTAACTTAGACCGGTTAGTTTTAAGGAACGATTCATAGTTCATAACGCATGATTAGGCGAAGACCGGAATAGAATGTGTTTTAGTCCCGACAAGTTTAAAGACTTGTATAATATGGGTGAACTAAACACCTTCTGGATTTTGAGATAAAAACGATAAGGTTTGACCCGTTTCGGCTAATTTATGTAAATTAGTTACATAAACCGAACCGAACGCGCAGAAAGCGTAACGGGTAATCATGAGAGTCACTTACAGGTTTCCTAAGTCAATATGCCCTAAATATGTTGTGATATCAGTAGGATATCTTCCATTATGCCCAAAACGAGTTTAATCTCAATATAAGCCCCGAAGGGGTATTTTGGTCATTTTAAAAATTATAAAAGAGATCATTTATAATTCTGATGTTCGGGTCTGAAGTGATCAGTAAAACCACTTACTTTTACAAATTACATCAGTAGGTAATAAGTCTTTATATGACAAAATGGTTTTAAAGCTATACTAGGCGTTTAATACGCGTAAAAAGCCATTTTAAGCGATTTCCGGGTTAAACAGGAAATCTGAGTTTTCTGATCAGGTTACATAGTTCAAAATACTTTATTTATTAAATAAAATCAGTAGCAATTGGATTTGTGTCAAAATACTATGTAGAACTCATTTTATGCCTGAAAAGGGTATAATCGGTATTTACCGAATCAATGCCATAACCTTAGGTTATGAGCAGGTTAAAAAATAATTAAAAATATTTAAAAATCTCAAAATATTATATTACATCAGTGTGTAAAAGGTTTGGTGTCGAAATTGGGTTTTAGATAGGCTTTATGCTAAGTGCGCCGTTTAATTAACAAAAGCTTCTTAATTGTGCTATTTAGCATAACTCCTATTCTGGACCTCGAACCGTTATGAAACTTTAGGAACATGTTTATAAATCAGTAACAAAGATTTTTGCTCTCTCACATTCCCAAAATTCTCGTTTATGATCAAAAGGGTATTATGGTCAACTTTTAAGCATTTAACGGAAATGTGCAACGACTCGGACAATCAACGAACCAGTCACAGAGGGTTATACTATCATGTAACCTGGTCCTAAGGAAGTCCTAAGGCATTTCTAAACTCTAGTAAAACGGATCAAAACTGAAGTCAAAGCAAAAGTCAAATTTTTGCGACTTTCGATTCCAAACCGGGTCTAAACAGAAAATCATCGGATCAAACAAGCTTAGACCAGTTCTTATACTTATTACCAAGTTAAATGAATGATAAAATAGGTTACATGCCTTCTACATTGTTAATTATGCGCTAATTCTAAGATTAGCATTCTGTTGACTTTTTCTAATCAACTTTGACCCGACATTTGATCTAGTTAGAGTGGGAATCAGAGGGTGCCCTTTAGAGGGTTTAATGCCCACATAATTCGCAACTTATAACTCTACCTTTGATTCGACTAATCACTGGACCATTAATGATTAATCGCTAAGTCAACCGTTAATTACGACGGTTTGACTTTTAAGCTAAAACTAAGTAAAAACTCAACTAAGAAAGGTTAAGCATACTTACTGAAGTCTAATGAACTATTAGAGATAGCTTGGGTCTGCTCTTATGCTCCAGGAAGCTCCAAGAAAGCAGATGGAATGAATGATCACCAAGTTGCACCCAAAGGCCTTTTTATAGTGATTTTGATTGCTTAAGATCATGACACATAAGGCTATACATGATCCTTGATGATTAACAAGTGTCCCTAAGGCCTAAGGATTAGTTTAGGCAGCTCTTGGAAGTGTTTAAGTGCCATATATGTCGTTTACATGGGCTGAACAGGCAACAGAAACGATTTTCTGCATCTGGGCGTGCCAGGCGGCCCGCGTAAGTGTCTCCCTGGGCTTACGCGGCCCGCTTGAGGGTGGTAGTGAGGATACACAAGTTTTTCAGTTTGCACCCTTGGCTCTTGGTTCTTCGAAAGGTCAACCACACTTTGTTTCTTGCATTTTTTTTGGGTAAAGGGTTACCCCGGTGATTCTATTAAAATGCAACCGCAAATAAGTACAAGTAGTGAGGATGTGTTCCACACTAGTTCATATACAGGACATGCCCCATATATGTAAAACAAAACAAGAACCAAAGACCTATAACACCCCATAACCTAGTCTACTATACATCATGACACGACATCTAGTAGACAAACAATGCAAACCACAAAACAAAATCCTCAACCACCATCATCAAAGATAAAGTAGCCACAAAACAGCAGCCCCTTCAGACGAAAAGCAGAAAGCCTATCCATTAGAGAACTTGGTAGAAGAGGTGCTTGCCCCTGCTTTCGAAGAGAAAGGATGAGTACCCGATGTCATAAATGCACTAGTTTCATTGTAGACTTCTTCAACCACCTCCTCATCCGAATCCTGCCTGTCATTCGATGGTTTCTTCTCCACTCGACCCACAGTGGTACCTCCCTGATTACCAGTATCATCCTTCAGAATGTCAAACGGGTTAGACGTTGAAACCTGATTCTGCATCGGACTCTTTGAGGACGATTTTGGTTTAGGGTTGACGACTGGCCTGTAGACTACCTTAGGCTTCTGATTTTTCATATGGATGCCTTGGTTGTTCACTTTCTTCTTCTTGGCCCCTACAACCTGAAATTCATCATTATTCTTTTCAGCATCTCCACTAGAGGAAACCTGAGGGTTCTTCGGGCACGAGCTGTCATCATGACCAAACACACAACAAGAGGAGCACCTTAGAGGCTCCCAATCATATTCAATCTTGACCTCCACCTTTGAATACCTACTACCATCCATTGATGGGATAGCAACAGTAACACTCTTTTTTAACTCAGCCCCCGCTTGCACTTCAATAAGCGCTCTAGCATAGCTACTCCTTCCCCAAGATTCAGCACACATCGAGGCAGTATACGTATCCACAATCTTAGGTATCCCAATCATAGAGGCAACCAAGCTGAGCCCATCCTCAGTAAATGCCGCTAACGGTACACCATGCATTTTGACCCAAACTGGAACCACTTTAATGTCCTCTTTTTCCATCTTGATAGAGGGCGACCACTCCTTCAAAATAATGGGAACACTTCTGATTAGCCAAGGCCCATCCTCTAGCATTTGATTCATCCCTTCCTTAGAAGTAAACTTAAAGAAAAATAACCCGTTTGCATTCATCATGAGCCGGGAAAGACCATATTTAGCCCAGTTGTTCTTCGCAAAATAATCGACCACAGGAAATGCCAACCGTTTACCCAGAAAATATCCAAACAAAGTGTTAGCATACCTATCAGTAACTTGTTGAACCGAAGACAATGGAATAACAACATCAGCACCATCAACTTTCTCGGCAGATTCCATCGCCCGAAAATTCACTTTAACCTTCTCCTTTGTATTCTTTACAATGTGAGCAAAGGAAACAGGATCTGCAGGCCCCGAAGATCGAGCTTTGTTTCTTGCATTTTGAGCCCCTCTTATTGACTTATAAGGGGTTCATGACTTATACCCACTTTGTTAAGCTCTTGGTCACTTCATGTTACCCGAAAAGTCATAATTTTCAACGTTGACGCTTTTAACCCCTCGTATACGAATATTGTCATAACTTCCTCATCCTTCATCGAAACTTTGTGAAATTTTAATCACTTATTCTAGTGAGCATAATTAATCGAAGCTTAGGGTTTGCTAAAAGGTCATTCAGAGGTATACATTAAACATGTTGACACATTTAACCCCTGCAGTTTGTAATCTCTCACTTTCTTTCATATTTAGCTTCGTATGATCCATGATTTATTCGTTTGAAGGTATGAGCATCCTGTAGGGTTACTGTAAAGTATATTTATCCTTTGTTGACACTTTGAACCCTTATATTCACATACTTTCTTCGTTTGTCAACTTTAGTCCCTATAGAGTATACTTTCATACGTTCAAACTTATGACACGTGTCAATACATTATAGGACGTGAATTTTCGAGGTGTTACACCTCCCTTGAGTTCTGTTTAGTCCATAGGACCATATGTAAGTGTCCTTTCATGACTAGTTTATTTTATTTGGCTTACAAAGCCGAAAAGTCAAGCGTTTACGATAAACGCTTTGACTTTTAGTTAGACCGTAAACGGTCAAGCCATTGTTCACGTTTGCTTGGTCAATTGACGAGTCAACGTAATCTTGTTTTTAAAACTCAAGGGGGCAGTTTTTTAAATAATTGTGATATGAGTTTAGAAATTTTCTAAAATACGTTTTATCACTTAAACAACTTGGTAATAATTATTAGAACATGTGTAAACATGTTCGGCCCGTCAATTCCAGTTTTAGGGTCTGTTTGCAACCGAAAGTCGCGAAGTTTGACTTATGCGTTGACTTTCGATTATGGACCGAATTAGATTAGTTTGCTACTGATTTTAGGTTCCATTATGATCGTAATTTAATGTAGCATAACCCTATAAGGTTATATTACATGATCATACTAGAAATCTGAGTTATTTGCTTGTTTCCGTTATTATGCTTAACTTTGACTATTATGCCCTTATAGCTTAAAAATGAGATTTTTGAATATATGGTCATATAAATAACTTTGTTACTGATACACAAACATGTCAAATTATTTTGACGTCATTTTCTGGTCTCAAACTAAAGTTATGCAAGATATCGTAAAACTTAACTTATTATTAATTAAATTACGATTTTGTACATAAATCATGTTTAAACCCAAATTTTGGCACCAAACTCATTACCTACTATTATGATATTATTTTTAGGGATTTTGGAATGTTGGGTCAGATTATAAACTGACAATATCATTGAGTTCTTGTATAAATTCGATAAATGATGATAGTGCCCTTTTTGTTAATAAAATGAGATTAACATATGATTAACATGCCAAACCATTTCCTACTGATTTAATATGTAAAATAAAATATTTTAATCATTCAAGGCTGGTCAAAACCTTAGAATCACATAAACATCGCAAATATCGTCAATTATCGATTTTTACGCTAATTAGGTGCATAGTATGGTTTAAAACCATATTTAGCACCCAAGACTTGTTACCTATTAAAATTATAAATAATTTTTAATATTTTTACAGTAGGTATAAGTCATGAACTCAGACTTCCAATTTTTTTTCCCTAAAGGCATATGTGAAATGACCAAAAATACCCTTTTGAGGCATAGTTTGGCCATAATTGGTAAACTACACATATGTATGATATTCTATTGTTATAACATCATAAAATGAATGATTTTATAGAATGTTTTAGACCAGAACATCAGTTTGCTTTAAAACCTATTTTATAAATCTTAAAATGACCAAAATGCCCTTACGGGACTTAATTTGGTTTAAAAATCTTTTTGGGTATAATTGTTGATATCCTACTGATATCATAACATATTTAAAGCATAATAACTTATGGAACTTGTACATGACTCATCCGGCTGCGCGTTCGGTATGGTTTATGTAACTAGTTTGCATAAATTAGCCGAAACGTGTCAAAACTTATCATTTTAACTTCAAAATCCAGAATGTATTTAGTTTACCCATTTTATACAACTCTCCATACTTGTTGGGTCTAAATCACATTCCAATCCGGTCATCGCTTAATCTAGCGTTTCGTGTCGTAAACCTTTCTTTAAACTAACCGGTTTAAGTTTACAACTTAAATAAGACCCGTTAGTAATCTAATAGATTAATAAAACCTTCGTTCCAGATTAGGAGCCCCGGTAAAAGCTACTTGCACTATTTTGAATAGAATATACAGCTGAGTAGACAAATCTTGCATTTTAAGCTCAGGTAAATACTTTTAACTTATTTTCCCTTATACGGGCTTGGGATACGGTAAATTATTACCGCTTGGTCGGTTGTGGAATATTTAATCGATTAGTGGTTAATTCATTAACATAACCCGTTTTAATCTGTGTTGTTTGATATATAAACATTTGGGGGTTAACTACCGTGTCCTGGATATCCTTGGCATCATTTAAATGCAAATGGCCACGACCTAAGCACGGGGTGTAGGCATACACCTGACAGTTGCGATATGGTTTCTTTTCCCCCAAAAGGGAATTAAGATATAAGATATAACCACACGTGAGGATAACTCCTTGTGGACTATATTAGTGGTGTGTCTATTAATCATGTCTCGGCTTCTATCCTGGGCCCTGAACGTACGACAAACATATAAATCTGTATACAAGATTATTTTATATAATTATCCCAAGTTATAAAAGAATATTTGTGCCTTGTGCATTTAAATCTATTTTCATAAATGTTTTTCAAATGAGTCGGTTAATTGTATTTACCAGTGTAAACTAACGTATTTTCAAAAAGACTAAGTGACATGTACTATACGTAATTGGCTGGAAGCTCCTGGGCGTTAAGTAGAGGATCTTGCAAGTCCGTAATGCCTTATTTCTGCTGAACATGTTGTGTATTCGATTTAGATCCGCCTGTGGATTTAATATTACAAGTTCGAATGTAATTTCTTTTCAGTATTTTCTGACAACTGGGTTTGTAATAATATTTTATATTCCAAGATTTCCACTGTGCTATTCTATGTATGTTTGACTATGATGATATCAATCTTACGTCACAATACTCCCCACCGGGCTGAGCTGTAAATATCGGGGGTGACAGGTTGGTATCAGAGCCAACGTTTGAGTGAATTAAACACTTACCTTTAGTGTTTAATCTCAAATGACACAGTAGCATATTCCTTAGACCTTCCGAGTCTAGACTTAACACAGAAATTCTCTCATCCCTATTAAGTAAACATTGTTTCGATTTTATGTGTTTTGAATATGACGCCAGGCAAAGAAGCTGTTGATGGAAATTCTCCACATCCGAAGCCTAGAAATGCTAAGCTTCGTACCACGGCTAAGATTAACGTGCAACCAGTTGGAGGAAAGACCTTTGTGGACCTATTCCCAAAATCAAACCTATATAAACTCTTAACCAGACTTCAGAGTCCATACCAGAAGGTCCCTGAGGCTCCCATATTGAAGATGATACATGTGGATGCTATTAATCCCTATTTCCTATCTCTGAGTTTTGGAATTCCAGACTTGGACTATACCAGTCAAAACCTAATCCGTGATCCATGTCATTTCTTTAACCATTGAATCCTTGGATTCTATTTTTGCAACGGATCCTGAATTGAATTGTTTACATTTATTCACTAAGATCTTCAGAGTTGCTACTGCGTACGATAAATAAAGAAGAAGAAACAATCAGAATAAAGCAAGGAAGACATTAGAAAACCCTTCTTCCACTATATTTCATTTTTCCCTTTCCCTATATGGGCATTTAATTATTGAAGTCCTTTGTGGACATATTATTTCATCATAGTCCTTGTGGACCTACCTCTCCTGAAAAGACCCTGTATATATACATTTATCTATTATAGTCCCTTTAAGGACATTATATTTCAATATAGTCCTTTCGAGGACATTATATTTCAATAATAGTCCCTTCGTGGGCATTATACTTCAAAATAGTCCTTTCATGGATTTTATACTCCATTATAGTCCTTACATGGACATGTTATTTCATTAAAATCCTTTTGTAAACATGTTATTTCATTAAAATCCCCTGGCGAATATAATAATTCATCATAGTCCTTTCGAGGACATATCGTCTCACTATAATCCCAATGTTAACATAACTTATAGTCCCTATATGGACTTATATTTTCCTTTCCGTTCCCACGTGGACTAGTATTACTTTGAAGTCCTTATAAGGGACCTATCTCTTCTGTATAGTCCCTGTGTGGACATTTGTTTATTATAATTCCCTAATGAACATATATTTCGATTTAAGTCCTTTAAATATACCAATAAAGTCCTTTTATGGACGCATTATTTCATTAAAAAATCCCTTGGGGATATGCAATTTCGATATAGTTCCTTTAGGGACACGAGATTTCACTATAGTCCCTTAGCGGACATGACATTTCATTATAGTCCCTTCATGGGCAAACTATTTTAATATAGTCCCTATACGGACTTATAATATTTTATAGTCCTTATACGGACTTATATTTTTCTTTTAGTCCTCTGTGGACAAATAAAATACTAAAAGTCCTGATAAAGGCACTATTGTAGAATTCTTAATGATTTATGGAAAGTTTTGAAAATTTTAAATAGGTATTCATTTCGTCCTTTATCAAACAATAGTATCAATTTGATTCGAACTTTATTGATTTGCTAAATAATTTCAAAAGATCTTCTTAATGGTATAACATAGCCAATATGTCAATACAGACATGCTATGATGGTAAAACCCTCTTAAGACAATTAATCCTTGATAACATCTAAGAACATGTTAACACTCCTGGCAGTGTGACCTGAGAAACCGCACCAGCCGTCAAGGTATTTGGAGTATGTCCAAGCTGCCTATATGATCGAATTAGATCATGGCGAGTATCATCAATGCGATGAATCGAAATATAAACATCCATTAGTGATGGAGTGCCTACGGGCTAAACTTGTTGTCCAATAAGACAACGACAGTTGTGGTCTACGACCCCCTGTCTAAAAATGCTGGACTATGTCCAAGCCTCATAGTCTAAAAGATCACTATGATCATGAAAAATATCATCTAATACGATGATCACATTATTTAACATCCCTTAGTGATGTTTCACCTACGGGCTATATACCATATTGTCCAATAGTGACATTGACAAATGTGGCCGTTATGGTTAACCATCCAAGGTGATGGGCAATGCCCAAGTCTTATAGTCTATAAGATCGATAAGATCATGACTAATATCCTAAATTATGATAATTATATATATATATATATGTATGTATAAACATCCATTAGTAATGTCCATTGATTGGCCTTTGTGGCAAAATAAATCGTCTTTCAAAGCAATGACAGATGTAGTGTATGACTCTCTGCCCAAAGGTGATGAACTATGTTCAAACCTTATAGTCTCTGATCAAATAAGATTGCGACTTATATATTTAAATGTCCTCCGTGACAGGCCTTTTGTGCCATATCCTATATGTCCTTTGCGACAAGGCCTTCGTGCCTGTGTCTATGTGCCACATTATAAGTCCTTTGTGACAAGCCTATGTGCTACATTTATACGTCCTTCATAACGGACTTATGTTCCATATTTTAGAAGTCCTTGTGACGAGCTTTCCAGCAATCCAGAATCGTCAATAAGACAAAGACAGTTATGACATTATGTTTTCCCTGTCAAAGGTAATGGACTCGGTCCAAACCATAAATGCCATTAATGGTCCTTTTGTGACCTAGGCTAATTGTAATTGATAAACACTCAAATAACATTCATTAGGAATGTTCATACTCTATTAGCCTATATGGCTTAATGATACCATGGCTAATGTAGTTACGTCGTCAGGATGATGACTAGCTATTGTAATGCAACTAAGTAATTGTTTCATTTGGTGTTTAGGACCAAGTCTGGAGTATGGAAAACTCAGATAAGACAACTAATAGACGCGATATTAATGATGTGACATGTGCTAATGATGCTACAAATGTGAACCTCAATGTTAACGAAGTTAATCTCCAAGCTGTGATTGGCGCAGCTGTTGGAAAACTATGGGAAAGGTCATGAAAAAGTTCAAAGAGCCCGAGGCTACTTGCTCCAAATCCCATTTAAAACCACACTCCTTTGCTCATGAGAAGAATTTTGTTCATGTCTCGAATGCAAAGAATAAACCAAAAAGGAAAAGGGAGGAGGACAACTCCCATAAATCTAAGAAAAAGGAGAAGTTTGAGCTCAATAAGAACCAACAAAAGTCCAATAAGAAGCCTGTATGCAAGACCTGCTATAAAAGACACTGGGGACAGTGTCGATTGGAAAAAAAGACCAAAGCAGTGTGGCGTCTGTAAAAGAACTGGTCATAAGTCCCACGAATGTAGGAACATAAAGAATGCAGTCTGTTTCGGCTATGGCGAGAAAGGCCACATCAGGTCTAGATGCCCTAAGACTGTCAAGCGAGGTATAGCTAAGTATAGAGAGACTAAGAATGGAGGCGCCTAAACCCTCCTAATGAATGCCAGAGGCAGTTCATATCAATAATGACACCGGGTACATCCCTTATTGTGAATCAATGATATTATTGCTAAGAATTATGTTTTGATTCAGGTACTGCTAAGTCTTTCATAGATCATAAGCTTAGCAAACTTTTAGAATTTTCCCATAAGAACTCCAGATATTAGTATAAGGTAAAACTTACCGACGGAAATCATAGGAACCATTTCTTCTATTCTTGTCAGAAATCTTCATTCGTAAAATCTAGAGTACTCTCTCCCCAAATGGAGTACGACAATATATGTTATTTTATTTTATTATCTCATTGATTTCTATCAACTGCGAATACCAGACTGTATGATAAAAGCACCATATGAGGATTGGTGTATCTTAATGTGTTCCATAGATTGCTTCCATGCCTGATCAGTATGGAGGTTTAATGCATGGAACCACTAAGATATCCCAATGGTCATATTGTACTAAAGTCAGCTAATGGTATACAAAGAAGATATCCAGAATAGAAATGTCCTTGTAAGTGTCACTAATTAAGGCATCCATGCATTCGTAAAGTAAATGTGTCATTTATCTGACACAGGTAATGATAGATGAACTGAAGCATGAGATTTAGAATATCTCTTTAATTTATGTGTTTATTGATTATCTTCTCCAAGGAACTACCCTGTTTACCTCTTGAGAGGCAAGTAGAGTTAAGATTAACATCTCGCTTAGGGCTGCATTTATTGTAAAAGCTCCATATCGGTTAGTACAACGAAAATGGAATAACTAAGAGTCAATCAGAAAAGCTTTTAGAGAAGATTTCATAAAGCCTAGCTCATCATTCTTAGAGCTCCAATATTATTATTTAAGAAAGACGGTTCAATGCGCATATGCATTGATTTCCACAACCCTAACTAGGTAACGATTAAGAGTTACTATCAGATGCCCAGGATCGTCGATTTGTTCGACTAACAATGAGAGTAGCTATTCTTTAAGATTGAATTAGGTAATAATTAGAGTGACTATCTCACTATAATTAAGTTCTCCTACGACTAATAGTTGTTATATAAGTATCAAGGTTGCTCCTTTGGAGACCTTGTATAGATGGAATGTCAAACGCCCGTTTGATGGACAGAAGTTTGGTAAGTCCAATTATCAAGATCTGAAGTTACCCTGGAGACAATGGATAAGATCATACAAATCTGTGATCGTCTGAAAGCTGCCAGTAATCGGCAGAAAATCAATGTTGATAAGAGTCGCAAACCTCTTGAGTTCTCAATAAGGAACAAGATTCAGCAGAAAGTACCACCCTAGAAAGGTGTGCTGCATTTTGATGTAACGGAAAAGTTAAACTCTAAATATATAGGACCATTCGAGAAAATCGGATACGTCAAGATCGGTAGCCTATAAGCTAAAACTTACCTGAGGAACTTGATGGTATTCACAATGTGTGCCACATTTGTGATTTCAGGATATGGCTAGCCGTTAAGTCAATAACATCATCACATATTGATATGTAGATTAATGAGAACTTATGGTTTATTGAGAAACCCATATCGATTAAGGATCGACAGGTTAAGAAGCTCTGAAAAGAAAGTATGTACCTATTGTATAGGTCAACTGAGATGCCGTAGAGGCCCCAAATATGTTGCAGAAGTTAAGTCCATTATATGACAGAAAGTACTTCCATCTTCTGAGCAAATCTCGAGGTCGAGATTTCTTTTAAGGGGGTGAGGATCAACACCTCATAAAATCATGACCAATGATGTGTTGACATGTGTACTAAACCCTAATGAAGTCAAACGTTGACTATAAAGGACTAATTTTGTGAAAAATCAAAAACTTTGAATGCGAAAGGACTAAAAGTGTCAACATGCTTAAACTAAGCGTCTGAATAACCTTACACGGTATTCGTATTCGCAAATGAGCCAATTGTTGGTCGAGAGGAGCCGTTTGCGTAATTATTTGAAGTTTTGCGCGTCGAAGGGTTAAAAGTGTCAACTTGTTAACTCTTACCTCTGGGTGACCTTTCAACAAACCAAGAGCTTCATGATGTTCGATCATACTATCGGGAATGCCTAATATTGGCCATCTAAGGCTTTTATGCCAATAAGTGATGTTACGCGCAAGGTTGCAAGTTAAAGGGGTTAAAAGCGTCAACATGTTTAATGTTTGATAATACTTACATGAATGTCTAATGTGGGCTACATAGGGCTTTGATTCCATTAAACGATAATACACACAAGTTTGTGCGTTAAAGAGACCAAAAGCGTCAACTTCTAAAACTACACCTTTGAGTGACCATTTAAGCGAACTAAAAACTCCGCGATGTTCGTTCATACACTTTGGAGTATTTAATACTGGCCATGTAAGACTTTTATGCCGTTTCGCGTTAATGCACGCGAATTCGCGAATTAAGGGGTTAAAAGCGTTAACACGCGAAACTACACTTTAGGGTGATCTTTTGAACGAACCGGGAACTCCGTAATGCTCGGCCGCACTCCTTAGAGTGCCTACGGTTAGTCACCCTGTATTAACATATTATGATGGATTTAGAAACTTATGTGCCAAAAGTGTCAATACAATAAAAGAAGCTCATGTAATGAAGGGTTGTTTTTGACAAGAAATGAAACTGGTGCCTGACTAAAACTGTCTTCATGGGCTGCCATGTTGTATATCAGCAGCAACAAATTGTTTTCTTAAAAATGTTGGATCGCTTATTACTCGATCATCATTCCTACCTAAAATAACTAAAACATTGAAGGGACCAAATCCGCCAATCAGCTAAAGCTGATTTCTTTGGCTGGGCTGACCCTTGTCACGGGTCGTGACCCAAGTCCGGGCCTGCTCTCTCGGGCCACCAAGCTGCATATCAGCAGCAACATAATAGTACTGTAGTTGTTGGTTTATACTCTCCATGATCTACAAACAATTAAAAGCTGCAAATAAGACTACAGGGACCAAACGCACCAAACTGCCAAACTTGTTGCCGGACTCGGCCGACTCGCGAGTCGCGTAGGCCTGGGCTGGTCTCGTTCGCGGGCTCCCAAAGCCCAAACAACAGCTGCATGTTGTTTTAAGTTGCTGTTTTTAGGTTCTTGTTTGATCTTCTCTCATCTCTAAACCATTTAACTGAATCTAGGGGCTTGTCTACTGTTTATAAAACCAGAATTACACTTGTTTTAATCCTAGAACTCCCTAAGACACTTGTTGATCATCCAATCATCCTCTAAACTCTATAAAAGGGG
This sequence comes from Helianthus annuus, assembly GCF_002127325.2. Lineage (NCBI taxonomy): Eukaryota > Viridiplantae > Streptophyta > Magnoliopsida > Asterales > Asteraceae > Helianthus > Helianthus annuus. The sequence goes on along the minus strand of NC_035439.2, from coordinate 47,511,895 downwards.
TGTTGAATTCATTTCGAAATTCACACCTTCATTCCCTTCTTGCTCTTTCTATCAATTCTAGAGGATCCTGAACATTTTGGAACCTCCCTTGAGTTCTATTCAGTCCATAGGACCATATGTAAGTTGTGACAACTCGTATTTCAAACTTCTATTTGTACTTTGATGTAACCAGTGGGAACGTTATGTGATTATGTGAAACTTGGTTGATTGGTTGATTGTTTAATGAAATGATATGTGTTTTTACATGTGAATGTGTATGTACTTGTATGATCCGAATCGCACAAGAACCACTCGATCGCACAAGCCCACTCGGACCATACTCTTTGCACTAGAACCACAAAGGCGGCCCATGATGGGTTCGGCCCACTTCCTTTGCATGCATAACCTTAGGAGGAGGGGGTATACTCCTCATTAGTTGCAAAACACACAACACACACAAACCCTACCCTCTCATTCTCTCCTCTCGAAGCCGACGACATCACATCCCCTCTCCACCGAAGCTTTTGTGTTCGGATCAATCCGTGTTCCCTTCTCTAACCGGTTAGTGTTTTTAGTATTGATTGTATGTTGAATGATGTTGTGATATATATATATATATGCTCTACATGATGATTTAGGGGTGATATATGATTGATGGTGATGTAAACTGTTGATGTTTGATGTTCATAATAATCGGCTCACATGTGTACTTGATGATATTCATACGATTCGGATTGCATGATCTAGAGTTAGAACCGAACACATAATAATCAGCTGTGATGTGTTATTAATCGGATGATTGTTGTGTTGTTATGAAGGGTGCATGTTAGTAATCAAGCCATGAATCTGTTAATGTGTGAAGGTGTGGTTGATAATTATGTGATGAATGATTTTAGGGTTCATATGATTTGGTGATAATTGCTCTGTTTGATCTTGGAAAACTGTTAGATGTCGATTGATAATCTCATAAATGGAAACCATGTAACTAATTGATTGTTGACTAAATCGGAAAATGGAAACAATGTAACTGATTTCATGAATTAAGGAAGTTTGTTAACTGGTCGCACAAGCTCTTGAATCGCACAAGAGCTCAATCGCACAAGGCGACTGATCGCACAAGTACCAGACGCACAAGTGCAGTCGCACAAGTTAGGTACCTCACATAGAGCACAGTGTACAACACAGCGTATGCATGATTGCACAAGACCTTGTGGATCGTACAAGATGGTGCCGATCGCACAAGGCTTGGGCCACACACGAGCGTTTGGACTATTGGGCCTTAAAGCCCAATATCTTGTCACACGGGCTAACCCAACCGCACAACCCGACTGAATCGCACAAGTCATCCGGGTCGCACAAGATCACTGCTTGGGCTGAGTATACTGTTGGACTTCTTAATTGTTGGGCCGGGTTTTATTTGGGCTTCTTTGGATGAATCGCACAAGTTGGCTTTGTTACATGACTGTTAACGTGTTACCATGATTAATACGTGTACATAACCTGTTACTTCTGTGAAAACTTATGTGCACTACGTAAAACCTAGACCTGACTTGTACGGTAACCATGATAGGACGTGGTTGACCACTTATAGCTCAAGTAACCATTTCGTGTATCTGCCGAGCAAACCAAGGTGAGTTCACACTCTCTCCAAGGCATGGGATTCCCAAGGGTTGGGAATGGGTAAGCGAACCAAACAAAAATTACTACCATCCTCTGGGAGTAGGATGCTAAGATTACACACTGGACCAAACCTCTATCATTTAAGTCCCTCATCATATCGACTTAATCGCCGAGGCCTATGGCGAGCGGGTCATTAGTTAATAGCGCTATTAGGTTTAACAAACCTCACACCGTGCCAGTCGGATGGGCGTGTACTAATGGACTATGGGCAAAGGGTCAATGCTGATAGACATTGACTTAGGGCACCTCTTACATTTTCGTAGCAGTCGATACACTCGGTCTAGTAACACATGGGAAGCCCCCACTAATCTTCGCATACATGTCTGGGAGACCGCGATACGAATTAATACGATACATGGATTACAAAACGAACTCATGATTTACGAAACGAACACGATAACTAAACAACCCACTGTGAACTCGCTCAACTTTGTTGTTGACTCGTTGTTACATGCCTTGCAGGTCAATAGGTACTCACGGAGCTTGCACAGGGAGGCGCAGTCGTTGTGGGACAGGGATCGTGGATACCATGTTAAACATTTATGACATTTCAAACTTATACTTACGATGGGTTTTACAATTATGCTTCCGCTAAACATTGAACTATACTTGTGTTTTGAACACCTTTCATATTGTAGCTTGAATTACATTTACTACTTACATTGTTCAATATGATTGATGGCTTGATCCAGGTCATGTCACGCCTCCAGGCGGTGATACTCCACGTGTGGATTTTGGGGGTGTGACAGATTGGTATCAGAGCCAGGTTTATAGTGAACTTGGTTTTAATAAGGGGAAAAAGTTTTTGTTAAAACCAGACTATAACATGTACAGTGCTCAACGATCCACAACGACGCTTCGCTCCACGTGCAAGACTCAACATTCTAGGTGATATGACTTATGTTTACATTGCCTACTTGTTAGATTACATGGAAACTTTGCTCATGGTATGCTTAGACAAACGTAACAACTATTGCTTGAGAACACATATGTGCTTACTCTCTTCTGTCATCGCACTTTCGCGAACCTTTCCTTACCCATATTTTCTTTGGTATGAAGATCATGGCTGGACGCGTTAACCTAACTCAAGCCCAGTTGACGGCTTTGATCAATGAACGAGTTGCTGAGGCACTCGCAGCCGCTCAGGCAGGAGGTATAACCTGCTATGGCAACTTACTCTAGGATCTTCAGATCCTACTCTCTCAAACCAACTCTCGTGTTTAATTTTTATTCCCTCTTGTCTACACAACAGGCCAGTTTGCTCAGCAGCCTGCATGCACGTTCAAAACTTTCATGGACTGTCGTCCTAGCACTTTCAGTGGCACAGAAGGAGCAGTTGGACTCCTCCACTGGTTCGAGAAGCTCGAGTCAGTCTTCGAAATGTGTGAATGCCCTGAGGCACGAAGGGTGAAGTATGCCACTGGTACTCTCGAAGGCATCGCGCTGACTTGGTGGAATGCGCAAGTTCAGATGCTGGGGTTGGCGGCTGCCAATGCCACCCCATGGAACGATTTAAAGGAACTGATCAAGCGGGAATATTGTATTCGTGATGACATCCACAAGCTGGAAGTGGAGTTCTTTAACCTGAAGATGACGGGGTCAGAAATAGAGGCGTATACGAAACGGTCAAACGAGCTGGCCATCTTGTGTCCAACTATGGTGAACCCTCCCATCAAGCGTATAGAGCTGTACCCTAGAGGCTTAGTACCAGAAATTCAAAGTCATGTGACATCGGCCAACCTTGCTACCATCCAGGATATTACTCGTCTAGCTCATCGTCTCACAGACCAGGCAGTGGAACAGAACAGACTGCCTAAACGTATCAGTACTACCACTGCCGCTACCACTACTGCTACTCCCAGTGACAACAAGCAAAAATGGGATGGAACCTCTAGCAAGGGTTCAACTTTGGTTTAGTCCCAGGCGCAGCAGCAAAAGACAGATGACTACCAGAGCCCCAGTCAGCAGTCTTCTGGTAGTCACGGGCAGGGTGGATACCGAGGAAATCACCCAAGGTGCAACAGATGCAATAGGCACCACAGTGGTCAGTGCAACAAGGGTCGTTGTCAGAGGTATCTCAAGATGGGTCATGAAGCTAACGATTGCAGGAGCTCACGACCTACGAATCAGAACCAGCAACAACAACCACCAGCTCCACAGAACCAGCAGCAGCAACAGCAGCGAGGCAACAGGGGATGCTTTCAATGTGGTGCTGAAGGCCACTTCAAGCGAGACTGCCCCTAGTTAAACCGAAACCAGAACAACAACAACAATGATCAGAGCAATGGGAACAACAACGTGGGAAACAATGATGGAAACAACGGTGCTAGGGGTCGTGCGTTCGTGCTGGGTCAGGGTGATGCAAGGAATGATCCTAACGTAGTGATGGGTAAGTTCCCTCTCGACGACTTTTATGTTATTGTATTATTTGATTCAGGTGCGGATACCAGTTATGTGTCTTTAAAAGTTAGTCAAATGCTTAAACGTACACCAACTCCTTTAAACACCAAGTATGTCGTAGAGTTAGCTAATGGTAAGAGTTTAGAAGCCACGCACATAGTCAAGGGTTGTAACATCGTTTTAGCTGGTTAGACCTTCTCTATCGATCTCATTCCTATAGTTCTGGGTAGTTTTGACATCGACATTGGGATGGATTGGTTATCCCAACAGCAAGCAGAGATCCTATGCAAAGAGAAGATTGTTCGTATTCCTCGTTCCAGTCAGGAACCTCTCGTGATTCAAGGCGACAAGAGTGGTGCTGTGGTGGGCATCATCTCTTTCCTAAAGGCCCAGAAGTGTTTGCGGAAGGACCACACTGCTATACTAGCCCTCGTTACTGACACATCAGCGAAAGAGAAGAATATCGAGGATATTCCTGTAGTACGTGACTTTCCTTAAGTGTTCCCTGAGGAATTACCTGGGCTACCGCCTCATCGCCAGGTCGAATTCCAAATCAAGCTAGCTCTGGGAGCAGCACCCATAGCTCGAGCACCTTATAGTTTAGCTCCATCAGAACTGGAAGAACTGTCCAAGCAACTACAAGAACTCTTGGAAAAGGGTTTCATTCATCCTAGCTCTTCGCCCTGGGGAGCTCTAGTTTTATTTGTGAAAAAGAAAGACGGTACCTTCAGAATGTGCATTGACTATCGTGAACTCAACAAGGTAACCGTGAAGAATCGCTATCCTCTTCCGCGCATTGACGACTTGTTCGACCAATTGCAAGGGTCGAGCTACTATTCGAAGATTGACCTGAGGTCAGGCTACCATCAACTGAGAGTCCGCGACGAGGACATCTCTAAGACAGCATTCAGGACTCGCTATGGATATTACGAGTTCCTGGTTATGCCTTTCGGATTGACAAACGCACCTGCGGTCTTCATGGACCTTATGAACAGAGTGTGCAAGCCTTACTTAGATAAGTTCATCATAGTATTCATCGACGACATCCTGATCTATTCTAAGAGTCAGGAGGAACACGGGCATCATCTACGGCTTATATTGGGACTCCTTCAAACAGAACAATTGTATGCCAAGTTCTCAAAATGCGACTTCTGGCTTTGTGAAGTCCATTTTCTAGGCCACGTGGTCAACAAGGATGGGATTCATGTTGATCCATCCAAGGTAGACTCGATTAAGAACTGGCCTGCACCTCGTACACCAACGGAAATCCGCCAATTCTTGGGTTTGGTAGGCTACTACAGAAGGTTCATCAAAGACTTCTCAAAGATTGCACAGCCGCTTACACTACTAACGCAGAACGGCGTTACTTATCATTGGGGTAATACACAGGAAGTAGCTTTTCAACACCTAAAGGATAGACTTTGTAGCGCACCTATCCTCTCATTGCCTGAAGGCACAAACGATTTTGTGGTTTATTGCAACGCATCCATTCAGGGTCTTGGGTGTGTGTTGATGCAACGTGACAAGGTCATAGCCTACGCATCACGCCAACTTAAAGTTCATGAACGAAACTATACTACACACGATTTAGAGCTGGGAGCTGTGGTTTTCGCGCTTAAGATATGGAGACATCACCTGTACGGTACCAAGTGCACCATCTACACCGATCACAGGAGTCTCGAGCTTATCTTCAAGCAAAAGGAGTTGAACATGCGACAACGACGATGGGTCGAGCTGTTGAATGATTACGAATGCGCAATCAAGTACCATCCAGGCAAAGCCAATGTTGTGGCTGACGCCCTCAGTCGAATGGACACTACACCTAGGCGTGTACGAGCACTTCAACTTACCATCCAGTCTAGTCTTTCGGCACAGATACAGGATGCTCAGGTAGAAGCATTGAAACTAGAAAACGTCAAGACTAAAGCCCTACGCGGCTCAAGGCAACGGTTAGAACAAAAGGAAGACGGCGCCTACTACGTATCAGGACGCATCTGGGTCCCACTTTTTGGCAACTTACGCGAGCTTGTAATGGATGAAGCCCATAAGTCTCGCTACTCGGTATATCCTAGTTCGAATAAGATGTACCACGATCTCAGAACTACGTATTGGTGGCCTAGCATGAAAGCCCACATAGCAACCTACGTTAGCAAATGTTTGACTTGTGCGAGAGTCAAGACGGAGTATCAGAAACCATCAGGCCTACTTCAGTAACCAAAGATACCACAATGGAAATGGGAGGAAATTTCCATGGATTTTGTTACTGGCCTGCCTAGATCTCAACGAGGTAATGGTACTATTTGGGTGATCGTGGATCGACTCACAAAGTCTGCACACTTCTTGGCTATTAAGGAAACAGACAAGTTCTCTACCTTAGCAGACATTTACTTAAAGGAAGTGGTTTCGAGGCACGGGGTGCCAACCTCCATTATTTTCAATCGTGATGCACGATTTACTTCAGAACTGTGGCAAGCGATGCAGAAATCTTTTGGCTCACGATTGGACATGAGCACAGCTTATCACCCTCAGACGGATGGGCAGTCTGAGCGCACTATTCAAACTCTGGAAGACATGCTGCGTGCATGTGTAATCGATTTCGGCAACAGCTGGGAAAAACATCTCCCGTTAGTGGAGTTTTCGTACAACAACAGTTACCACACCAGCATTCAAGCCGCTCCATTTGAGGCATTGTACGGGCGTAAATGTCGATCACCTCTTTGTTGGGCAGAGGTGGGTGACAGTCAGATCACGGGTCCAGAACTTGTAGTTGACGCAACCGAAAGAATTGCTCAGATACGACAACGCATGGCGGCAGCTCGTGACCGTCAGAAAAGCTACGCTGATAAGCGCAGGAAACCACTCGAGTTCCAGGTTGGGGATTGAGTGCTACTCAAAGTCTCACCTTGGAATGGTGTGGTTCGTTTTGGCAAACGAGGCAAGCTCAATCCGCGGTATGTCAGACCGTTCGAAATCATAGAAAGAATAGGGAAAGTGGCCTACAAACCGAACCTACAAGCAGAACTCGGTGGAGTTCACAACGTTTTTCACGTGTCAAATCTGAAGAAGTGTCTGTCAGATGAGACCCTCATAGTTCCTCTTAAGGAACTCACTATCGACGATCAGTTGTGATTCGTCGAAGAACCAGTTGAAATCATGGACCGGGATGTTAAGGTCCTCAAGCACACCAGAATACCTCTTGTACGAGTTCGTTGGAACTCCCGTCGTGGCCCAGAGTTCACCTAGGAACGCAAAGATCAGATGAAACAAAAGTATCCCCAATTGTTCGCAAACAGTACAACCACTACTGAGGCTGAAGCTACCACGGAATTTCGGGACGAAATTCCAAACCAACAGGGGAAGGATGTGACACCCCAGGAAAACCATGCAACTTAACTAGCTTCCTCAGTGAGTACGTACCAAATTTCGGGACGAAATTTCTTTTAATTTGGGGATAATGTGACAACTCGTATTTCAGACCTCTATTTGTACTTTGATGTAACCAGTGGGAACGTTATGTGATTATGTGAAACTTGGTTGATTGGTTGATTGTTTAATGAAATGATATGTGTTTTTACATGTGAATGTGTATGTACTTGTATGATCCGAATCGCACAACAACCACTCGATCGCACAAGCCCACTCGGACCATACTCTTTGCACTAGAACCACAAAGGCGGCCCATGATGGTTTCGACCCACTTCCTTTTCACGCATAACCTTAGGAGGAGGGGGTATACTCCTCATTAGTTGCAAAACACACAACACACATAAACCCTACCCTCTCATTCTCTCTTCTCGAAGCCGACGGCAGCACATCCCCTCTCCACCGAAGCTTTTGTGTTCGGATCAATCCTTGTTCCCTTCTCTAACCGGTTAGTGTTTTTAGTATTGATTGTATGTTGAATGATGTTGTGATATATATATATATATGCTCTACATGATGATTTAGGGGTGATATATGATTGATGGTGATGTAAACTGTTGATGTTTGATGTTCATAATAAACGGCTCACATGTGTACTTGATGATATTCATACGATTCGGATTGCATGATCTATAGTTAGAACCGAACACATAATAATCGGTTGTGATGTGTTATTAATCGGATGATTGTTGTGTTGTTATGAAGGGTGCATGTTAGTAATCAAGCCATGAATCTGTTAATATGTGAAGGTGTGGTTGATAATTATGTGATAAATGATTTTAGGGTTCATATGATTTGGTGATAATTGCTCTGTTTGATCTTGGAAAATTGTTAGATGTCGATTAATAATCTCATAAATGGAAACCATTTAACTAATTGATTGTTGACTAAATCAGAAAATGGAAACAATGTAACTGATTTCATGAATTAAGGAAGTTTGTTAACTGGTCGCATAAGCTCTTGAATCGCACAAGAGTTCAATTGCACAAGGCGACTGATCGCACAAGTACCAGACGCACAAGTGCAGTCGCACAAGTTAGGTACCTCACATAGAGCACAGTGTACAACACAGCGTATGCATGATCGCACAAGACCTTGTGGATCGCACAAGATGGTGCCGATCGCACAAGGCTTGGGCCACACACGAGCGTTTGAACTATTGGGCCTTGAAGCCCAATATCTTGTCACACGGGCTAACCCAACCGCACAACCCGACTGAGTCGCACAAGTCGTCCGGGTCGCACAAGATCAGTGCTTGGGCCGAGTATACTGTTGGGCTTCTTAATTGTTGGGCCGGGTTTTATTTGGGCTTCTTTGGATGAACCGCACAAGTTGGATTTGTTACATGACTGTTAACGTGTTACCATGATTAATACATGTACATAACCTGTTAGTTCCGTGAAAACTTATGGGCACTACGTAAAACCTAGACCTGACTTGTACGGTAACCATGATAGGACGTGGTTGACCATTTATAGCTCAAGTAACCATTTCGTGTATCTGCTGAGCAAACCAAGGTGAGTTCACACTCTCTCCAAGGCATGGGATTCCCAAGGGTTGGGAATGGGTAAGCGAACCAAACAAAAATTACTACCATCCTCTGGGAGTAGGATGCCAAGATTACACACTGGACCAAACCTCTATCATTTAAGTCCCTCATCATATCGACTTAATCGCCGAGGCCTATGGCGAGCGGGTCATTAGTTAATAGCGCTATTCGGTTTAACAAACCTCACACCGTGCCAGTCGGACGGGCGTGTACTAATGGACTATGGGCAAAGGGTCAATGCTGATAGACATTGACTTAGGGCACCTCTTACATTTTTGTAGCAGTCGATACACTCGGTCTAGTAACACATGGGAAGCCCCCATTAATCTTCGCACACATGTCTGGGAGACCGCGATATGAATTAATACGATACATGGATTACAAAACGAACTCATAATTTACGAAACGAACATGATAACTAAACAACCCACTATGAACTCGCTCAACTTTGTTGTTGACTCGTTGTTACATGCCTTGCAGGTCAATAGGTAATCATGGAGCTTGCATAGGGAGGCGCAGTTGTTGTGGGACATGGATCGTGGATACCATGTTAAACATTTATGACATTTCAAACTTATACTTATGATGGGTTTTACAATTATGCTTTCGCTAAACATTGAACTATACTTGTGTTTTGAACACCTTTCATATTGTAGATTGAATTACATTTACTACTTACATTGTTCAATATGATTGGTGGCTTGATCCTGGTCATGTCACGCCTCCAGGCGGTGATACTCCGCGTGTGGATTTTGGGGGTGTGACACAAGTGTCCTTTCGTGACTAGTTTATTTTATTTGGCTTAAAAAGCCGAAAAGTCAAGCGTTTACGATAAACGCTTTGACTTTTAGTTAGACCGTAAACGGTCAAGCCATTGTTCGCAATGAACATGGCTACGTGATCATAATTAGGTAGGTGTTAAACCTTCAAATGGGCACCTCCTAATAATCACGTTTGCTTGGTCAATTGATGAGTCAACGTAATCTTGTTTTAAAAAGTCAACGGGACAGTTTTTGAAATAATTGCGATATGAGTTTAGAAATGTTCTAAAATACGTTTTATCACATAAACAACTTGGTAATAATTATTAGAACATGTGAAGACATGTTCGGCTCGTCAATTCCAGTTTTAGGGTCTGTTCGCAACCGAAAGTCGCGAAGTTTGACTTCTGCATCGAATTTTGATTATGAACCGAATTAGATTAGTTTGCTACTGATTTTAGGTTCTGTTATGATCATAATTTAATGTAGCATAACCCTATAAGGTTATATTACACGATCATACTAGAAATCTGAGTTATTTGCTTGTTTCCGTTATTATGCTTAACTTTGACTAGTATGCCCTTATAGCTTAAAAATGAGATTTTTGAATATATGGTCATATAAATAACTTTGTTACTGATATATAAACATGTCAAATTATTTTGACGTCATTTTCTGGTCTCAAACTAAAGTTATGCAAGATATCGTAAAACTTAACTTTTTATTCATTAAATTACGCTTTTGTGCATAAATAATGTTTAAACCCAAATTTTGGCACCAAACTCATTACATACTATTATGATATTATTTTTAGGGATTTTTGGAATGTTGGGTTAGATTATAAACTGACCATATCATTGAGTTCTTGTATAAATTCAATAAATGACGATAGTGCCCTTTTTGTTAATAAAATGAGATTAACAAATGATTAACATGCCAAACCTTTTCCTACTGATTTAATATGTAAAATAGAATATTTTAATCATTCAAGGCTGGTCAAAACCTCAGAATCATATAAACATCGCAAATATCGTCAATTATCGATTTTTACGCTAATTAGGTGCATAGTATGGTTTAAAACCATATTTGGCACCCAAGACTTGTTACCTACTGAAATTATGAATAATTTTTAATATTTTAACAGTAGGTATAAGTCACGAACTCAGACTTCCAATTTTTTTCCCTAAAGGCATATGTGAAATGACCAAAATACCCTTTCGAGGCATAGTTTGGCCATAAATGGTAAACCACACATATGTATGATATCCTACTGTTATAACATCATAAAATAAATGTTTTTACAGAATGTTTTAGACCAGAACATCAGTTTGCTTTAAAACCTCTTTTATAAATCTTAAAATGAGCAAAATGCCCTTACGAGACTTATTTGGTTTAAAAATCTTTTTGGGCATAATTGTTGATATCCTACTGATATCATAACATATTTAAAGCATAATAACTTATGGAACTTGTACATGACTCATCCGGCTACCCGCTATGCATATACGTGTTCGGTACGGTTTATGTAACTAGTTTGCATAAATTAGCCGAAACGGGTCAAACCTTATCATTTTAACTTCAAAATCCAGAATGTATTTAGTTTACCCATTTTATACAACTCTCCATACTTGTTGGGTCTAAATCACATTCCAATCCGGTCATCGCTTAATCTAGCGTTTCGTGCCATAAATCTTTCTTTAAACTAACCGGTCTAAGTTACAACTTAAATAAGACCCGTTATGTAACACCCCAACCCGACTTGGGCTGACGTGTCACTTATACAGTACGTTAGAGGTCAGAACATCATTCCATCAATTATAAAACTTTTACATTATTTCGAAAATTCGAAATATTGTACAAAACAGTTTAAACTTTAAAAAAAAATCCATGCGCGTCTTTAATCCCTCGAACCATCCATCCAAGTCTTCCCGACAGTCCTTGCAACCTAACGTACATAAGAAGGCTAATGTACGCCTGAGTAAACGGGATTTACTCAGTGGGACAACAACAACGCAATATATATTTTCTTAATAATATCTATCAAACAATATATATAACACATTCAGTTAGTCACCTTCAGTGCGTCATATTCAGTAGTTCAATACGTAGTCAGTTCACATTCAGTGCGTCACATAATCACATTCAGTAGTTCACATTTAGTTTTTCAGTGCGTCACCTTTCGGTGCGACACAATCAGTAGTTCAGTGCATCATAATTGAATATTTGCTAAAACAATATAACTATAAATTTAAATATAATAGCACAAAATCTTAAAGATCACAAAAGCGTACAATAACAAATCTAAATTTTCAACTACGAGGTAGTGGAAATCTAAATCCGTACACATATGTGGGGAGGAATCCGTACCTTAAGCGATGAACACGAAACTGAGATAACAAAATATTGCTATACGATCACCAAATCCTACAACATAGTTGTAATTTTATTTAGACACATTAACTTATGTTTGATACTTTGTTAAGTTCTTTATTAATTTCTATGGATATTTCATATATAATAGATTTATTTACCAACTGTTTGAAAATACAGATATTATTTTTATATGATTCTAATAACTCACAAAATCAAAATCAGTATTTATTAGTATTATCACAACTTATTACTTTTAAATATTGAAAAAAAACAAATGTTTCATAATATTTAACAAAATAGTCATTTTTATATTTCATAATCCTTTCATAAAAGAGTTAGATGCTTTAAATTTTTGGTACAACAAAAACTACTTACCTTTAATAATAATAATAATAATAATAATAATAATAATAATAATAATAATAATAATAATAATAATAATAATAATAATAATATCTATATGTATCTCAAAGATGAACTCAATATCAGTAAAACAAAACTAAACTAATAGTTATTTATAGTATTTAAATTTTCATTTTCTTTGATAGAAATATTAAATAAGGTATAAGAGATGGTGACAACACTTATTTTAAGAATTAAAAAGTATAAAATATTTAAGTTACCTGAGTGGTTCGTCAATTTTTCTGAACACAATTGCCAAGAACAAAAATTAGAGTAGAAAGATAAAAGGAATTTTGAGATTGGACATGGTTTTTGAAGTGTCAGAAGTAGGGGTTAGATCCCATTTAATAGGTGAAAATGCCTTTGTTATGAAGAAAAAAAATAATTAATGAGATAATAAAAATTGGTACATGGCATGCTTAAAAGAGAGTGGCACTTTAGACAAGGACAGCTATGCTTTTGAGGATATGGATCGAATTTTTTTTTCAATAACTGTATTGAGAACAATGAATATATAAACCACATAAATGCTTTTCATTTCTCTTATATTTTGTTTCTTTTATAACAAGAAAAATCACGTTTATTGGAAAAGTAACATTACTATTAAAATTTTAAATTTTGGGTGATTACAATACTATCCCCTTTAAAGAAAATTTCGTCCTCGAAATTTGCATAATAAGACATTAGTTATCAATGGAAGAAACAAAAACTTATATAAAAAGACAACCCGTTTATTCGATACTTATAAAAGTTATATATATTCGGAAGACAAGGTTCATAATCACAAGACTGGAATTTAAACAACGGGAATTCCTTCATCTCATTAAGGTTCACGGCCAATCACATCATACCCATGGTGTTCAGTTGGTTTATTGTCAACGGTTAAAGCGAAAACCGTTCCGCCTCTATTAGCTGGTATAGCGTTTGCTCCAGTGGAAATCTTCTTTTCAGTATCATTCGGTAGAAACGGGCAATTCTGGATTGTATGTCCAGTTTGTTTACACCTGAAACAACCCCCTGTGAGTTTAAGGCATACTCCACCATGGGTCTTTCCGCATGTGGAACATGGTTTACGGGGTTGATTCTGGGTTTGTGCAACGATCGCTTGGCTATTCTGGGGTGTAGGTGGGGAGTTCCGATTAGAATTTGACTTCTGGTTTCCGGTGAGTGGGATTTGGGTGGAAGTTTGTCCATTTGTTAAAGCCAGATTTTTCAAGAGGTCTCCACCATACTGAGGCTTCATAGTTCTGTTTGCTATTTCCAGATTTTGGACTGCATTAGCTACTTCAGTGATGTCTTTAAAGTCTTGGTTAACAACCAACCACTTAATCCGTTCACACAATGCCCATTTAAATTTCCCGGCTTGCGCAGCTGGGGATCCAACATTGGGTCCGACGAAGATAGCAAGCCTCGTGAAACGCTCCATGAACTCAGTCATAGGTTCGTCCTCCCTTTGTTTGATGGATGCAAATTCTCGAATGTATTCATCACGGAAGGCAACCGGAAAATATTGCTGGAAGAACAGTGTTTTGAAACCGTCCCATGGAAGTGTAGCAGCGAACGTATCACCGCCTCTGGCATGTTTCACAGTACGCCACCAGGTTTGGGCGTTATCTTCCAGTTTGTACGCAGCCAACCTTGTTTTAAATTCATCGCCCACTCCTAGAACTTCGAAGATCTTCTCAATGTGAGCAATCCAATTTTGTGCTTCTATTGGTGTAGCTGCAACACTGAAGGATCTTGGTTGTTGTTTTTGAAATCTAGACAACCATTTGTGAATGTCAACAGTGGGCGGTGTAATTAGATCCTTCACATTCTTGCCTTTTGGTGGTAAAGGTGGGGGAGTTGGAAAACGAGGAGGAGTTGGGGAACGAGGAGGAGTGGGAGGTGATTGGGTGCTCCTTGCGTCACTCATTTGCTGCTAACCATTTGCATGAAATCAGGGAGTACTTCAGTGTGCATTTGTTGGGTGACAGTTTGAATCAGATTTGGGAGTAACCCCTCAACCGCACGTTGGACTGCGTCATTAATCTTACGACATCTAGAAGTCGTGCCAGAGCTACGTAAACTGCGTCGGTTAGTTCTTTTGACCGGAGACATCTATGAGAACATAGAAAAGAGAAGGATGATAACAGATTTCTAGAGGGATAAAATTCTAGTTTGATGTCTACCCATTACCGCACAGGTTTTTTTTTAAATGTTTATCGACAGGAAGGAGCCTAAGCTCTGATACCATAACCGTAACACCCCAACCCGACTTGGGCTGACGTGTCACTTATACAGTACGTCAGAGGTCAGAACATCATTCCATCAATTATAAAACTTTTACATTATTTCAAAAATTCGAAATATTGTACAAAACATTTTAAACTTTAAAAAAATCCATGTGCGTCTTTAATCCCTCGAACCATCCATCCAAGTCTTCCCGACAGTCCTTGCAACCTAACGAACATAAGAAGGCAAATGTACGCCTGAGTAAACGGGGTTTACTCAGTGGGACAACAACAACGCAATATATATTTTCTTAATAATATCTATCAAACAATATATATAACACATTCAGGTAGTCACCTTCAGTGCGTCACATTCAGTAGTTCAATGCGTAGTCAGTTCACATTCAGTGCGTCACATAATCACATTCAGTAGTTCACATTCAGTTTTTCAGTGCGTCACCTTTCGGTGCGACACAATCAGTAGTTCAGTGCATCATACTTGAATATTTGCTAAAACAATATAACTATAAATTTAAATATAATAGCACAAAATCTTAAAGATCACAAAAGCATACAATAACAAATCTAAATTTTCAACTACGAGGTAGTGGAAATCTAAATCCGTACACATATGTGGGGAGGAATCCGTACCTTAAGCGATGAACACGAAACTGAGATAACAAAATATTGCTATACGATCACCAAATCCTACAACATAGTTGTAATTTTATTTAGACACATTAACTTATGTTTGATACTTTGTTTAAGTTCTTTATTAATTTCTATGGATATTTCATATATAATAGATTTATTTACCAACTGTTTGAAAATATAGATATTATTTTTATATGATTCTAATAACTCACAAAATCAAAATCAGTATTTATTAGTATTATCACAACTTATTACTTTTAAATATTGAAAAAAAAACAAACGTTTCATAATATTTAACAAAATAGTCATTTTTATATTTCATAATCCTTTCATAAAAGAGTTAGATGCTTTAAATTTTTGGTACAACAAAAACTACTTACCTTTAATAATAATAATAATATCTATATGTATCTCAAAGATGAACTCAATATCAGTAAAACAAAACTAAACTAATAGTTATTTATAGTATTTAAATTTTCATTTTCTTTGATAGAAATATTAAATAAGGTATAAGAGATGGTGACAACACTTATTTTAAGAATTAAAAAGTATAAAATATTTAAGTTACCTGAGTGGTTCGCCAATTTTTCTGAACACAATTGCCAAGAAGAAAAATTAGAGTAGAAAGATAAAAGGAATTTTGAGATTGGACATGGTTTTTGAAGTGTCAGAAGTAGGGGTTAGATCCCATTTTATAGGTGAAATGCCTTTGTTATGAAGAAAAAAAATAATTAATGAGATAAAAGGAATTTTGAGATTGGACATGGATCGAGTTTTTTTTTTTCAATAACTGTATTGAGAACAATGAATATATAAACCACATAAATGATTTTCATTTCTCTTATATTTTGTTTCTTTTATAACAAGAAAAATCACGTTTATTGGAAAAGTAACATTATTAAAATTTTAAATTTTGGGTGATTACACGTTAGTAATCTAATAAGTTAATAAAACCTTCGTTCCAGATTAGGAGCCCCGATAAAAGCTACTTGCACTAGTTTGAATAGAACATACGGCTGAGTAGACAAATCTTGCATTTTAAGCTCAGGTAAATACTTTTAGCTTATTTTCCCTCAAACGGGCTTGGGAGACGGTAAATTATTACCGCTTGGTCGGGTGTGGAATATTTAATCCATTAGTGGTTAATTCATTGACATAACCTGTTTTAATCTGTCTTTGATATATAAACATTTGGGGGTTAACGACCGTGTCCTGGATATCCTTGGCATCATTTAAATGCAAATGGCCACGACCTAAGCACGGGGTGTAGGCATACACCTGGCAGTTGCGATACGGTTTCTTTTCCCCCAAAGGGAATTAAGATATAAGATATAACCACATGTGAGGATAACTCCTTGTGGACTATATTAGTGGTGTGTCTATTAATCATGTCTCGGCTTCTATCCCGGGCCCTGAATGTACGACAAACATATAAATCTGTATACAAGATTATTTTATATAATTATCCCAAGTTATAAAAGAATATTTGTGCCTTGTGCATTTAAGTCAATTTTCATAAATGTTTTTCAAATGAATCGGTTAATTGTATTTACCAATGTAAACTGATGTATTTTCAAAAGACTAAGTGACAGGTACTATACGTAATTGGCTGGAAGCTCCTGGGCGTGAAGTAGAGGATCTTGCAAGTTCGTAATGCCTTATGTCTGCTGAACATGTTGTGTATTCGATTTAGATCCTCCTGTGGATTTAATATTACAAGTTCGAATGTAATTATCTTTTCAGTATTTTCTGACAATTTGGTTTGTAATAATATTTTGTATTCCATGACTTCCGCTGTGCTATTCTGTGTATGTTTGACTATGACGATATCAATCTTACGTCACGATACTCCCCACCGGGCCCACCGGGCTGAGCTGTAAATATTAGGGTGTGACATGTAGCGCTTTTTATGTCACACCCTGCTAGTAGCGGAAGCGTATTGTGTGTGACGTAAGAAAGATAATCATTGCATCCAAATGTGAAAACACATATAAGTTAACAACGACGCCATATGTTTTTATTTGAAACAAAAATTTACAATGTTACCCAAAATATACTTATTGCATTTCATTACACTTCGAACAAAGATTGTTATTGTCATAAAAAGTATTCGTTGTTATGTCATTCCCGTTTCCCGTGGTCTATCACCGGCTCATGTCTTGTTTCCTTAAATACATGTAGTTTTAAAAAGTCAACAAAGTTGAGCGAGTTCATGCAGTTATTGTTATCATATGAAATCTTCATGTTTGTATTCTTCTAATGTAATTATGGTATGTTATTAGCATTCATGGAGTTTATAGGATCTATCAGAGTGTCGCGAACACACTGACATTATGTACCATAAGTAAGTAACCAACCCGAGACTACTTTGACATCATTGGGATCACAAAAGCACTCCTATGGCACCAACCAGGAGTGGAGCGTGTCTCAAGCTCTATAGATCTACACCTTTTGCACCATGGTCACTAAGTGAGTAATGGTTACTAATGTTATCATCCTACTTATGTACATCGATTATGTTTCATCTAAACCCAAAGCTAACATACCGTTTGCTTAACATGTATTTCCCCTCGATGTTTTAAAAAACAAAACATTAAAATCAGTGAAAGGTGGGACATGAACTCACAAGTGTGCGTTTCGTGTATTGTAATACCGTAAGTGAGCGTCCGTACGCATGAGTAACCTACATGTGTACTAACTTTATTAGACACTAGGTCTTATTGGACCTCGTACAAGTTGTTAATCTTGAAGTCTTATTATGTTTTCACTTGTCATATTTGGAACAACTTTGTATTTTTGAGTGTTGGTAGTTTGTTCGTTCGATTGTGACATAGATTGATTTCATAATGTATACATATATTTTATATGTATTGAATTATGTGTGAACGGGCTTCGCCCTTCACACGTCCTCATGCTTCGCACGCGTATCATTGGGTCGAGCCCATGCCTTTGGGCCTAGCCCATGTCATTGGGCCTAGCCCACGTTTTATGTCATTGGGCCGAGCCCATGTCCTTTATGTTATTGGGACTAACCCATGTTTTATGTCATTGGGCCTAACCCGTGTTTTATGTCATTGGGCCGAGCCCATGTCTTAATGTTATTGGGCCCTAGCCCATGCATTTTGTTATTGGGCCCTAGCCTATGTATTTTTGTTATTGGGCCCTGGCCCATGTATTTTTATAGGGCCTTAGCCCATGTATTTTGTTATTAGGCCATGCCCATGTATTCAAGTAATTTGGGCCTAGCCCATAATAAGTTTTTGTGAGTCCATTTAATAATCTAGCATTTTTATAAATTTTTTCTAAGTATAGGACTTTTACATGTGTTCATGTCCGTATAAAATACTTAGTAATTTTTACATTTTCAACTTTCCGGATTTTGTTATCGGTAATGTATATATGTATTCGTTAGGTGTCTAAAAATATGTTATTTTTAGACTCGTCGTCGTAGCAGTTTCCTCGCGATGGCGATACACCCAACTGTCGTTGACTGTCATGTATTCCCGACCGTTTTGTTTATATGTCATTATTTTTGGTTGATTGAAATATTTTTATTTCCTAGGAATATTTTCTTGGAATTTTTGGTTTCGTCGTCCGTATTATCCGCTCGTCCGTTTAATCCGTTTAATTTAGCATTTATTGGTAGATTGGGGATATTGTGTATTTATACTTGTTATCTTTCAAGTATTCTCTTGGTATCCTTTGTGTATTATTTAGATTACCCTAACATGTCTAAATACATACACTTATCACATAACATATATACACATTGAGGAGTTTTCTAAATATATATATTTCCCTAAAAATATGTATATTTATAAGTTTCATTTTTGACTTATAAAAACCATTATAAGTAATTTAGAAACTTTATATGTTTAATACTTAAACTTTTCCCCAAAAAGTTTATTTAATCATGACTAAAATCCTTAAGTGTGATTAGCCATGTTCATCACACTTTAACCTCTATTTAACCATGATTATGATTTTAGAAAATTTCGCCATAGTTTCCGCTAAACTATGACGTTTCCCATGTTTACAAAACGCGTTTAAATCATCAATCAATTTTCCAAAAATCACCACAATTTCCAAGTATCAATAAAGATCACATTTACATCCATAATCATACTTAGTCCTTCAAAGCTTATTATGAGCATTACTTTGATTAAACTTTTCATACTTTAAAGTTAACATGTTTTTTAGTTAATTACTTATATAAACTTGATTATATTTGTTTTTCACTCTTAAAGATTCCCACATTTTTATGTAAAAATTTTCAAGACTTTTTATATCACACTTTTTAAAATAAAATTTCATAAGCTTGCTTTATGTTAAAAATCAAGTTCATTAGTGCTTTTAAAAGCCTTATCACATGATTATTCTTGGTTTAATCTTTCTAGAATCACTTAATCAAGTTTACATACAAATACTCATAATCTTTGAAGTTGATGATCCTGTGTTATTTAAACATACATATGTTTAAATTACATTTTTAAGTGTATCATGGCTAGATTAACACTAATCTAAAATACTACATAAAGTTAATCACACGATCATCATAAACATAAACTTTAAACCACTAATCTTAACAAAACTAACATAATCATCAAGATTGCATCAAATAACTACACTAATCTACACAAATAATCACATAAATAATCATGATTAGTAGATTATTAAGTTTGAGATTAGGGTTTTTGATTATGTTTTTCTTAATCTTCAAGATAATCAACTTGTACTTCTTAAATCTACATATAATAAGAAGCTTAAATATGGTTAAAGAATGCTTACAATTTTGCACAAGCTAAACAAGGTGATTAAGAGGTGATTTAGGCTTCAAAGACTCCCCTAAATGCTCGTCATGCTTAATCCATGTGTAGGTGATCTTGTAATGGCTAGAATATGTGTAATTTAGGGTGTTTAGTGAAAGTTTAAGGTGGGTTTATGTGGTCTTCTTCTTTGGCCGAAAATTTGGAAGGGTTTGAGAGGAGTTTTGGTTCCAAAATGTTTGTGAAAGAATGGTAGATGTAAGATATTTTCAAGTATAGTAAAAATGGTGTAAGTTATAATTTTCATCAACAACTTCCATCAAGTGCCATCCTCCAAATCTTCATATTTTCAACATGAATCTTGTGGGTGGGACCCACCTAGACGGCGGGGGGGGGGGGGTATTATATATATATATATATTTTTATAAAAATGATTAAAACTTAGATATTTTGGTGATTATGTTAAGTATGGTGATTAGGGGTTAATTACACCATTATGGGGTCATTAGGGATTCGGATGGTTAATTGACCTTAACTAGTCCGCTAAACTAGTAGAAATTGTATTTTGATACTTCGGATGCTTTCCGTTTGGTCGTCGGCTAGTTTACGGCACTTTTGCGCCGCACCGACGAAGTTTTTCCAAGTTTTTATTCCACCATCAAGCGATGCATGAAGTGATTCCAAGTCCCAAAATAAGCTTAACTAGTTTGCTGTGTCCTCCGTTTAGTTGTTTTGGCGTCGGAAATATTATTTATTAGCTTGTCGGTTCAAAAACGGACAAGTTGTGGGGGTTGCAACGCATCACCGAAAACTTATGTTTCGTGTCACACCTCGACCGCGTAATACAACAAACCGCGGCGGAAATGTCGGGGAGTGGATTAACAGAATCATTACTTCACAACACATGGTAATTGAAGTTTTGTTTTATTGAGTTAATAATTGTTTGACATAGTCTTAAAGTGAAGTAAACGAGTTTTTTTTTGGGTAAAGGGTTACCCCGGTGATTCTATTATAGACAACCGCCAAATAAGTACAAGTAGTGAGGATGAGTTCCTCACTAGTTCATATACAGGACAGGCCCCATATATGTAAACAAAATGTCAAAACAACCAATATACCCTATCAACCTAGTCTACTACAATCATGAAAATGACAAACTAGTAGACAAGACAAAAAACTAAGAAAATAAATCTTCATCCACCATCATCAAAAATGAAGTTGCCCCCAAGAAGCAACCCCCTAGCCTGTTCCAACAGAACTCTATCCATTGGAGAACCTTGTATGAGAGGTGCTTGCCCCTACCTGATCAGGCCTGGGATGCGTGCCCGATGTCAGAAAATCATTACTTTCATCATAAACCATCTCACAATAGCACATTGTCTTTCTTGTTTTATGTCACTAAGGCCCTCGTCCAATCCTATGTTTTGCATCTTGATCATCTAACAATAGCACCTGAAACACATGTGAAAATAGGTACGTCAGCATAAAAATGTCTGTGAGATACATAGGTTTTGTTTATGAAGGATTCATGACTTGTAGTTAAAAGAAATATCTAACAAAAAGTAGTCATGAACCTTATAACATGTTTTCGTTTATGAAATCATATGAAAATCGATATGAAAATCAAATTATATAAAGGAAAGGTGTATGGCTAAGTGAATAGCCAAGTAAAAATGAGTTTGTATAAAATATGTCGTTTGTAAAACAATGTCTTGTGAAAATATATCATTTGTATAAAATGTATCATGTCTTTGTGAAATGGTTTAAGTAACGCTACGATATATAATATCATAAAAGCACTTATATATAGGAAGTACCAGCGGCGTATCCACCATGCTTTTATCATATTACACACGCCTTGTTATTTAAATCACTTACCAATAACCACCAAAATGTGTTGTTTAACTAATGTCAAATGTTCATGTATAACAATGTTTAATGTCTAAATGTCATGTGTAAATCATGTCTTGTATAGCAAATGTCAAGTAACAACAATGTCTTGTATGGTGAATAAAAAGTATTTACTCAGACCACATGTGTATGTCAATGTATAATCAAATGTCATGTAAAACCAAATGTCATGCACAAAACAATGTCTTTTGAATAAACAAATGTTTGAGTCAAAGGTTATGTTTTGAAAAACCAATGTTTTTATTGATAAGAACATTTATACACTAATGTTTATCACATAATTCAAGCCTTGCGACTGTCGGACAAACCCTTAACAAGTTAAAGGTTTATCAATTATGTATATCGGATTCTGTCATTCCCTACTTCCAAACAAACCTATGAAGCTGGGAACGGGATTTGTCAAGTCCTATGGTACCACTACATACTACCGAGCGGCGCGATCAATGTTAATGAAAATATTTTTGTCCCGTTAAACATACCAAATGTCATACAAAATGTAAGCATGTCATGTAAAAACCATGTACTAAGTATGCTAAGTAAACATACAAAGTAGAAATGTAATGTAAATCAATGTCTCCATATGCTGAGTAAACATATGTAACAAAAATGTTTATGAAATCAATGTGCTAGCATGCTCAGTCAACATACATAGCAAAGCATAATAGAAATCATGTACTATATGTGTACTAGATGGACATAGCAATTATATGTCATGAAAAGCATGAAAAGCATAAAAGTAACAAGTAGGCACATGTGTATCACCCCAAAATATTTGAAAGCGGTAAAAGAGGGGACTATGTACTCACTTGATATTGCTTAATAGTCTTGGAATAACAACCAAGTAATGTTCGAAGGATCACGGAATCAAACGGCACCTAATATAGGTAACTATGTTAATAAACCGAACCTAAATCGGAAGATCGGATAGAATGAGGTCTCGTAAACCAAATGAGTATTGGAACTCAAATGATATGATTTAACAAAGCCTACATTCTAAGTTGGAACCTATCCTAAGTGCTTATGACCCGTTATGACTCGTTAAGGTGGTTTACGCTACTTTAACATGTCGTTCGCGCAAAAGCGCGTTTGGACCGCCTAACTAGTCCTATGACAAGTATTATATGCCTTAATATGTCTAATAACATTGCATAATCAGTTTAAGTGTCAAAAATTAAGTTACATATGCTTAAATTTAAATTATGCATAAAAAGGTTATTTTGGTCATTTTCCTAAGGCATATAAACTACCTATCATATAACTAATTAAACTAAGTGACCATAAGGTATAACCTCGGAAGGTTATTCCCTATACAACTATGGTCACAAAATATGTTTGGTCGGATCCTAATGATCGACCAAACGGCTCGGGTTCGAAAGTCTAAGCGGTTGTTTTGACCGCTTAACTTACGACCCTAAATAAGCACTAAACTAAAAGTGACGAGTTAAACATGTTAAAACATGTTTAACTAAGTTAGAAAACAGGTTTGATATCAAAACAATGTGTTTTGATACCCGAAAATAGTTCCGTCGCAAAATACACATAAACGTTCATTTTGACTGAAACTTTGACTCGTCACTTCGACTAATCAACGTGATAATCAGTAGGTATAGTCACAAGGGACTATAATCATCGTGATTACGCTCACGTTGCAAAGTTCAAACGAACTTTGTCTTGACCAAATCATGGTCAAAGTAGAAAGTCAAACACTGTTTGACTTTCATGCTTGAAATACATAACCAAGCATGAAAGAACACTTACAAGAGGTCTAAGCTTGGAAAAAGATAAAAGAAAACTGAAGTTTGAAGCCTTCAACGAAGTGGGATAGCTTCAATCAGATCTAAGGTGAAAGAAAAATGGAATGAGCAAGTTGGAATGAGAGAATTCATGGGTATTTATAGGAATCAAGGTTGAATTTGATCTTGCCAAGTGTTTGTGAGTTAATCAAAGGATGATCTTCTCCCTACACTTGTTGTACACTGATTAGAGGGCTTGGGGAACACTTAAACCAGCTCCAAGTATTGAAAAACTAGGATTAAAAACCATGGAAACAGGCTGATTTGAAGAAAACAAGTTTTCTGCCAGCACCAGCTGTCGCGCCTGCAAAGGCAGAGCCTTCAGGCTTCGCACCCCGCCAGGACCTCCTGTCCAGAACTTTCAAACTTTGGCAGAACAGGCCCCTGCATACTATAAACTTGTTTTTCGATGTGTTTAACCCCCGTTAACCCAATTTCAAAGCTCTACAAGGATGTTAAAGTATAGGGGAATTGAAATATGCTTGGAAATATCTCGGATGTCGGTTCGTTTGGTCGTACGGTCACGTTATTCGGTTAATTATGACGAAACGCGAACGGACGCGAAAAGCGATCCAAATTGTGCGACGAATGGTATTTTTGCATTCCTATCATTAAAATGAAATAATTTAATGATTACAAAAATTTTTGGATGTCAGGATATGTTCAAAACGTAAGATATGCGCGTATATGCAAACTTATGCACTTTTTGATGCTTTTAGTCCCTATTGATCAAGTAAGCGCATTTTCACATACCGAACCCCTCAAAGCTTATTTCTAAGCTATATAAAGGATATTTATGGTATGTTTAGCTCATGATCATGTTCCGGAATGTACGTTTCTATACGAATCGATAGACTTTCACAGTTTGTCGCAAATAGTCCCTGTGATCAAATAAACTTGTTTTTGCCATACCAAACCCTTCAAAACTTATTTCTAAGTTATGTAAAGGTTATTTAAGGTATGTTAAGCTTATGTTCCTATTTTGGAGTGCATGTCGCGTTAAACTGATTATGTTTACGCATCAGTTTGCGTATAACTTTCTAGAAAGCGATTTAGAGTTTAAAATCGAACAAAATCTAAACGTGCAAAATGTGAAACATAAATAAACAATATTGGGATCAAATTACATTTTTTTATTGATAATTGAACTGTTCAGAGTTTGTATAATGATTACACAAGCACAGATGTCACAGTCTCCCCTACTTTAGGAAATTTCGTCCTGAAATTTATTTAGAGGAAACTTGTGAGAATACATGTGGATGTTTTTCTAAATAAATCCTTCGTTCCCTAAGTAAAACTTTGGGCCATGTTAGGATTTCCATCGAACTTTGTTATACGTACCTGTCTTTTGTTTATAGGGAAGAGTTTAGATACGAAGATTTAAACTCCATTCTAATAAGTTTGTGTATGATTGTACCGAACCTCAAGAGTGCCATGAAATTGTCAAAATGATGTCCTTGTTGTAGTAAAATGTAGAGAGCGTGTGAATTCGACAAGAAGTTGGAGTTTCGAACAACGGATAGAGAGAATGTTTCTTATGAAGATTATTATAGGAAACTTGTGTGTGCTCGAAACTTGAAGTCGGAGAGATAAAACAACATTGGTCAAGGTTATGAGCTTCTAGTAACTTAAATAACATCACGCTTGCAATGTAATAAGCGACACTTATATATACATAGGAAGTACCATCGATGTATCTACCATGCCCTTATTACATTGTTCAGTTTCGTTTTTCTTCTCACTATAGGTTCTTACACATGACAAAACTTGATGTGGTTTCTGTGCATTGAATTCCATAATTATGTATGCATCCATAATTACGTAATTCCTTGCACAGTTCGCACAGTACATTTTATAATGTGTAGGGAAAGAAAATTAAATGAATAAACCTGTGATGACTGTGACTAGACCACCATAGGATCCCTTTAATTAGATCAACAAATGATCTCTTTAAATAGACCATTAAAGAGTCTGTTCAACTACATCATCACATGACATCTTTAACTAGATTGACGAATCAATCTTTTCAACTAGACCTCCCAAGGGGTCTCTTTAACTTTGGAATAGTACTTTATAATCCAGGGTCTTAACGATTATGTAATGCCCATAAATTTAAAATCATTAACCACTAAGAAAACCCTAATTAAGACACCCAAGTAATTCTGCACTAACCCTAAAATTTTCGAAACAATCGGAATCAGGATCAAGGCCCCTAAAACTCAGGGGGGGGGGTAAAACCTAGTTGACGATTATCTTTATAATTCGTTGTCTGAATTAAAATTTCCTGCGAAACCAACTCAGCTAAGCTACTTAGACATGAAGCAACCTAGGCTAGAAAATAGACCCGTCGCGCCACGCGACGGGTACACATGTCTCTTTCGCGTGGCGCGAAGGAGTACATTTTCCAGCTATAAATAGTCGGGTCTGGGACTTGATTTCTGGCACAAAATCGACGTTAAAAGTCGAATTACCTACGAAGTTATACTCTATATACTATTAAAACACACACCGATCTCGAATTGCTGCCGCAATCAGGGTAATAACTCGATCGCTATTACGATTCAATGTCCGATCGATTATAACTATCCAACGATTGTCCGAGTGCTGCTCAAATTGAGCTTGTACTTTGAAGATTCGTCGTGATTTCAACTTGAATATTTGAGTGCTGTTCGAATTCGGACTATGCTCTGTTATTCGTTGTGAATCCGATTAAATTATTAAGTATTGCACTTGGTAATAGTTGTGAGGGTTTGATCTCGTGAATTGACGTAAATGCTGTATTAAGTTACTAACCTAGTTTGTGTGCATGTTATTTAAATTAGGTTAAAAGATTAATCAGTAGTCTAAACTCTGCCCGTATAAATCTAAAATATTAGCTCAAGATAGCTTCACTTTGGAATTATTAAGGTACGGATCCTTACCCCACTCTTTATTGCTTCATATTCAAATTGTTATAAACCACTAAGTTACTATATCTTTTAAAAAATCCTCACGTCTTTGATTATCGATTCATTTGACAGTCCGTTCGATTCCTATCATTTGATTTAACTTTCATGTCATGCGATAGTATTATGTTGTTATACTCATTATCGCATGTTCCAATATATGTTCCGTTTTGTTATGAAAATAAGTTTTATAAGTTATGTGAATAAGACCATTTGTACTCTGATACCCTGAGTATCGCTTCTCGTGGAGTGTCCCACAAGCATGTTGTTGTGGCATCGACATCATGTGCTCCATCCGTGACGGAGAGATCAGTTCACGGCGTCTCTTAAGTACAAGTGTGGTACATAAGGCTATTAGGAGGCGTATGGATCGATCCTAGGATTTAAGTATAAGGAGGTGGATAACGGGTATGCCAATTCGCCATCTCATATGATAATTATGCAGGAGTAGCTACCTGTGTATTGTCACGTTTTAAGTTTGCTCATGGGTACATCCGTAAGATATGATTATGAAATTATGTTCTTGCATCGTATCATTTTCGCATAAGGTTCCATCCGGATAAGATTTCATATAAAGCATTATTTGTTATTTGAGCCTAAAATTCCGTACTGAGCATTCGGCTCATTCCGTAAACTTTTTGTATATACAGGTCCACAGGTTACTTTGGGAGGGGAAAAAAGAGAAGAATAAAGCCTAGGAATAAATCTGAAGATGTTAGTTAATTAAGATGAATGTCTCCGCTTGTATATTAATCTTAATTTTAATAGTCGTGTGGTTGTATCCTTATCAAATAAATAAATGGAATTATGAATTTTGTTTATGTTACCGTTATTGTGACACGTCAGCCCTTCCGGGTTGGGGTGTTACAGCTATGGTATCAGAGCAAAGGCTCTTTCCTGTAGAAAACTTGAAGATAGTAATTAAGACCTGTGAGGAATGGGTAGATATCTATGATAGGATTCAACTTGATCTCTTATTTGGTTTAACTCCTATGTCTATTCTTATAGATGCCTCCTCGTCGTCCGCCACGTAGGAATACTCGTACTAACCATGAACGTAACAACACTTCTTCGAATGAGACTCCAGTTGATCCAAACATAATTAATGCTATCAACCAGGCTGTTGCTGGGTTGCTTCCAAACCTGGTTGCTCAAACAGCTGAGGCCGTTATTCAACAAACTCTTCATCCAGAACGCACTAACACTAATCCAACCTCTGGTGGTGAAACTCGTGAGAATACCACTAACAATATTACTTATACTATAGACATATGGATTAGTAAATTCCAATAACAAAAGCCGAAATCCTTTAGTCACGCTACTCATCCAGTCGAAGCAAGAAACTGGATAGCTCATGTTGAAAAGATCTTCGGAGTTCTTGGAGTTCCGGAGCAATACAAAGTTAGACTGGCTACCTACAAATTTGAAGATGACGCACAAACTTGGTGGGAAGGATATAAGCAAGTCAAAGGAGGGGATGATTTTGACGCTAATATTTCATGGGTCGACTTTCGTAATATCTTTTACGATAAGTATTTTTCGACCGCTGATAAAGAAGCTTATATCAGGGAGTATGCAATAATTCGACAGGGGAGTGATGAACCAGCCTCTGAGTTCATTACTCGATTTTCAAGGTTGGCTAGTATTGTAGGAGATGTTGCAGGATCAGCAGAAGTCCAGGCAGAAAAATGCAAGTGGGCAGTTAATGATCGAATTCGGAAATCGATCATGTACATGAAATTTAAGGATATCACCGAAGTTGCTGATGCAATCAAAACTTTTGAATTCGATAGGAAAGAATTCCTATCTCGAACTGGGGATAATAAGAAGAGAAATAGAGAAGGCCAATTTAAGCAAGAAATCGGCCAATCATCCACTACGCCACAGCATCAAGATCGTAAAGTGCAAGGAAATCAAAACTCTGGAAATCAAGCACGTCCATGGCAACCTAGACTTCAAAACCCGAGGCCTGCTCAAAACCAGATTCAGTTGTATGCAGAACCTATTAGAGCTCAACCACTGAATCAACAAGTAAACCCGAATCAGATTACATATCCTCTATGTAATACTTGTGGTAAGAGACATCAGGGCGTATGTCACCGAAGTACAGGAGCATGTTTTAGATGTGGCCAAACTGGACACATGATCAAGGAATGTCCTAAGAAAGATACTAAGAAGAATAATCAACCCAATGTTGGAGGAAGAATTTTCGCACTTTCTGCTACTGACGCTGCTAATATTCCAGGTACTGTATCTGGAACCCTTCAGATTGGTGAACGTAGTATCTATGTGTTATTCGAGACAGGAGCGACCCATTCTTTAGTATCCCACTCGTTTACTAAGTATCTTCCGATAAGACCAACTCTCTTAGATCACACTTTCACCATTTCCACTCCCATAGGAACTTCATCCATAATCACTTACGTATATAAAGATTGTCCGATCCGTATTGAATCTATTGTGTGTAAGGCAGACCTATTTCCAATACATATGTGTGACTTTGATGTTATTCTAGGAATAGATTGGTTGTCTAGACATCGTGTAACTATAGATTGTCATTCTCGCCGAGTTATTTTCGGTGATCTTCATCATCCTGATATTATATATCAGGGAACTCAAGCCCATAAATCTCTTAAAATTATCTCTGCACTTAAGGCTCGAAAATCCATATCAAACGGCTGTGCTGGATTCCTAGCATCGATTAAGGATACTTCTGCTAGTATTAAGAGTATCGATAGCCACTCCGTTGTTCGTGAATATCCTGATGTATTTCCGGATGAACTCCCGGGATTACCACCCGACCGTCAGTTGGAATTCACCATCGACTTGATCCCTGGTGCCGAACCTATTTCTAAAGCTCCATACCGTATGGCCCCGATGGAACTGAAGGAGTTGAAGGAACAATTGCAAGAATTGTTAGATTTAGGATTCATAAGACCCAGTGTTTCACCTTGGGGTGCTCCGGTCTTATTTGTGAAAAAAGACGGTAGTATGCGTTTATGTATTGACTACCGAGAGCTGAACAAGATTACTATTCGTAATCAGTATCCTCTGCCTCGCATTGATGATCTCTTTGATCAACTTCAAGGGGCTCAGTTCTTCTCAAAAATCGACCTAAGGTCTGGGTACCATCAGTTAAAGGTCAAGAATGATGATGTTCCCAAGACCGCTTTTCGTACTCGATATGGTCATTACGAATTTTTGGTTATGCCCTTTGGGCTAACTAATGCACCCGCAGTCTTTATGGATTTGATGAATCGCGTATTTCACAAATTCCTAGACAAATTCGTTATTGTCTTTATCGATGACATTCTGGTATATTCTAAGAGTCGCGAAGAGCATGAAGCACATCTACATGTAGTACTTGGAACCTTGCGACATGAGAAGTTGTACGCGAAGTTTTCCAAATGTGACTTTTGGCTTAGCCAAGTGTCATTTCTAGGTCATGTCATATCAGCAGAGGGAATTATGGTAGACCCAACAAAGGTTGAAGCTATTACAAAATGGCCAAGACCCACTTCTGTTACCGAAATACGAAGATTCTTGGGTCTTGCTGGCTATTACCGAAGATTTGTTGAAAGATTCTCGGTAATTGCTTTACCACTCACAAAACTCCTAAGGAAAGGGGTGAAGTACTCATGGAATGAGGAACAAGAGAAAAGCTTCGAAGAATTAAAGAAACGACTTGTATCCTCTCCGATACTCGCTCTCCCTTCTGGATCAGGAGGTTACCAAGTCTACAGTGATGCCTCAAAGAAAGGATTAGGTTGTGTGCTAATGCAACATGGGAAGGTTATCGCTTATGCCTCCCGTCAGTTGAAGCCTTATGAAGTTAACTATCCTACACATGATTTAGAACTAGCCGCAGTCGTCTTTGCACTTAAGATTTGGTGACATTATCTGTATGGTGAAAGTTGTGACATCTTTACCGACCACAAGAGCCTCAAGTATATATTTACGCAGAAGGAGCTAAAT
Organism: Helianthus annuus; assembly: GCF_002127325.2. Classification (NCBI taxonomy): domain Eukaryota; kingdom Viridiplantae; phylum Streptophyta; class Magnoliopsida; order Asterales; family Asteraceae; genus Helianthus; species Helianthus annuus. Next base: position 47,481,071 of record NC_035439.2, on the reverse strand, counting down.
ATGAGGCAAAGAAGGTGGTTAGAACTTTTAAAAGATTATGACGCAAATATTCAATACCATCCAGGCAAAGCCAATGTTGTAGCTGACGCATTAAGCCGAAAGAACTCCGGGACTATATCTTGCCTACAAATTCAACCTCATATTAGGAGGGATCTCGAAAGGATGGACATTTGGCTTCAGGTTAGTAAATCTGATGGATATCTAGCTAGAATGCAGATTGAACCCGACCTCATATCCCGGATCAAAGAAGCACAAAAGCAAGATGGAGAACTTTGGGCAATTGTGCAAAATCTCGAGGTGGGTAAGCAATCTGAATTTAGTATAGACCATCAGGGGGTGATTTGGTGCGGCAAAAGACTTTGTGTACCCGATGACTCCACCCTTCGTGAGTCATTGTTAGCCGAAGCTCACAGCTCACCATTTTCGATTCACCCAGGATCTACCAAGATGTATAGAGATTTAAGACAGAACTTCTGGTGGAATGGCATGAAGGAAGACGTTGCTCGATACGTAAGTAAATGTCTCACTTGCCAACAAGTGAAAATTGAACACAAACGAGCAAGCGGTCTGTTGCAGCCATTGGATATTCCCATTTGGAAGTGGGATGAGATCACAATGGATTTTGTTACTGGTTTACCTAAGACATTCAAGAAGAATGATGTTGTATGGGTTGTTGTCGATAGATTATCAAAGTCAGCACATTTTCTACCAATTCAGCAAGTATTTTCGGTTAATAAGTTATCCGAAATATTTCTTCAAGAAATTATTCGACTCCATGGCACACCATCTTCCATTGTTTCCGATAGAGACCCACGTTTCACCTCACGATTTTGGAAAGGTTTTCAGGCAGCTTGGGGGACACGACTAAAGTTTAGTACAGCTTTCCATCCACAAACAGATGGGCAGTCAGGACGTACGATTCAGACCTTGGAAGACATGCTCCGAGCATGCGCACTTGAATGGTCTGGAAACTGGAATGAATATTTATGTCTTGTTGAGTTCGCTTACAACAATAGTTGGCAAGCAAGTATTGGCATGGCACCTTTTGAGCTTTTGTACGGTCGGAAATGTCGCACACCATTATGCTGGGATGAAGTCGGAGAAAAGATTATTGAAGGGCCAGAATTAATTCAGATTACAAATGAAAAAGTCACTATGGCCCGAGAAAAACTGAAAGAAGCTCAGAGTAGACAAAAGAGCTATGCAGATCAAGATAGACGACCCCTCGAATTTAAAATTGGTGACCACGTATTCTTAAAGGTATCACCTTGGCGTGGTGTTCGTAGATTTGGAATTAAAGGGAAACTTAGTCCCCGTTTCATCGGTCCGTTTGAAATCCTTGAAAGAATTGGGGAAGTGTCATATCGACTAGCTTTACCTCCTCAACTCTCTCATGTTCATAACGTTTTTCATGTATCCTCTTTAAGAGGATATAATTATCATCCACTCCACGTCATTAGTTATCCGTTACTTACAATTCACGAAGATTTGTCCTACGAAGAGGAACCAGAAGCCATTTTAGATCAACAAGAAAGAGTTTTGCGTAGGAAAGTAATTCCGTTTGTTAAAGTCCTTTGGAAAAATCACTCTGAACACGAAGCAACATGGGAATCTGAAGAATCAATTCGTTCTCTATACCCTATTCTATTCTCGCAATAGAATTTTAGTCGAGTAACGGTAAATCTTGCTATTTGAGATATGTTCATTTGTTTCTGTTTACGGTCATTTATGCTTTACCTTATGAGAAGATATTTTAGCTATCTATGTAGAAAATGTCAGTACTAATAGTCACTCTAAGTATCTGTAAGTCTCTATTGACTTTTCGTATGGTAAGATATTTTATTAAGATAAGTTATAAAAGGACCATTAGGGCACATATATAAGATAGTTGACCAGTATAGTCATGACCTTAGTTATAAATTTCAGATACACATATGTGGTTAGGAGATTCTGATTATATAAGTTAGTAACCCTGCTACGAAAGTTTCGTTTCTGTTACTTATGCAATAGGTTATATTCTTATTTGAAAAATTTCGAGGACGAAATTTCTTTTAAGGGGGTAATAGTTGTAATGCCCATAAATTTAAAATCATTAACCACTAAGAAAACCCTAATTAATGTTGGGTTTTTCACATGTTTATCAAAGTAATTTTATCCAAATAAAATTAAAACGCAGCGGAATAAGGATTTAAAACATGTTACTTTGTAAGATTTAAAACCATTTTTAAATGCAAAACCCAAAATCGGATCCATATATGAAATGCATGCTATCAAAATACAACCATAGGGTGTTTTAGAATACTACCTTTCCAAGAGCAAGGTGATATGAAGAAGATGATATTCTTGAATGGAAATCTTCAAAGGAGAAGACCTCAAGCTTGCATACCCCAAGCTTCCAACGAACACCTTATGTTGCTAGGATTTCTACACTTGAAACTCAAAATGAAACACCCTCTTGATCAACCCACCTTGGCCGAAATTTTGAGGAGTTTTTATTTGAGTTCTTACAACTTGAAAATTAGTAGTGACTATGAGAGAAGATGTTGCAAACATTTAAAAGGAAAATCAAGTGCCTTGTTCTTTGAAAAGATTGCATGCAATTTTATTGGTGGAAGATCACCTTGGGAAGACCCAAAGTGGGCGGCCAAAGCCACCTCCCACTTCATCCAATCAAAATTTTTCTTATTTATTTTTATGTCTCTTGTTTAGTTTTATAACTTTTATAAAACATTACATGACATCTTTATAAGATTTTATGCAACAAATTATAGCTTTTATAATGTTATTTAACCCATTAAATAACAAAATAAATATTCTCTCAAAAATAAATTATCCATATAATTTATTGCTTTCTCAAGTGCAATTATTTAGAAAACCGATTTCTAAATATTGTAAGTGTTAATATTCATTTGTTCGATCATATCATAAACAAATATTATAGGTGTTTGTCTAGCTTGTTATTGGGTATGACCCGACTTGGATCATAACGTACTAGCCACATCAATTTAATATGTGTCTTGGGCATACAGAGTCCAACAATCTCCCACTTGCACAAGATACATAGAAGATTGATGCAAGTAGTAAATAACGCCTAACAACGGTTCACTACCCCTAATACGTATGACGAAGTGCCATTCAATAACATCATCCCCTTCAAGTCCCTTACTTGAAAATGATTTAGGTGAATCTATCATTTATCCTTTCGTTACAGATGTCATGTCAAATCCAGAGACACAGTATGATCATTCTCTGTTGATTTAACTTTAACAGGCCTTAGACATCTTACTCTCAACGAATAAGAGGAACAAATCCCTTCTTGACTACATACGTCTCTCACAATCACCTCGTACCACACCTGAGCTTAGCCTTGTGTACTGTCTTATTACAGACAGCTAAGAACTAAGTCAAGGTACAATATTTAGTGAATATCAAGACCCAATATGTATCTCAGGTCAGAGGATACTATGATATTCGCCTTTGCTCAAATTTACTTATGATCAATCACGAATGATTCCATGCAGTAACATTTGAGAGCGGGTCAGTCCAATATTTGTATCCCACAAATATCTATGAACTTTGGCAGCAACACTTTGCTCTATATTCATACCTAATGAATATCCACCAATCCAAGTTCATAATAGTCTTACATTCATATTTGTTCCCACAAGTATGATCGACTACGGACATTTAGAATAATTAATTTATTCACGGATTTAAACATGCTAAAATGGAACATAACTCAAAATACCATAAAGAGTTAAAATAACAATTGTTCCAATATCCAAATACAAAATAGATCAAATCCAATCACTAGAATATCGAAGTCCTAAGGCACAAGTATGACCCTCATGTTTTGGCCGTTCAAGGAGCTTCGTGAGTGGATCCGCAATGTTTTGATCGGTGTGAACTTTGCGAATACATATCTTTCCCTTTTCAACTTCATCCCTTATGTAGTTGAATCTCCGCTCAATGTGCCTAGTCTTTTGATGTGCACGAGGTTCCTTGATTTGAGCAATTGCACCCTCGTTATCACAAAAGATCTCTAGGGGGTCTTGAATGGTAGGGACTACCCCTAGGTCGGCAATGAACTTCTTTAACCACGCAGCTTCTTGTGCTGCCAATGAGGCGGCGATGTATTCTGATTCTGTAGTGGACAATGCTACAACATCCTGCTTCGAGCTCTTCCAAGAGACTGCAGCTCCATTCAAAATGAAGACATACCCAGATTGTGATCGTGAACCATCTCGATCAGTTTGGAAACTCGCATCCGTGTAACCTTTTACAACGAGTTCCTCTTCACCAGATCCATAAATTAGAAACATATCCTTAGTCCTTCTAAGGTATTTCAATATGCTCTTAACAGCCATCCAATGACTGTTACCTGGATTTTGCTGGTATCTGCTTGTCATGCTTAAAGCGCATGACACGTCCGGTCTAGTACATATCATTGCATACATTATGGATCCAATAGCAGACGCATATGGGATTCCTTTCATTCTTTCTTGCTCATCCTTTGAGCTTGGACATTGAGTTACATTCAATATTGTCCCCTTTTGAATAGGTACCAAACCTTTCTTAGAGTTTTCCATCTTGAACCTTTTCAAGACTTTGTCAATGTATGCACTTTGGTTTAAACCTATCAAGCGCCTTGATCTATCCCTATAGATCTTTATTCCCAAAATATAGGCAGCTTCTCCAAGATCTTTAATGGAAAAAATCTTCCAAGCCATGCTTTTACACCTTCCATGGTTGGAATGTCATTTCCAAATAGTAGAATGTCATCGACATACAATACTAAGAAAGTGACAGTGCTCCCACTAGCTTTCTTATACACACAAGCTTCATCGCCGTTCTTGATGAACCCAAAATTCCTAATCTCTTCATCAAAACGGTGATTCCAACTTCTCGATGCTTGTTTCAATCCATAGATTGATTTCTTTAACTTGCATACTTTGTTAGGATGTTTTGGATTGACAAAACCTTCAGGCTGAACCATATAGACATCTTCATCAAGATATCCATTGAGGAAAGCCGTTTTGACATCCATTTGCCAAATCTCATAGTCATAATATGCAGCTATGGCAAATAATATCCTAATCGACTTTAGCATCGCCACTGGCGAGAAGGTCTCATCATAATCAACCCCTTGAGTTTGAGTGAAACCTTTTGCTACAAGTCTCGCTTTATAAGTATCCAAGTTACCATGCATATCTGTTTTCTTCTTGAAAACCCACTTACTTCCAACTACTTTGGAGTTAAGAGGTGGCACAACCAATTCCCAAACTTGGTTGTCATACATGGATTGCATCTCTACGTTCATGGCTTCAAGCCATTTGTCGCAATCAGATTTTGACATTGCATCATGGTATGTGGTTGGTTCATCTGAATCTACCACATAGCATCCATCCATGAAAAATCCATATCTTTCAGGTGGATTACTAATTCTACCATATCTGCGAACGTTTTGTGTATGTTGATCAACCATTTGATCATTTTCAACAACCTCTTGTTGAGTGCTAGTATCAACCAAACGTGTATCGGGTTGTGGTTCTTGATCCTCATCAAGTTCCACTGTTCTATTAGTTCCTTCCATAAGGAACTTATCCTCCAAGAACTTACCCTTTCGAGCAACAAATACCTTTTGCTCTGTTGGATCGTAGAAATAATATCCTATATCATCTTTAGGATATCCTACGAAGATACACTTAATGGATCGTACTTCTAACTTGTTTGGGGTGTATTGCTTCACATAAGCATCACAACCCCATACCTTCAAATATGATAATGATGGAACCGTTCCATGCCATATTTCAAAAGGTGTCTTATCCACTTTCTTGGTTGGGGCCATATTTAATATACGAGCCGCGGAGAGCAAAGCGTAACCCCAAAATGATAGAGGCAATGTGCTTCTAGCCATCATAGATCGAACCATATCCAATAAAGTTCGATTTCTCCTCTCAGACACACCATTATGTTGTGGTGTTCCAGGTGGAGTAAGTTGTGAGATGATCCCACAACTCCTAAGATGATCTTGAAAGGCATCGCTAAGGTATTCACCTCCTCTATCGGAACGAAGAACTTTGATTGTCTTGGTGAGTTGATTCTCTACTTCGTTTTGGAAGACTTTGAACGTTTCAAACACTTCATCTTTGTGTCTTAGCAAGTACACATAACCATAACGACTAAAGTCGTCGGTAAAAGTTACGAAGTATTTTTCACCATTCCTTGTCATTGGCTTAAAAGGACCACATACATCTGAAAGTATGATGCCTAATAAATCTTTTGCCCTTTGGTTTGTACCATTAAAGGGTTTCTTGGTCATTTTTCCTTGTAAACAAGATTCGCATGTATCAAATGAACCAATTTCATTTGTTTCCAAAAGACCATTCTTTTGAAGTGTTTGCATGCGTTTTCTGTTTATATGACCAAGACGACAATGCCAAAGATAGGTCTCACTCAAATCCATTTTGAGTTTCTTGGTGTTTGCTTGGTACATCGAATTATCAAATGATGTATTATCATGAACCAATTCATAAATACCATTTGAAGGCGTAGCTTTAAAGTAGAACATGTCATTCATCAAAGCATAAATTTCATTGTTCACAAACTTCAAATCAAATCCATATTGTCTTAAAAGGGAAACTGAAATAATGTTCCTAGTCAAACTAGGAGCATACAAAACATTTTTTAAACATATTTCCAAACCACTTGGAAGTTTTAAAACATAGTCTCCTTGGGATTCAACTTGAACCTTCGCTCCATTGCCCATGAAGAGACTAGTGTCTCCCTTCTTGTAATGCTTATTTCTTTTGAACCCCTGCAACGAATTGCAAATATGAGTTCCACATCCGGTATCTAATACCCATGTGTTAGAAGAAATAACATTTAGATCAATATGTATCATAAAGATTGTACCTGAGGTTTGCCCTGCATCCCTCTTGTTTTTCAACTCTTTGAGATAGGTTGGACAATTCCTTTTCCAATGTCCTATCTCTCCACACTCAAAGCATGGATCGCTTGTGGCAACTTTTGCCTTCTTCTCTTTTGGTTTTGGTGGTTCTGCTTTTGCCTTTCTTTTTCCCTTCCCTTTGACGTGTCCCTTTCCCTTGGCAACATTTGCTTTGGTATCGAGGTGATGCCCTTTCTTGCCTCCCTCATTGATCGTTAGAACGGGTAAAGCCTTTTTACCCATTCCCGCTTCGGCCGTTTTGAGCATTGCATGAAGCTCACCAATGCTCTTGTCCCATCCATTCATGTTATAGTTCATAACAAAACTCTCAAATTTCTTTGTTAAAGAGTTGATGATCAAATCCGTAGCCAACTCTTTAGAGACGGGACAATTGAGCCTCTCGAGGCGATCAATGTGGCTTTTCATCTTAAGGACGTAAGATGAGACTGATTGGGTTTCCTCCATTCGACATGCATGAAGCGCTCGAATCGTTTCGAAGCGTTCTACCCTTGCTTGTTGTAGGAACATTTACTTCAATTGGGTAATCATGTCATATGCCCCATGATGTTCAAAGTCCTTTTGAATCTCGGGAATCATAGTTCCCAACATGAGGCAAGAGGCTTGCATGGAGTCCTCGGTATACTTAACCCAATCATTGTAGGCTTCTACATCTTCCTCGTCAGGTTGATCGGGAATGGGATCGTCCAACACATAGGATATCTTCTCTTGCTTGAGAACAATTCTCAAGTTTCGAAACCAATCCATGAAGTTGTTATGGTTGAGACGATCCTTTTCAAGGATGGTTCTTAGTGATAGGTTACGGACGGTTTGGGTAATCGGGTTTGCATTGTTAGCGGCCATCTACAAAATTTGACAAAGTTCAATTTTAGTATTACCGATATTATTGAAATTTTAATCATTAATACCCTTTTAGTGTCTCATAGACAATTAATAATTAAAATCTAGAATCCAACGTTACATTTAAATGTTGGTTAGGTGACCTTTATCCCATTATTTAAATTAACAAGGTAGTCAACGTTTGACGATTGCAACCCTTTGCAACTTCTAGTTATATGGGATCGGTTAAACATCTTTATGTTTAGTTGGCATGTTTAATCCCATCAACACCTTTGTTCCTCATGCTTCGGTGACCCTAAGTTCATGGTTTCCAAATCAAGTCGTCCAACTTACACACACATGTGAGTTTACACACATAAGTGGTTAGGTGACCTTTATCCCACAAACATGGTGAACCCACCTCAAATATACAAGTTTCTTCAAATGTGGTTAGGTGACCTTTATCCCACAAAGAGTTCCCAAGTAATTCGAGTGTTGTATAAAAGGATGGTGTTTGACTTGTTTTATAAAAGGGATTTTTATTTTTCAAAATTCTAGTTTAGAAAAATTTTATGTACCATATATTTGCATGCATTCAAATCAATGGTACTTTTGGTGAAAACCAATTTTTAAAGGTTCTTTTAATGAAACCCATTTTATTATAAAATCATTAATTTTTAATAAAACCTTTTATTAATCGTTTTAATGATTTTGTAAGAACCAATTTTAAGCTTGTTGTTGATTTTTAGTTTGTTAAGCATGCATATCCAAATATCATCCAAACAACATAAATAAACAACCACACAAGCACAACACACATATCAATAGGTGCATAACCATAGCCAACTATTTTGACCACACTTGTTAGCCGAAACAAGTGTGCCAAAAGGTCCTTCCTAAAGGGTGAATATTGACACAAAATGTGTCGTTGAACTCCCACTTGATCCCGCATCCAAATGCTTCAAGTCTTCATCTTGTGTTGTGATTTCTTCATATTCTTTGAGCTTCCAAATGTCTTTAATATTCAGCTCCAAACTCCTTTGGACTTCAAAAATGTGTTTTGGTTATCGGGCTAAAATCCCGTTAAGAACTATGAAGTCCTTTATGCCCGAAAATGGCAAAACCCAAAACCGCATTTTTGTGTGCATCTTCTTTTACATAAAAGTATCCTAATACATTTTCTAGTAAAATAAAATGCATCTAATCTATTTACTTACATACCAAATGAAAATAAATAAATTACATATTTTTACAAATGGAAGACAAAAAAATAATAATTATTACAACCCATTGAATAATTAACTAAAATCACAAACACAAACATATTCATACAAGGTCATGGCTAGGTTATGAACACCAAAATATATATCCGAATATATATAAATTTCAAGAGCAAAATAGTTTCCTTTTACAACCTATATTTTTCGGCCAAGAATGAAAAACCGAAAAATGTGGGTTTTGTCCAAACAAAACAAATCATCCATATGACATAATTTTTTCAAGATTCCTTTATACATGTAGGAAATAAATCTTGAAAAAACAAAAGGAAAACCATGGATAAAATTTCGGCCATAGGGTTTCTACAAACCCGAAAACCCGAAATTTTAAATCCGATGAAGCAAGCACTCACATAAGCGGCTCTGGATGCCATTGTTGGGTTTTTCACATGTTTATCAAAGTAATTTTATCCAAATAAAATTAAAACGCAGCGGAATAAGGATTTAAAACATGTTACTTTGTAAGATTTAAAACTATTTTTAAATGCAAAACCCAAAATCGGATCCATATATGAAATGCATGCTATCAAAATACAACCATAGGGTGTTTTAGAATACTACCTTTCCAAGAGCAAGGTGATATGAAGAAGATGATATTCTTGAATGGAAATCTTCAAAGGAGAAGACCTCAAGCTTGCATACCCCAAGCTTCCAACGAACACCTTATGTTGCTAGGATTTCTACACTTGAAACTCAAAATGAAACACCCTCTTGATCAACCCACCTTGGCCGAAATTTTGAGGAGTTTTTATTTGAGTTCTTACAACTTGAAAATTAGTAGTGACTATGAGAGAAGATGTTGCAAACATTTAAAAGGAAAATCAAGTGCCTTGTTCTTTGAAAAGATTGCATGCAATTTTATTGGTGGAAGATCACCTTGGGAAGACCCAAAGTGGGCGGCCAAAGCCACCTCCCACTTCATCCAATCAAAATTTTTCTTATTTATTTTTATGTCTCTTGTTTAGTTTTATAACTTTTATAAAACATTACATGACATCTTTATAAGATTTTATGCAACAAATTATAGCTTTTGTAATGTTATTTAACCCATTAAATAACAAAATAAATATTCTCTCAAAAATAAATTATCCATATAATTTATTGCTTTCTCAAGTGCAATTATTTAGAAAACCGATTTCTAAATATTGTAAGTGTTAATATTCATTTGTTCGATCATATCATAAACAAATATTATAGGTGTTTGTCTAGCTTGTTATTGGGTATGACCCGACTTGGATCATAACGTACTAGCCACATCAATTTAATATGTGTCTTGGGCATACAGAGTCCAACAATTAAGACACCCAAGTAATTCTGCACTAACCCTAAAATTTTCGAAACAATCGGAATCAGGATCAAGGCCCCTAAAACTCAGGGGGGGTAAAACCTAGTTGACGATTATCTTTATAACTCGTTGTCTGAATTAAAATTTCCTGCGAAACCAACTCAGCTAAGCTACTTAGACACGAAGCAACCTAGGCTAGAAAATAGACCCGTCGCGCCACGCGACGGGTACACATGTCTCTTTCGCGTGGCGCGAAGGAGTACATTTTCCAGCTATAAATAGTCGGGTCTGGGACTTGATTTCTGGCACAAAATCGACGTTAAGAGTCGAATTACCTACGAAGTTATACTCTATATACTATTAAAACACACACCGATCTCGAATTGCTGCCGCAATCAGGGTAATAACTCGATCGCTATTACGATTCAACGTCCGATCGATTATAACTATCCAACGATTGTCTGAGTGCTGCTCAAATTGAGCTTGTACTTTGATTATTCGTCGTGATTTCAACTTGAATATTTGAGTGCTGTTCGAATTCGGACTATGCTCTGTTATTCGTTGTGAATCCGATTAAATTATTAAGTATTGCACTTGGTAATAGTTGTGAGGGTTTGATCTCGTGAATTGACGTAAATGCTGTATTAAGTTACTAATCTAGTTTGTGTGCATGTTATTTAAATTAGGTTAAAAGATTAATCAGTAGTCTAAACTCTGCCCGTATAAATCTAAAATATTAGCACAAGGTAGCTTCACTTTGGAATTATTAAGGTACGGATCCTTACCCCACTCTTTATTGCTTCATATTCAAATTGTTATAAACCACTAAGTTACTATATCTTTTAAAAACTCCTCACGTCTTTGATTATCGATTCATTTGACAGTCCGTTCGATTCCTATCATTTGATTTAACTTTCATGTCATGCGATAGTATTATGTTGTTATACTCATTATCGCATGTTCCAATATATGTTCCGTTTTGTTATGAAAATAAGTTTTATAAGTTATGTGAATAAGACCATTTGTACTCTGATACCCTGAGTATCGCTTCTCGTGGAGTGTCCCACGAGCATGTTGTTGTGGCATCGACATCATGTGCTCCATCCGTGACGGAGAGATCAGTTCACGGCGTCTCTTAAGTACAAGTGTGGTACATAAGGCTATTAGGAGGCGTATGGATCGATCCTAGGATTTAAGTATAAGGAGGTGGATAACGGGTATGCCAATTCGCCATCTCATATGATAATTATGCAGGAGTAGCTACCTGTGTATTGTCACGTTTTAAGTTTGCTCATGGGTACATCCGTAAGATATGATTATGAAATTATGTTCTTGCATCGTATCATTTTCGCATAAGGTTCCATCCGGATAAGATTTCATATAAAGCATTATTTGTTATTTGAGCCTAAAATTCCGTACTGAGCATTCGGCTCATTCCGTAAACTTTTTGTATATACAGGTCCACAGGTTACTTTGGGAGGGGAAAAAAAGAGAAGAATAAAGCCTAGGAATAAATCTGAAGATGTTAGTTAATTAAGATGAATGTCTCCGCTTGTATATTAATCTTAGAGTTAATTACTGTTTTCGTCCCTGTGGTTTGTCAAAAATCACTATTTCAGTCCATTAGTTTAAAAATTGCGATTTCAGTCCCTGTGGTTTCACTTCCATAACCATTTCAGTCCACCTTGTAACCATTTCAGTCCCTGTACTAACAGAATAAATGGATTGAAATGGTTACGAAAGTGAAACCACCAGGACTGAAATGGTTACGAAAGTGAAACCAGAGGGACTGAAATCGCAATTTTTAAACTAATGGACTAAAATAGTGATTTTTGACAAACCACAGGGACGAAAACAGTAATTAACTCTTAATCTTAATTTTAATAGTCGTGTGGTTGTATCCTTATCAAATAAATAAATGGAATTATGAATTTTGTTTATGTTACCGTTATTGTGACACGTCAGCCCTTCCGGGTTGGGGTGTTACAGATTACATAGAAGCCCATTAAGGATTTAAGGTAGTACCTTTGGATATCCTTCTATAAATCCCTCATATGAAGATATGGAAGATTCTATGAGGATTTGGATAACGAGCATTTAGATCACACATAAACACATAATCACATAATTGTTCAACTTGGTCATCAATTTTTTTTGGGTAATGGGTTACCCCGGTGATTTTATATATTCACAAATAAATACAAGTAGTGAAGAAAGGACTCCACTAGTTCAAACATGAGACATGCCCCATGAACGTACACCAAAATCCAAGCACAAAACAAAAAACACCACTAGACTAACATCCAGACAAAATAATAAACTTATACTTCAATTAACTCCCATCGTCAATATCTCCAGTTCCACCAATATCCCAATCACCAAGCATCCTCCTAACCTTCGCACAATCTTTGAATTTAACTCCCATAAGCTTGTACCGAATAGTCTTGACAATTAGCTCACAAATGGTGTCCGGAGGTCTCGTTTGGTTCTTGAACAATCTAGCATTCCGCTCCTGCCATATGAAATAAGCGACCGTAGCAACGAGTAATCTGCTAACATAACTCGTCGCAGATTTTGACCGAGCACGATCCAACAGCCAATTCATAATAGCGCTCCACTTGGACTCAACACTATTCATACAAACCTTGTGTCTAACCTTATTCCAAATCTGCGTAGAAAACTTGCATTCAAAGAAAAGATGATCATGGGAATCAACATTCGCATAGCACAATACACAACACATCATGTTCATGTTCTTCCGTCTTGAGATATCCCACTGCAGAATTTTATCCTGAGTCAGCAGTTTGCGACACAAAATCAACCACATAAGAAACACATGTTTAGGGATGCACTGGGGAAACCATACAATCTTAACTCAATTAACTTCCTGCTCTCTCGTGCGAACCGAATGCCAAACATTTGATGAAGAAAAATCAAGAAGCTTATTCCCTTCCTTCCAGCAAATCTGGTCTCTCATACCCGGATTCAACGAGATTTGATCCAGTTGAATAAGAACTGGATACAAATCTCTCCAGGCCATCGACCAAGACCAAGAACCGGTTTCGTGGACATCCTTAACCTTAGCACCCAGCTCAAACCCCGCATTAGAGATGGCTCTGGGAGTCAAAATATTAGATAATGGACCCAAATTACTCCATGTATCATACCATGCTGATGTACGGCTCCCATCACCCAACCTCGTCCATATATGATTCCTGACTATAGGCCGAAGTTGAAGTAATTTCTTCCAGCTCCAACAACAGTTGGCGACCTCTTTGCAAACCCAAAAGCTTCGACCTTTTAACCTATACGAATAAATCCAGGTAACCCACAAAGAATCCCGTTTATTAAGAATACTCCAAATATGGGACACCATAAGCGCTTTGTTGAAGTCCCCGAGCTGACGTAAACCCAAACCACCCACATACTTAGGGACACAAATCGAATTCCAAGAAACTTTATCCTTACCCTTATGGAAAGAGCTCTCCTGCGACCAAAGGAAGTTTCACATTTTGGCTTCTAACTCCTTAATGATTCGAGCCGGCAATATAAAAACAGAAGACCAATAAATGTGCATAGCCGAGAGCACCGAAGAAATAAGCTGCAACCTGCCAGCAAAAGAGAGAAACCTGTTCTGCCAATTCATAATTCGATTGTCAAGCTTCTCCACCAGCACACTACAATATTTAAACAGAAGCCGAGACAATATTAAAGGCACCCCCAAATATCTGACCGGAAGCACACCCTCTTCAAAAGGCAAAATATCCAAAATAGCATTTTTAACCTGTGTGGCCACGTTACAAAAAACGCCGTACTCTTCTGGATGCTTGGAACCAAACCGGACATGTTAGTGAATGTTGTTAAAGACCTCATAATACATGAAGCTGAACTAACATCACCACGAGCAAACAGAAAGAGGTCATATGCGAAACATAGATTGATAATCTGTTGCTTTCCACATCTATTGTGAAACCTGAAAGACAAATCAAGCGTAGCATTCTGCTTCAAAATACACGTCAGAACCTCCATGACAAGTGTGAATAAATACGGAGATAACGGATCGCCTTGCCTTAAACCACGACTACCTCTAAAATACCCATGCACATCGCCGTTAACACAAATAGAATAGGAAGTAGTCGTCACACAACTCATAATCCAATCCACCATCTTGTTATCGAAGCCGAACCCTATAAGCACATCCTTGAGAAATCTCCAATCTACAGTGTCATACGCTTTTTGAATATCCACTTTAAACGCACATCTCGGGGGCCCATGGTCTCTGTGATAGTTATGCATAAGCTCTTGTGTCAACAAAATATTATCTGAGATTTTCCTGCCTGGGACAAACGCTGATTGATTGATGCTAACAATCCTGCTTAGAGCACCTTTAATACGATCCGCCACAATTTTACTAATGCATTTGTAAATCACATTACAACAAGCTATAGGACGATAATCCGTGACTAGCATTGGAGTAGACTTCTTCGGGATAAGCACAATTAAAGTATTGTTGATTTCACGAAGCAACTTTCCAGTATCAAAAAATCCCTAATGGCCCGCGTTACATCATGCCCAATAATATGCCACACACTTTTAAAAAAGGCTGCCGAAAACCCATCAGGCCCAGGGGCCGTATCATTACCAATCGAGAACATGGCCTTTCGAACCTCCTCATCCGTGACCGGCCGCACCATATGAGAATCATCATTCGGGTTAAGTTTGTTAATAAACAGGTCAGTCGTAGGGGATAAAGGAACATCAAACATCCAAGAAATTGCTCATAGTGATGCACAAGAGTTTTATGGACATCCTCACCCTCCATTAACACCCCATTCGAGTTCATGATAACATCAATCCTACTCAAATGATTCCTACTCTTCAAGGTAGCATGGAAAAACTTAGTGATTGTATCCCCAGCCTTCAACCAGTCAACTTTAGATTTTTGTCTCAAGAAGCGTTCCTCATCCAAGCATGCTTCAAGAAACTCAGCATTTATCTTGGTTTCTTGCGATCGCAGCTCAGCATTCATAGGATCACTATCTATTTCCCATTGTATAAAATCCAATTTTCCACGCAGGTTGTCAACTTTTTTATGCAAATTCCCTTGTTGAAACATAAAGTTTCTCAAAGGGCCCTTTAACAACTTTAGTTTCTTAAAAACCCGAAACTGGTCAACCCCATCAATGTTCGTATCCCATATGTTCTTCACAATATCAGAAAAACCTGATTTGTGAATCAGGAAATTCGCAAACTCAAAAGCTTTACGTTTAGACTTACATGCAGACGGGATTTTTAGCAAAGATGGACAATGATCCGACATTCTATAAGGATGGAAAAACGCAATCGAGTTTGGAAATTCAGCAACAAACGGGGTATTACCCATGACACGCTCAATCTTCTTGAGTAGACCAACGCCCTTTTTTGGCTTTTGGTTCCAAGTAAACTGAAATCCCGATCGATTAATATCAAACATCTCTATGTTAGCTACACACTCTTGAAACTCCCTCATACCAATAGAAACATGTGAAACTCCCATGGACTTGTCTTCCAGATTGAGCGCTGAATTAAAGTCCCCTAGGATGACCCACGACCTATCTCCGACAAACACTTTATGTATGTTAAGTTGATGCCATAACTCCCTCCTAGTAAAATAATAATTGGCTGCATATACAACTGAACAGAAGAGGATCTTTTTATCATTCTTAAACATAATTTGAAGGTGCATTATTTGATCCGTTTGAGCAATTACCATAACATCAATGACACTAGAATCCCAACCAGTAATTATCCTGGTACCCTTATTGCATCTACTCCCATTCGACGTCCACTCCCAACCCCGAAACACAGTACTACACACTTTTCCTAAATTATCCATATTGACATGAGACTCCAGAATTGCACAAAGACTCAACTTATTACTTCGAACTACCTGGCGAACCTCCTTTTGCTTAAGAGGGCGGTTCAGCCCCCTAATATTCCATGCTGCGAGACTAACCATTGGAAACTTGCGTTGAAGGAGTGCTTGCCCCTTTATTGCGTTCAGAATTATCCGTTCCCTCCATGAGAAAACCATCCGTTTCATTAAATATTTCTATTACCTCCTCTTCATCAGAGTCTTCCAGGTCCCCACTAGCACTTTTACTACTTTGCCCTCTATCCGTATTAATATCATTCAGAACCTCAAAAGGATTTCGAGACGTAAAAATATCCCCCAACGGCTTGGACTTTGTCTCTTCAGTTCGTTTAACACTAATTGGTCCATACTCATACTTTGTCTTTGGTTTATTAATCTGAATATCACCTTTCCTTGCTACTTTCCTAGAATGGACCCCCGTAAAACCATCGGCATCAACTCTAGGCACCTCCTTACCTTTCCGATTCCCTGGCATAACAAGTTTCCTATCCTGGTTTTGACTAACAATGTTCGTTGGTTTTTGCAGCTGCTTGGGACATGACTCATCAGAGTGGCCAAATGCACAACATCCCGAGCATCTGATCGGACACCATTCATACTCAATATACATAGTTTCTTTGATAAATCCCTCCCCCTCCAATTCCGGTATAGCCAAGGTCAACTCCTCTTTCAATTCTTTATCTGCTGAAAGTTCAGTTAGAGCTCTAGCGTAACTACTTCTTCCCCAATTATCGATACACATCGACGCTGTGTAAGAATCCAGATGCTTCGGTTCACCAATGGCAGTTGTAATCATACTTAGCCCATCCTCCGTATAAGCTGCTATTGGAACCTCATGTATCTTAACCCACACTTGAACCCTGGTTACCTCCTTCTTTTCCAGTTTCATAGATGGCAACCATTCACTTAGAAAAATCGGTTGAGACCGAATAATCCATGGACCCTCTTTTAAAACACCCATCATTCCTTTCTAGTCCGCAAACTTAAAAAAGAAAAAGCCATTAGCATTCATCATTGACTTCTGTAAACCAAACTTTTTCCAGTTGTTAAACACAAAATACTCAACTACCGGGTAAGCTATTCGATCTCCTAAGAAATATCCAAACAACGTATTTGCAAGCTTATCCTGAACCACTCGAACCGACTCTTTAGGTAGAACAATATCACAATCATCATGTTTCACAGAGCTACGAAGAGACCAGAAGTTAACCTTTCTAGCATTCTGATTCATAACTGAAGTTGCATACGACATCGGCGCCCCTTGACCAGACTTAGTGTTTCCCTCAGCCACAACCTCACTAGCGTTCAACGGATCCTCGACCACCGGCTCAGTAATCTTATATAGTTCATCAATGACATTTATCTTCCTAGGTTCAGCTTGTGAATTCTGAACAGTACCTCTACGAGGAAGAAACGTATTACCATCTATATTCACCACTTTATTAGCAATACCCTTGATCGATATAGGAGGCTTTCCACGATCATGCAAGACGCTATCAGCAGGCTTGGAACAATCAATCGGACAAGAATCAACACCCCTCTCCATTAAACAAAACGACAGCCACCCATGCACGAGATAACCCTAGAAACAAAACCCAGAACCCAACGAACAAGAAAACGAAAACCCTAATCCTTTTAAACCCTAGAATCAATCCTCAACCCTTAATCGATTAAACCAGTGTATCAATCTAGCTAAATTAATCTCAGTTAACCGCGATCAATGACATCCAATTTAATAAATCAGGGTTTCGAAACAGATCACTAAGGCAGCGATTACAAGAAAACAAAGAAAAAACCCTAGTTTTGGATTGATCCCTAATGCTAACTAGTTCGTTATAGAATTTTGAAAGATCAAAATTCTAATCACAGACTGTTATGCAAAAGATCACAAAGAAAAACAAAGGGATTCATGAAGAACAGAAAATCGCCAAAAGGAGAGAGAGCATAGGGCTTTCATCTGTATCACTTGGTCATCAATTTGTTATCAACTTGTTACTAATTTGTTCGTCAATTTGTTATCGATTTGTACACGTGTATTTAAAGTACACCAGGAATCCAATCCATGGACTTAAATTAGTAATTTAAACATCCTCAAGAATCTAACTATGAAGATAGGAAGATCTTATAGGAATTCGGTTTTGTCCTTATTGAATCGTAATATACGTATCAAAACACACAAAGAATCTAATTAAGGACACTGATTTTTGCACTTTAAACATCCACAAGGATCAAATTATTAAGATAGGAAGATCCTATAAGGATTTTGGAATTCGTGTAGCGAGAGATGTTTCGAAACCTTGTACTAGATGTGCTTAAGTCAATACATGAGGTAAAGTGTTCATGAAGTCAAGGTTCTAGATATGCTAAGTCAACATATGAAGCAGGATTTGGAGATCGTGTACTACGTATGTTAAGTCAACATACAAGCAGAGTGTTCTTGAAAACTATGCATGGGGTTCTTTGGAAATGTGTTTAATGTTTTTGAAACCTTACATAATGCTTTTGAAATCATGTTGTAGGTGTATTGAAATCACAGATTATCAAAATCCTAAGTCCATCGGTTGCATCACACATGTAGATCGATGTGTATGGACACCACACCTAGTTTCATCATCCCACAGATTAACATCATTATCAACACGTATTCAGATTCAGGAGCACAATTCCATCAATAATTCTACTAGCATGAAACCCTAAGTCATCACATAAAATCATAGCAATCACAACATCAAGTATCATAACAAACTAACAATGATGGAACACTAACTGTTATGTCGAATGAGTTGGTTTGATCGATGCAAGGGCTTCGAATGAAGGGGCTGCCGTCGAGTGAGAGAGTGGGAAAGAGGTTAGGGCTTTGTGTGTTTTTGTGTTTTGCTAAGTTATGGGGATTACACATACAAATCCTTGTGTTTTATGCACACAAGGGGAACGGGCTGGACTCAGCTTTGGGCTACCCTCGGGCCATGAATTCGAAACATGTGTGGTTGGGCCGAGAGTAAAAGCACAAGGGAAAGGAAGTGTGCGGTTGTGGGTGAGTGTGCGACCCGAGGGGTGTTGTGGGATCGGATTAATTTTGTGCACTCATACTTATAACATTCACTTAACACATATACATAAACAAACTCATAAGCATTCAATTAAAATCAACACATCAACTATTCAAGTAGCGTACATATAAGTTACATCAAAGCACAACGAAAGGCTCTTGAAATACGAGTTGTAACATCATCCCCAAGTTGAAAGAAATTTCGTCCCGAAATTTAGCACGTAGTCACTAAGGAAGCTAGTTGTATTATGTGTTTTCTTGGGGTATCACAAATTACATTAAAGAAAAATAAACACATTAAAACATAAGGGTGGACGGTGTGGGGGTTGGGGAAGGGCTGGTGAAGCCCGACCCCGTCCGACAACCCCGCCCCCCGGACCCGGTGAGAAAAAAAACCTCGGAACATGGGGACCTAGCACCGATCGACGGAGAAGTGGGTTTTTTTCCTGTTTTGTGTGTGTATTTTGGAGTGTGTGTATTCTTGACCTTTTTTATCATCTTCTTGTTTAAATTTGTTTTAAAAAGTTGTTAAATTTGTGAAGACAAAAAAAATCTAAATTAATTTGGGGAAAATATTAACTGTAGCATAGAAACAAAAAGCCCTAACAAATTGAACCATTTTAGCAACAAATTGTGAAGTAGTTTCACCTTCAAGTGGGGGAAACGATGGTCCTCTATTCAACATGGAGACAAATTGAACCTCTTCAAAAAAAAATAGAAGCTTTATGAAACCCTAATTTCCGCAAAATTAGCCTCCAAAATTAAGAAATTCTTCGCATTTATGACGAAATTGAAGTTGGTTGATGAAACCCTAACGGATCCGAAAACCGGAAGAGATGAAATTGAGTTGAAATTAAGCTGAAATTGTTGTTTCTCTCATTAGAATGTGGAAACGACATTACAGAGAGCTTAAAACAAGTTTATATACATGCAGATATACATACATATGCCTTGATATGTTCTCTCTCTTAAAAGTTTCTCTCTCTAGACCTGTGTTTGTCTCCTTTCTTGGTGGTGGTGGATGTTGCTGGGTTTGAATTGATGGATGATGGTGGTGATGCTCTAGGCTGCCGGAGGTTGGGTGGTGGTGGTGGTTGTTGGATGCTAGTGAAAACGTAGAGAGAGAAAGAGAAGGGAGCTGAGATGATTAGTTGTTTTGAGTTTTTATTATATATATATATATATATATATATATATATATATATATATATATATATATATATATATATTCATGCTTAAAATGACCATTTTGCCCGTTAGAAAAAAGGACAAATAGCAGGATTTTATAAGACAAATATGACCTGATTTCATTTTTAGACAAAAATGGCAATAAAACTGAAACCACAAGGACCTAGATGTAAAAGGTTTAAGTTTTGGACTAAAGTGGCAAAAGTGACTAAACCAGCAAAAGTGACTAAACCTTAGGGACCAAAATGGCAGTTTACTCTAATATTAAATAGCAGACCTCAAAATTTGGTTTTAATTTTTAAATAACCTTAGTTTGATTTATTTAATTTTAAAAAGGACCTAAAACTAAAAAAATATTTTTTAATTATGTAACTTTTATTTTAGTTAAAATCTTGTATTTTAAAAATTAAATTAAATTAAAATAGTTTATATGGGGAAATCTGGGGAAAACTAAAAAAAGACGACAGGGAAAATGGGGAAATCTGGACGACACACTCTGCCTTAAAGAATCAAACTCATAAATTATATTTCTTAAGTTTTAGTTATAATCTTTAAATCCCCTATGAACTTTTTTCACCCCGAAAAGAGTAGATCCAAAATATTATAAAATAAGTGAACATATGTATATTTCTTGAGTTTTAGTTATAATCTTTAAATCCTCTATGAACTTTTTCACTCGAAAAGAGTAGATCCAGAATATCTATAATACTATAAAAAGGAGAAGTGATGTACAAAAATGTAATTTGACTAGGGGTACACATTTTTAAGAAGCATGTACAAGCGACTGCAAGCTGGTAGAAGAGGAAGTTTAGCAGACTTTTAAGACGCTCGAGGGGCAGGCTAGGGATTTCACCCATGAACCCTAATATCCCATTAGAGTTAATTACTGTTTTCGTCCCTATAGTTTGTCAAAAATCACTATTTCAGTCCATTAGTTTAAAAATTGCGATTTATGTCCCTGTGGTTTCACTTTTATAACCATTTCAGTCCACCTCGTAACCATTTCAGTCCCTGTACTTACAGAATAAATGGATTGAAATGGTTACGAAAGTGAAACCACAGGGACTGGAATGGTTACGAAAGTGAAACCACAGAGACCAAAATCGTAATTTTTAAAGTCATGGACTGAAATAGTGATTTTTGACAAACCACGTGAACGAAAACAGTAATTAACTCATCCCATTATATAGCATGTAAATGAATCTTGCAATTAAGACGTGAAGATAGAAAGGCAGATTGAATGTGAATAATGGTGGGAGTGACTCCAGGTTGCAGATGAAGCATCGGTGTGTTTCAATTTCATCTCAAGTTCATCATGGTTGAAACACACAAGACACATCTCACCAATTTTGAATGCCGGAGCAACACAAAGTTTCGACAACAACACTGATTTAGACTGTTATTTGTTTGATTTCTTCAATTTCATCTCATCAATCCGACCACCTGCTTAGGTTTTCCTCAACTCTTCTGCCGCACAGAGTCATCACCGGCAGGTCGCCGCCCTGAACCATTTAGGGTTTATCTCATTAGTGCTTACTTCGTCTTTTTTATTTTGATTGTTCAGGTTTTGGCTGTTGATTTTGCTCTCTAAGCAAGGGTTTGTTGTTGAGGTATATTGCGTTTTATTTAAAAAAAATCTTATTTGTATGCTGAGTGTTATTTACTACTAATACATGACTGTTTATTGATCACATGTGTTATCTTTGTTGTGTATTTTGTGCTAAGTTAATTAATTCTGAACGATTTGGTTGTACCAAAGTACTTATTTACTGTTATTTCATATATATGGGTCAGAGGCGTCTCTGAGAATTCACGTACCCTGTTCGAGATTGAAAAAATGTGCCCTTCTGTTATGTTTTGTTATTATTTAAAAAAGATCAAATCAGTATCGGGCTTAATAAACCTAATTCCAAGTGAGCTAAATTCTAAGCCATAAAAATGATTTGTAAATGAGCCTATATTGAAAGTGGTATGTGTTTACTATTTTAAAAAAAAATAACATATACGTATCGGATTTTTTTTTTAAATCGCATGCCCCTCGAAATCGTGGGCCTTGTGCGGAGGTCCTCCCCGCACACCATCAAAGCCTCCCATGATATGGGTATTTGCTGATTAGAACTACACTCATGTTTATGTTATTTATTTTATTTTATACAAGTACCATTCAGTTAATAGTTTATTTGATTGCCACTTATTGATTTTTGATGTGTTTCTATGGGTTTTTGGCTTCAGTCTCTGTTTGTTTATCTAAGACTTTACTGGTTTCGTTCCATCATCAAGTTTTATTTCTTGACTATGTAAGGGTGTTCAGAGTTCTGCTTTAGATCATTTATTATCTACATTGCTGCTATTTGTTACTTTTCTAATTTTTCTTTGTATGATATAGCAATTTTATGACCAAGATAATATTTGTTTTGAATACTGTTTATGGGTTGTTGACTTCTTTTGTTCTTTATAGTAATCCGATATGGATTCAGATTTCAGAAACAGGTAATGGTGGGGCTACGGATGTTTTACCACAACCACCACCTGTTCCAGAAGACCTCGTTCCAATCAAAGCTGAGCCAGAAGCCAAGAAGAAGGTCATGCGTGTACCCATGGCTAGGAGGGGCCATGCCAGCAAGGTCAAAAAGCCCAACTTTTGACCAATCACTTCAAAGTCAACGTGTCGAACGTTGATGGACACTTTTTCCACTACAGTGTATGTCTTTCATTCTCTTAGTATCAATGCATCTGTGTGGCCTTATTATTACTTGAAGTTAGTGATCTTGGTTTTGGTAGTCATCATCATTTTAGTCACTTTGGCTAGGTGGCCAGTTTCATTTTCTACTGATATAATTAAAATCTGAAATGTATTGGAAAAACACAGTTGACTAACGTTGACCGATGATAAAAGTACCAATCTCTAATATTTTTTTGAATTTGCGCAATTGGTTGAATACAACTTAAATAATTTATATGTTATGCAAACAATATTTTACTGGTCTAAGGGCTGATTTTATTTAATTTTTTTAACCTTACCAAGCAGGTGGCCCTTTTCTATGAAGATGGCCGCCCTGTAGATGCTAAAGGCGTGGGCCGAAAGGTGATTGATAAAGTTCATGAAACGTACAAATCTGAACTGGATGGAAAAGAGTTTGCTTACGACGGAGAGAAGACTTTGTTTACTGTCGGTGCGCTTCCCAGAAACAAACTCGAGTTCACTGTTGTACTTGATAGTATGAATTCACCAGGTACATTTTGATAGTATGTTTCAAAAGGGAGAATTAGGGGTTAGGGTTTGTTGAATTCCACCATGTGCTACTGTACTCTAAAGTGTGTAATACTTTAGATCTTCATGCTAATAATTAAAGGTTATTTTGAGTTCGAATTTATTCCATTTGATAATCTGAATGTATGAGTTTTGATGGTCTTTTGTAGCTCAAAATACTTTTTTAGCTTAATTAATGGCAAATCATTTTGATAGGCATTATTGTGGTAAGTGTGGAAGCTTTTTGATATGGAAGTTTTTTTTTTTTTTTTTTTTTTTTTTTTTTTTTTTTTTTTTTCTAATTTTGGTTTACATTTTACAATCTTTGAATAATACATATCTGTCTTTGAATTGTTATTGAATTATGATTATAGTAGTTATTAGTTGAAGATATGAGTTGAATAAAGATCAGATGCAGGAACCCTCTGATTATGGAGATTGTTTATAAATTGAAGTTTTATATTGCTTTGATTTAGTTTTACATCTTAAATTAAGAATATATGTGTCTGACGATAATTAAAGCTATCAGTATTAGATGCAGTTGATTAGGAATTGAATTTTGTTCAGTTTACTAGTCATAGTTTAGTATCTTGAATTTTGGGTTTCTACTTGCTACTGTTGTTGGTGTTTTGCAAGTTGCAAAAGGTTAATTAGTTAATGGTAGGAGAGTATACTGATTTGTTAGTAACAGCAAATCGATTGGCAACAAAAAGTGAGCAAAATAGCGTATGTGGGATGGCCCCTGAAACATCAAATCATATATTGGTTTCTTGTGATGTAGCGAGAACCATTTGGTTTGTCGTAGCATCTTTGATAGCCATCTTCCCAGCCAACGGTCACTAGCGGTAAGATTTTTAACGGTCGAGGACAAATTAAAAAGAAATCTGTGGGGTAAAAACTGAACTGAATTAGAATTCGGTTGTCAAGTTAGTTTTGCCAACTTCGTCGACTAGATTTATTTTCGACCAAAAAGTATTCAATCTTTAAACTTTTATTGTCGTGTGAACCTTTGCAGATTGAGAAGCCTTTGCATTGACATGGTGGTAGGCTTGAGCATAATTAAACAAACCAATATGTTTGTGTTTATAGTAGTAGACATTGGTCAACGATGACAATCATATGCTATTACCTGATCATTTGTCAAATTTAGTAAATATAAATATCATCAGCAGATTGATATTTCAACGTTTGAGCATGTGGCATGTGTAAAATTTGATGAACTTTTGTTGTACTGATTTTACTTTTTGGTTCACTTTGCCAGATGGCTAGGAGAACCAGTGGGTTAAATCTGACTGGAAGCAAGATGAGAACATGGCTGGGAAGTGGAATTATTAATTATACATCTGGCAAATGGAATACGAATGCGAAAATATATTACAAAAATGATCTTTTAAGGTGTTTGTTTATATATGGCCAGTTTTGATTATTTTTTTAATCTATTTGTTTATTTTTGCAGTCATTTTTAGTGATGCTAAGGCACAAGAAGCGTGTTGGATACACAGGAAATGACACTGAAACTCAAAGGTAAGCCGCTAGAAGTTTTGTTGGTCTCTTAGTGTCGAAAATTTCAACCAATTTATTTGAAATTTGGCTACCTTAGGCTAGGTTCAACTCAATGGGCCCATGGGGTCAAACGATAACATTTGAATTAAATGGGCAAAGCCTAGCCCGAACTGTTATTCAAATGTTTTCTACACCTATAATTGATTTGTTAAGAAAAAATGGATATTCATTTTAACACCATACTTGTATATTTATATTTGATAAATTAATCTAATACTCAAAATGACACAAAAATGTTGAGATGGGTCAATCCGGCCCGAATTGTTTTAAACCACATTTAAAACTGACCTTTATCACCCAAGCTCCACTGATAATTTGCAAGCTGGGGAAAGTTTATGTTGGGTGCAAATGAGCCGAGCCCGAGCTCATTTAACTTATGAGAGCTTAACGAGCTTTATTTTAGGCTCAAGCTCGGCTCGGCTCGTTTCGAACTTTTTCTCGAGCCGATAGCTCGCGAGCCGCTCGGCTCGTTTGCACCCCTAATAAGTGCACATTATTTAAGTCGATGATATTATATAAGCACAAATCATTACAAATATGATTACCACATCAGCATAATTTTAAGTTTTATAAATTACTATATTTACTTGTTTATCAATCTTTGATGAATACAATAATCATGTTCTGTTCTTGGAAGCTCTGGAAATATTGGTCAAGATCAACTGCCCAAATGCTACTCAGAGTTCTTATTAATGATTGCAGCCCATCTATATCAATAGATAACATCAGGCTTAATAAATGAGGTATGGTTTATCTATGCATTTATAAACAAACGCTACTTTTGTATTGATTTTATTAAGGATTTGCTTGTTTTTATTTTGTTAGTGATCTTGTTGAAGTTGTTGTTTGGTGGGAAAACCAAAAAGGACCAAACTCAGGCTTCTCTTTCTATTTATAGTTAAAGGTCGTGGTTACGGCTGGTGGGCCGGGTAACATGTAAAAATGGCCACTTTGGTTAATTTGATTAAAAAAATAGTAGTATGGATAATGGTAAGCAACCCATTGATAAAACAACTTTCCGGATCTGAGGAAAACATTTTTTGAAGGTTGAAAAAACTTATTAGATTAGTCTTTGGGCTCAAAATTGTGTGACCTTAGCTTTTCTTTTAAGTATTTTTTGATTTCACATGTTTGATATAAAAGAGAAAAGACTGATTAACAAGCAAATGGGTCAAAATTATTATGACCAATTGACAAGCCAACAGTTGGGTGATGATCCATTAACAAGCAAATGGGTTGAAGTTGTGACCCATTAACAAGCAAATGGTCCAGGTTCAACTCGTGTCCATGTTGGTTGATTTATGAACCTGGTAATTTTGATTTTATAGGCACCGAAGGTGAATGCGGTGCCAGAAAAAAAGGAAGAAGGGGAGGCGTCAAACGCAGCCCACGACGAAGGTGAAGAAGAAGAGAAAATTGAGGGAGTAGTGGCGGCGGCTCCTCGTAGAATGACAAGACACTGTTGAAGAATCTATAGTTAGTAGCTTTCTTTGAGTGGTTTAATTGTTCGGTTCGGTTAAGGTTGGTTTAATTCGGTTATATACTCACTCCTAGAACATACATATACTTGTAATACTAAAGCAGTCAGCTAGACTTTCTCTGCATGTGTGTGACCTTATAGGTTCAATGACTATTTTTTGTTGAATGACATAAAATGTTAGAAACCCGGAATAGGTTGTGGTTCGTAATAGACATAATATTTAAATTTGATATAAGTCGGAACACCCGCCGCAACGCGCGGGCATTCCCACTAGTTATAAAATAAGTGAAAATATGTATACACTTCAAGAACCAATAGTAAATACAGAGTACATATTAGTGTTTGAAGTTAAAATTTAGAATAAAAATTGTCTTTTGTTATCATTTTTAAGAGAGAAAATATAAAGAGGAAATTTGAGTTGTCCGCCATGCTCAATCCGAGTAGTTTTCGGCTTCTGTTACAAAGTGTCTCCCTTTTAGTGGGATAAGATAAAAACATGAACTCCCTAACAATTTTTTTTCCAAGCCACATGCTAACTAGACCCACACACGATATCACATTACATCATGCCAAGACATTTCTAGTCATAACCTAATTAACAGGCGGACAACAAACCTACACCATTATTATTAGTCCGCGGATCTTAGGATTCCGATATGGAGGAGAGATTGCTGAGAAGGAAGAGGGAGGCATGCGGGCGACATGTGGCTGAAGAGAGAATCATAGCACAATTTTGTTAGACGGGTAGGAGAAAGAAATCACATAAACCAAGCTAAAAAGTGGATTGTGAACCCATTGTAGATGCTCTAACCATTTTATGGTATCTAGGGATGCATGGTAATTGTCTTTGTCTACATATATTGAATGAAATGTGTACCTTTTTAATCTGTTTCTATATAAAACAGCTTGAGTTTTTTACCAGATGCACAAACTTGTCAGATTCTTTTATTTTCTTTTTAAGGTTTCTTGACTTGAGTTTCGTTAAACAGCCCATTTGGCAGTGGAAACTCCAAAAAGAATAACAGCTTTTTTACTTTAACATTCAGATGCTAAGCAGAAAATTCACACAAAGCCAAGATGACATAATTCTGAGTTATACCTTCATATTCATTAAACAAGAAACTTAAAAGTCAACCAAATTTCCTCAAACGCTTTCACTATGATACCATGATACTCATTTGAATTCAAGGAGAGGTAAAAAGCAAGAAGCTTTTCCAAATCCTGGGACTCCCGTATGTTATAGTCCACAATCATCTCCATCATTGATTCCTTCAAGTCCTTACATGGGTCAAAAGTTGACTTCACAATGCAACAACTACTTGAAAACTTCTTTTCATCATCTCCTACAACCTTCTTGCATACTTTGGAAGAATTCGATCCCGAAATTAATTTCTTCTTCTTCTTCGTCTTCATATTATTGTTATCGTGGATGTTCTCTTCTATAGTTTTGATGGACACTGCACTTTCTTGATCATTCTCCTTGGGCTTAGTTGATGTATCCATCTTTGATTTTGTTCTGATTTGAGGAGGCTTTTGAATCAACTCATGCCCATTTGAATCTTGAACACTTTTGGTGTATGAGATCTCATTAAACTCGAGTTCAAGATCCGCGATTGAAGAACTGATCACTCTACAACCACAACTGGTTGAGAATGGTCTATCTAAGAGCGGAATTGAGTCGAACAAAGGAGAATCAAAGCAACTGCTACTAGGGGAAAGAAACAAATCTTGATTAGTATAAGCTGACTCAGTGGGTCGAATATATATGGAACCGAGTACATGTTTTGGAACAGGCGGCCTGTTGATAGTAGTTCTGTTTGAGGGTGATGAGTAAAGTTTAGGGGTGTAGCACAAAGAGTTTCTTGGGTGGTTATTTGAAGTTGAAAGGGGGTTCTTGTTATGGGGAGCGCTGGCTGTGGTGGTGGCGGTCATGGCAGTGTTCATGTCTCTAAGCCTGTAAAACCAAGCATTTGGTATCATATGTGATAATCTAAACTTCTGCTTTCCCATAAAGACGTCTCTTGTATTCGTGCTTACAAGGTTTGCTATATAAAGTAGGAATGTTGTTACAAACTTTAATATGCTATTCGTGTGTATATAATGCATAAACACATATGAGTTGTATAGAAAGTTTAGTTGCTGTCCTTTGCAACTTTAATAAAAAAAAAAAAAATAACCCGTAGGAATGAAGTTTAGAGAGGAGGGGTCCGTAGGGATAATATTGAAAAAGTTGGGCATGTTCGTTCATGATCAACACCCCCACTCCACATGCATTATTGCTTTGTTTTCATCCTTTCTGCTTTTTCTTTTTGCTGTAAATCATATTATTGACACGTGAAGAAGTATAAATTTTTAGACGATAAATTACCAATATTCCGTAACTTCTTTTAATATTCAAACTTCTTAAGCCCATCCAAATTGTCTTTTCTAATTTTAATGTTCAAGTCACTATTTTGAAAAGGTGGCAAGTATTGAAAGGATAATTGTAATGTCAAAAAGGGTAAAAACCTTTTGGACCTGATGCACAAGTCATTATTACTTTAATTTTTATGGAAAAAAATGTTTAATTAATATAACTTAATACAAAATATTTTTTTATGATGTTTAGATTTTATATCTCCAAGAAAATTAGAATAGTACCTTTCGTTAACCTTTTCTTACAAAGAGTTTAAATTTACAAGTTAAAAGAAATTTTTTTGGGTAAAGGGTTACTCCAGTAAATTTTATAAATAATCAAAGAATAATACATGTGCATCAGATAGGATACACAATGCTAGACTTGGCATACCAAGACTAGGACAACCAGCAAAAACAACCAACAAACCAGACACACACTAACTCAACCAAGAAACAGACTCAACCAAGACTAAACATAAAATCCGAAACCTATCAGGACCTAGCCCGGGCCATTGTCGTCTTCAAGCATAGGAATCTTCTACTTTTTCAACATCCTTGTGTTATTCGCATCCCCACTAGACTTGAACCCCATCACACGTAATCTGATTACATTTACAATTCTTTCGGTCACCATAGAAACACTGCTTTGATTTAGCGAAAAAAGGCGAGTGTTTCTTTCCTGCCAAATGAAGTATGTTGAAGCAGCAACTACCATTTTGCAAACAATGTGATCGATCTTCCTTGTGTTAGCATGATGAATCATCCAGTCCATAATGGACTCCCATGAGTCATTTACATTACTCATATCAACCATAGACTTGACATTGTTCCACACCTGAGCAGCAAAAGCACATTGGAAAAAAAGTTGGTCCCTTGAATCACGATCATACTTGCATAACGGACAACACATCAGCCTTAGATTTGTTTCACTTCCCGCTTCCCATACCCCTAAACGGTCTTGGGTTCTTAACTTATTCTTAATTACCAACCACATGTGAAACGAATGCCGAGGAATGCACTGAGAGAACTAAATCAGATTTGCCCAATCAACTGTGGAGTTACGATTCCGGATATTATTCCACACCTCTTTCGGACCGAACTGCTGAGGAGTACCCTCCAAATCTTTCCAGATTAGACTGTCTTCCATTTGTTGGACTAAGTTCGGAGTATCAATATTGATTAAAACCGAGAATAAGTCAAACCAAGCTTGAGGCCACCTCCATTGGCCGTGATCATCAACAAGACTATCAACCGAGGATTGAAGAGTAAAACCTGCATTAGCAATAACCCGAGGCGAGATAAACGAACTCAACGGGCTGTATTGACACCAGTTGTCGCTCCAAGCGTTAGTTTGAGCTCCACTTTGAATAGATTTCCATATAAAAGGCCAAACAAGACTACAAATGGACATGATTTTCCGCCATCCCCAACTTATACTTCCCCGACAAGGAATATCCCATAAGCTTCTACCTTTTAACTTGTGAGATTTAATCCATTGAACCCATGAGAACGCCTGTTGCTAACGATACTCCTTATGTGATTTGTCATGAGAGCCTTATTAACATCAGAAATACTTTTGATACCCAAACCACCTTCCTCCTTTGGCAAACAAACCTCCTTCCATGCCACTTTAGCATGAACTTTGCCTTGACGACCTGCATTCCATAGGAAACGCCTCATTCTCTTCTCTAGCTCCTTGGTAACACGAGCTGGAATAATAAAGACAACTGCCCAATAGATATGCATAGATGATAGGACATAATTTATTAACTGAAGACGGCCAGCAAAAGAAAGGGATTTAGTCATCAAGTTATCAATTTTCTTATCCATGCGCTCCACCAAAAGCTTGCAATCACTGGACTTCAATCTCGAGGAAATTAGGGGCACCCCCAAGTATCGAACAGGCAAACTCCCTTCTTGAAATGGCATAACTTGAAGGATCTCCTGTCTAATCTGGAGTGGGACATTCCTAAAGAAAACAATGCGCTTAGACGGGCTTGGAACCAGACTGGATATAGCAGTAAATCTTTGTAAGACTTCCTTGATTTTCCGAACAGAAACAATATCACCATGGACAAAGATGAAGAGGTCATCAGCAAACGAGAGGTTGATGATCTTCTGTTTAGCACAATGAGCATGATATTTGAAAGAATTAGATTGAGCGGTTCTTTGGAGCATAGAAGAGAAGACCTCCATGATGAGAGTAAAAAGATATGGAGACATCGGGTCTCCCTGTCAAAGACCACGTTTACCTCTGAAATAACCATGCAGATCACCATTAATGTTTAAAGAATAAGATGCCGACGTAACACACGTCATTATCCACGTCACCATTTTATGATGAAATCCAAAGTGTTTGAGAACATCCTCCAAAAAAGACCAACTAAGAGTGTCATAGGCCTTCTGAATATCTATTTTAAACGCACATCTAGGTGGGCCTCTGTTAAGATGATAGTTGTGCATTAGTTCTTGGGTCAGAAGAATATTTTCTGATATCCTTCTCCCTGGCACAAAGGCAGGTTGGTTGATACTAATAAGCGACATCAGACTACCATTAATTCTGTCCGTTATGCTTTTGCTAATGCACTTATACAAGACATTGCAACAGGAGATAGGCCGGTAATCCAGAACCGAATCAGGAGTCTCCTTCTTTGGAACTAGAGTCAGGATCGTATGATTGATTTGCTTCAGAAGTTTACCGTTTTGAAAAAAAACCAAAATGGCATTAGTAACATCGTTACCTACTATATCCCAAGCATGCTTGAAAAACGCTGACATAAACCCATCGCGGCCTGGCGCCTTGTTTTCACCAATACTAAACATCGCATTCTTGATTTCCTCCCGAGTAACCTGGCGAACCATGTGATCTCTAGCACTTGTTTCAAGAGTGTTGAGAGGAAGGTTATCCCAATCCAACGTGTCTACCCAATCTTCAAAGCCCAAGAAATTAGTATAATGGTCGACTAATGCAGCCATAATACCTTCTCCTTCGTGTCTAGTACCACTAATATCCGTTGCTATGAATTTTATCTCTTGCATTTCGACTTTTCACAACATTATGAAAGAAAGTAGTGTTAGAATCCCCCGCACAAAGCCATTCAACCTTAGACTTCTGCTTAAGAAAACATTCCTCGTCATATGCAGCCGTTTGGAACTCATTGAGACAAAGGGCCTCCTGTTGGCGAAGAGAGGCATTCATCAGGTCCTGATCTATCAGCTTGTGTATGTCATCCAGTTTAATATGAAGCTCCGACACCTTTTTGTGCAAGTTCCCTTGCAGAAACAACAATTTTCTTAAATGCGGCTTCAAGTTTCTAAGTCTTTTCATAACCATGAACATCATTACACCATCAACATTCTTGGTCCACTCCTGCTCCACATACATCCGAAATTTAGGTTTAGAGGTTATAAAGTTCGGGTACTTGAATGGCTTATGTTTCTTGTCAACTTGACTGGATAGCTTCAGGATGCACGGTGTGTGGTCCGAAAGACGGAAAGGGTGATACAAAACAAAAGCATCCGGAAATAAATCCAAAAATTTGATATTCCCTATAACACGATCAATCTTCTTTAACAATCCCACCCCGTTCTTAGGTTTCTCGTTCCAAGTAAAGTGAATACATGTAACTTTTAATAAAGCCAAGATGTTTTGAGATATACTTTTTAAAACTTTGAAATCGTAACATATTTATTTATATCTTTTTTAAAATGAAAGGTTGGTAGCTAATGACTGTCGTAAGGGTCAATCAAAAACATAATTAAACTACGTAGATAGCGTAAGTAGGGTATCGTATTCACGGGAAATTTGTGGTCAGGGTAGAAGATGTTAACTAAAATTAAAATTACCTAGATTGGGGGTGATGTATTGCGAAATACATCTCTTATTCATGTAAAGTTTGTATATTTTTCGTATTCGTTAGATTAGATTTTACTTAGAATTTCATTACTTTGATCAGATCTCGTTTTATAGGTCATGGGTGCTGAAAATATCACAAAAAGATGAAAAATCGGCTGAGTTTCAGAGTTGATAAAAAACGAGACATTCTGTGAAAAACGAGACATTCTGTGAAAAATACGTTGTCGCGTCGTGCCACGGCTAGCCATCATCATCGTAGCAGCCCGCCACCATTAAAATATTAATTTCTGGAATTTTATAGTGTCGCGTCATGCGACCTCGAAGACACATGCCCGTCGCGCGATGCGACGGGTTGGTTTGACGGCAAATCTTTGTTCGTTGACCAGGGGTTAGGTATAAAAGGTCATTAATCACTTAAGAAACCCTAGTTACGAATTAAGAAACCCTAGTGACGAATTAAGGAACCCTGGGCGATTCCAAGAGCATAAATCAAGCTATTTGGAGCGTTTTTGATCATGGGAATCATTGGTTCGAGTTCGGGTTGAAGATTGAAGATTTGCACTGGTTCTTTAGTTCCTTGTTTGTTGATTTCTCTTTCGAAAACTTGTAACCATGAATTCTTGTTTGAACAATTTTGCTTTGTTTTCATTGTTTAATATGCTTGGGTAAACATTTAAACCGTCTAGACTATGATGAATGGATTGAAATAAAGTTTGAACCTTTTTCGTTAATTGCATGTCTTTTATGGATTAATTGTGTATTGTAAGAAGTTTGGTTCATTAATTTGGTGTGTATGCGTACTTTAATTTGGTTAATTATTATCAATTGCTTCGTGTGAATCTAGGTGGTTGTCTGCTATAGAATAGGTTCATGCTAGATCTTTGACCTCGTGTCTTTGACCTTTAGGGTGAATTGGCCAATAAACCTTAGAAGTGATAGTTAATAATTTGCTAGATTTTAGTATTCTACTAGTCCTAATAGCTGGAAGGTGCAAGGCTATTGGTAGGTCTTACCCGGCGAATTGCTTTAGACAGTTTTTGGAAAAAGTCGTGCCTTAGTTGCCCTGTCAGTTTATTAGTCTATCAAGTCAAGTTAAGAAACTCAAACTACCCTAGATCTATAATTGGAAAAGAGTAGGTCAACATTAGGGTACTTACACAATAATTAGATAACCAGAAGGAAGTCTAATAACCGGTAGGATTAACGGCCTAGGTAGTACCATAAGTTTCACCTCGAGAAGGGTTGAGGGGCTTAGTTGGTGTCTTAACAGGTTTAGTATCACAAGATCCCGGTTCCATAAAATATACGGTTAACTTAATTGGTAAATTTTTAAAATCAATCCAGGATTCTAGTCTAGGTGGTATTCTTCATCATCTAAGAAAAGTCTCCACCTTAGTTTGTATTAGCCTAGTTATAGTTAAATAATTAGTTTAATAGATTTCCTTGATTTTCAGTTGTTACACCCTGGCTTTTGCGGAAGCGTGGATTATTTTGGTGTGACTTTTTAATACCATTGCATACGATCATAACAACACTATATGATAAAACCAGTAGATGTACATCCATTAATTTAGATTAAAAGTAATACAACATAATTTCTCTGAAATGTCGATACCAAATTTAAGTTACAAACCATAACGTGTTTTTAAGGAGTTCAAAAGACTCAACAAAAGATTTTAAAACAAACCCGAGTTTAGGACCACGTATCTCGTCCAGGATTAAGATACGTCTCCTAAGCCCTAATGAGTTAGATGACATATTTATTCACAACGCAGCTTAAAACTCCAACGCCCGCCAGATCCATTTATTAATTTCCTGAAATACATGTAGTTTGAAAAATCAACATAAAGTTGAGCAAGTTCATGTAAAAGTGAGATGTATAAACCCTTGAAAATGTTGTAAGTATGTATAAAAGTCCCTGGTATGTAGCAATTAGGAAAAAGGAGATCACCATTGGGTTGCAAAGCCAATGATATGTGTGAAGTGATGCAGGAAGACTCAAACCTAGCGGATTTGTGCGTTGGGCACTTAGTCACCACCTGGTTCACTCAGCGGACTCAGGAGTGGGGCTCGCTACACCCAAATAGATCTATCACTAATGTCCCTCGGTCCTACGACGAGGATTAATGGCCTCTAGTTTCCGCCTACCCACTCACATGATCTAAGTAGTAACCCTCCTTAAGCTAACCATACCATGTGTAAAAGTATCCGTAATCATTGTAACATGTATTTCACCCCCGAAGTATGAAAACTGAAAACAGTTAAGAGAAAAGGGGGACATGAACTCACTGTATTGCGTCTTCGTACTTGTAACCCAAATCTCCGCGGCAGACACGACTACCTACCTACAATGGTCTAACGTCTATTAGACGAACGGGTCGTGTCTTGTCTTAGTATGTATGTTTTTGAGTTACGATTCTGGTATTATTCCAAGTTATAATAATTGTATTTAGTTTTGGGATAATTGTTTATACAATATTTCTGTATTAGTACTTCTCGAGTATTCGTATTCGTGTTCCCTTCCCAAGGATAGGGGTTTTTAATACATGTATGCTTTATAATTCCGAAAATATATTTTAAGTCCCACTTAGAAAATATGCTTAACCTTTTTGTCCCAAAATAACTTATTTCCAAAATATATGTATTTTTCCCAAAAATAATATATTTTCACTTCCTTGATTTCCAAAATAATATTCCACAAAAAACATATGTGTAAAGGGGCTTTCTGAAAAATTTCGTAAGTTACGTTCCAATGTTTCGTAATATAACATTACTTGTGTAACTTAAATAATCATTTTTGTGAGAGCGTTGGTATTATTTTTGGAATCGTACTTTCATGGTATTTTAAAGTTATATTATTTTTACCCTAAAAATAATATATCTAGTACACAAAATAACAAACAATCACACAAGTGTCTCAGCATAAAATATATATTCTAAATATATGTTTACCCATTTTTATTTGCGAAAACCAACCTCCGATACTTTGTATTTCGTAACAAAATTTATGGCGAAGTTTGTATTTGAAACATAAGTTATAAGATATACTAGTAACACTTGTTTAGAAAAATATTTTCTAAGTATTGGAGTTTTAGAAAAATTCGCCAGAGTTTCCTTTGTAAATGGAGGCGTCCACGCTTACTACCGTATCATTTTCTTTAACGTATAACACGTTGGATTGCTTTCAAATAACCAACCCGACATTTAGGCATGCAAAATACTACTTATATCCTTTTAGTTTTAATACACAAAACTGGGCTGTTTTTGGGTATTTTAATAAAATAGTTATCTTATTCCAAAAATTTCTAAATTTTTACAGAATGTCTTATACGATCCAAATATTATTGTGTAAAAGTATCGGGGTCTAGTTCATTACCAATATTTTATAAAAATTCATTTTCCGGACTGAAGTCAGATTCATCTTTTTCTGACCGCAGTCCACGGAATAATTCATCTAAAATTTATCGTAAGTCCGTTTGACGTAATTCTAGTTAGAGGATCACGGTGACAACAGTGACCATCTACAGTATAAATTTTATGATCTAATCCTACACAGAATTCAAGTTATGATTGAAAATAGGAGGCATATTTTCAGTAGCAAAAATGCAGCTCTAGCCGCTGTTACAAAATGGCACTTTAAAAATAGTAAATGAAGTCCAAAAATTATGATTCCAGTGCCATTAGAACCGTATTTCATAATACATAAATCCAGACTTCAGACAATACATTTTTCGTTAGGTTACGGTTTGGTTACAGCCAACTGAAGTTGGCTGTAATCACTAAACAGCTTTCCGTTTCAGTCTTTTAACATCATAAAGTGTGTTCGATTGATTCCGTTAACATGTTTAGCGATCACAACAATACTTACAGAAGATTATCACTTATATATTTCAGATTTATCATGCATCATCATATTTCATCATCATTTTAACACTACTTTATCATATGTTAGATGATGTTCAAGACTTGTTTAAGTTCTTTAGACTTTCTATCTTTTTGATCTTTAAACGTCATTAACCACTTAAATAACAAGCAAAATACAAGGATCTAAGTGCTTACTACTAGCACAAAGCTAGGAGAGTTCAAGTGAAGAAATGTGGTGGTTAAAAGAAAACGAGAGAGGTCCTTGAGCTTCCGAGTGCACCAAACTTGCTTGTTGAACCTCTAGCACCTTTGTGTGTATGGAAAATGCTTAGATGGAAGCTTGATGGTGGGTGTATGGTGGTGATGGGTGGCTGCCGAAAGCAAGGAAGAAGGAAGGAGAGATAGGTTGTTGAAAGTGTGTTAGTGAAATGAAAGATCAAGACTCTTGTGTTTATTTATAAACCAAATTTCCCCTTTATCCCATGTATAATATGCTTCTAATCCTCCAACATGTATAAATAAAATAATCAAAAGTAAGGTGAGGGTGTCCCACCCTCATGTAATCGTGAGTGGGGGGGGGGGTATGGGGTTGGGATGCAATGTTCTAGTTACAAGTCTTAGTTAGGGTCTAGTTAGGCTTTAAGGTGTTTAGTTAGTATATTAGTGTGTTATGTAATATAAGGTGTGTTAGGGTGTTCGGGGACCCTAACTAGCTCAGAAAAATAAAAACAATGTGTTTGACAATATTTTTATGTTCCGGGTAAAGTCCGGTTGTTCGGTTGGTTATCGTTCCGTTAAGGTGCTTAATTGTTCCGTAAAGTGTCCTTTATAATGCTTTTTGTGTCACAATTAATCCCCGACACTTTAGAAGGTATACATGATCATTTTGTTAAGTTTTTGCACATTACTAGCATATTTAAATGCTGAATTTTATTTAAAAGTGTAGAATTTTGCAGTGAAAGTATGTTTTAGGCACTTCTGGTCACTATAACTATCACCTAGCGACATAGTTTTATGATCCTCACCTCCCTACACTCCCTACTAATGTAGTAATCTATTCCCGGCTCATACTGGCCTCAGTAACAATGTCTGTATAGGTGCTGGCAATGTCAGCATGTTTTCTGGGTTATCCGCTCAGTGTGCTAACTGTGCTTTGTGCATCAAGTTTGTCACTAAAGTTTGTATGAAATAAATGGAGTGGCAATATAGAATGTGATGCATATGTACGTATGTAACAGAATTCAGTAAGCAGTTTAATCACCGTTTTAATCAAGCACAGTCATTAAGCACAAATTAAGAAGTAATTAATTGTACGGATACCTGTAAATGTGAGGGTTGTCACATTCTCCCCCCGTTAAGAAAATTTCGTCCTCGAAATTTGTACTACCTTACTTCTTATGGTTACGTCACACATGTATATATATATATGAATAATATCGAGGCGGATAATCGCTAACTGAATCAAACCTTACCTACATGAGGTGAGTCCAAGAACATGTAATAACTTGAACCCTATGGTTAAAAGGTATGTGTTTTTAGCATTAGTTGTCAAGGTACAAGACGTACTTTACGTATAGTCTAGTGTAATCCAGCTAGCAGGGGGGGTCCCACAAAAGAGGAGTTTTGACTAATAAGATTCTCAACGATCGATTGCAATATGCAGACGAGTTTTCATAACCATAACGTTCGCTATGTGAATTCAAAATCAGCAACTCAAATGTAATAGTAAGTTAATCTGTCAATTCCCGAGTAAATGATTGGTAAGGTTTAGTGTGTTGACATTTTTAAATTTCGAAGGTCCATCGAATGAAATACAAGCGACTTTGGTGTATTATTGTCTTAATTCGTAGTTGCATCAGAAACGTTTAAATGACAAGTTGAACGAAAGTATATGCGGTTTTGTGTGAAACGGTTGACCACGATTAGCACGAGCTACAAGTTTGTAATGAAATAAGTATAGTGGTGACTGAACTAGTTCACCGTATTGGAAATCAAATGAACATGTACCGAAACAAGCCTGGAGTTTTGGTTCCCACAATGTCATAGGGTTTTCAATTGAATATGGAGCATCAAAGAGTCACTGTTTTTGATCGAAGGTGAGAAAGCAATAAGTACTGCAAGGTATTCAATTTATAACGAAGGAATCGTTAGGAGGTACATCGTGGTATGAAATGAATCTATGTACCCTTGTCTTAACACATAACTGTGTTGAGGCTGCTTTAATTGTGATAAACAAAAAGGATTTAGAGCAAGTCAATAAATAAACAATTAAATCCGTGTATGAGGTGCGTAACCAACTTAGCGCAAGCTTAAATTTTGTGAAAGTATCCCACAAGGTATCGAAATCAATCAAACGATTTAGTGGAGTCGTAGACCAACTAAGTCTACTATGACTCGAAATGAAAAATTCTTTACAAAATATTTTAATATGATGCTCTCAATACATCACATGACGTCTTAAACTGAATGTGCGAAATGAATAAGTTCAAGCAATTGAACTTGGTTTCAGTGTAACCAGGCAATTAATCAAAGGAATCTCGGCATGGTTACAAAGATAAACCATGACTGTAACTTGAAGTAAATGAAGTTTCAAGAAAGTGTGTTGACTTGATAGCAAAGGAGTCAATAGTCACAATAATGTAGGTTATTCGAATCATAAACAAGTAATTAGATTTAGCGTCATAACAAAGGAAGCGTTTATTCGAAATGAAGTCACACGCATAGCAAATGGTGCATGTGTGGCAAATAAGTTTCCAAGAAAATGAAGCAATGTGTATTTGATAAAATGAAGAAATGACCAAGTATTCGAAACAAAAAGGTGTTCGCTCTCAGCGAAGAAAACTAGTGTGATGCAACTACCACTAGGGGGAGTGGAGATGCAAACGTCTACTCGCTAGAAGTAAAAGAAATTCAAGTGCTTCCGGTTTGGTCAACAGAACTGGCATATATGCCAGGTTAATGGTGTCTGCTTGAGTCAACGGATGTGGTTCCTAAGTAACAACCTGTGTGGGTTTTGGACCTGGTTCCCAGTGGTCCTAAGTACATGTTTCCTAGATTCGTAGAGTTTCGTATTCGGTGTAGGATCGTTCTGTGCATCGTGTAGGAAACACCATTCATGTGCCCGTTTAAAACAAGTCAATGTCCCACAATTTCCCGGTACACTTTCTTCTGGAATTTACAGCTACTTGATCATCGATCAGTCGGAAACTACTGGTTGGAACCCAGCAGTTAGTTGAGTAAGAAATTCGTTAATTTGTAGCAAGAGTTGCTGGCTCTTGTTGGCTAGCTCGTTCGGCTCCTGGTACTCTGATGTTCATTTGAAAATCATCGTCCCTTCTCTTGATGAGCAAAACTGGGGTTACCCCACATGGAAATTTTGGTCTGTTATCTTCCTTCTCTATCCATTACTGAAATTACACTGACAATCCTTGCGTTTCCGAAGGTGAAATCCGTTAGGGTGCGTTGGTTGCAGGCGCGATTCCTGGAATCAAACCGATGCAAAAATTCGACTTGTCGTTGAGGAGATTACTCTGTCAAGTCTTCAAGGAAGACTCCTGGATATTCTCTGATCACGGGGGTATCTTCGAGTTTTAGTTCTTCGGCTCCCTTGTCCCCGACATGAGCCAGAAAACAACACATCCTTTCCGCAACAACTTTCGTGCCCTCAAGCAATTCGTGATCTGTAGAGGCGTATCCTGCTTTGTGAGTCGAGATCATTCCTTCATTCGTCATTGGGATGCGAACATCAATCTTTGCTCGATTGCTTGGCCACTAATCCATTGTCACACCCCCAAAATCCACCTGCGGAGTATCACCGCTTGGGAGCGTGACTGACCAGGATCAAGCCACCAATCATATCGAACCTGTAATTAATATCAAACATAATAAATGTAAACCAATGATTCAATACGATAGGTGTTCAAAACATAATCATAGTTTATAAGTATAGCGGAAGCATAAGTACGAAAACCCAAATGTGTAACATAAGTTCAATAAGTTTCAAAACATAATCCATGCTCCACAACGACCTGCTCCTCCCTGTGCAAGCTCCATAAGTATCTAACGACCTGCAAGGCATGTAACAGAGGATCAACAACTAGTTGAGCGAGTTCACAGTTAACAGTTCAGTAATAGTATAGTGTGAGTAGTAGTATGTTCGTTCATTATGTCATGTATCGTATTAGTTTCCATCGCGGCCTCCCAGGCAGGTATGCGAAGATATTAGGGGATGTTCCTCCCAAGTGTTCTAGACTAGGTTTATCTGTATCGCGGCCTCCCAGGCAGGTGTGCGAAGTCAGTCATAATATCGCGGCCAACCCTTGGCAGGTGTGCGAAGATCAGTTCAATAAGTGTTACTAGTCTAGTCGTATTCTTATCGTTAGGTTCTATCAACTGAGTATGTACAATAAAGTAATCCAATCCCATTCCCACCCTGGGAACCCCATGCCTTGGCTGTGTGAACTTACCTTGGTTTGCTCGGTAAGACCAGTTACTTGTTTAACAGTCTGTCACAACGTCCTAACATGGTTACCAGTAACAGTCAGTTTCGAGTGCATAAACTCTAGATGTTTCACGCATGATTAATTCACATATTCCCTATTCACATACCACATATAATCACTATCATATCAAACAATACCAATCATTAGCATATAAGTCGGTCATCCACATATTCATCATAATAACAATCCTTCAATCTCCGGTAATATCATTCCATTACATAATCATCATCATGCAGTTCGAAGTCACAATAAATTAACTACAACAATCATGCAATATCATATTAGAAACGGTCCAATCACGAACAACCAAAAAAAACATTTTCATTCATTCATTCAATATTAATAGAATTCGGTCACATGGCTCTGACATTGCATGATCTTTGATTTAAAATTTTATTAGTGAAAAACATAATAATGGATCATCATCTTCACATGAACTGCCCCTTTTTTGAGCTGACATATGCACATAAAGTGACGGCCGAATTAGTGGAGGTGACTTTGGGTTTTGTTAATATATCAAATCATCATCACACCACTTATGAGAATATATAACCATGTATACGGCACCCTATTGGGCCGTTAAGATCAGCGAATGGCCACACTGGGCCGCCCAATCCCACCAATCACGAAAGCTCATGGAAATTTTCTTAACCTCACACAAATGCTGCCACTCACTTTGCTCGAAAAAGAAAAACATGTGCACCACTAGACTGAATTCACTAGCCGCCATTTTCTTTTAGTTGTTGGAGTTTACAAAAGTCATCATACTTTAATATTGATTTGTAACCAAACACATGCCATAGCCGACATCTGTCTACCACCGCCAATCCCCATTGGACCGGTCATATCACTAAACCGATTAAAAGCCCCCCCC
Organism: Helianthus annuus; assembly: GCF_002127325.2. Classification (NCBI taxonomy): domain Eukaryota; kingdom Viridiplantae; phylum Streptophyta; class Magnoliopsida; order Asterales; family Asteraceae; genus Helianthus; species Helianthus annuus. Next base: position 47,438,786 of record NC_035439.2, on the reverse strand, counting down.
ATGGCCGACAATTATTAATTTGTATATACTGACTTTTGATATGATTGTGCATGAAATGTGCCACTATTATTATTATTATTTTTTTTTGATTGGACCAACAATAGATCCGGCCGACACTTCAACCAATGGCAGCCAACAATTCAATCCAACAAACATCATAATGTTTATCATTCATTTATCAGAAGTTCTAATCTATGCATACATCAACTGACAATTACGATCACTTTATTTCAAGAATTAACGTGCACCATTAACAACATTCGCAAAGATCTAAACATTTATTCATCCATCAGATCATATAATCATAACACCACGTAATAGCAGTCCATATATAATACCACAAACAATTCATGCTGATTTCGAACAAACATTTATCAATAGTAGATTACTAACCTAATCAAAGAAGATACTAAGTCAATCGATGAGTGAAACTCGAATACTCACGTCCGCCGTTCGGTTCCAAGGAGAGCGAGAGAGAGAAGTGAGAGGTGGTTAGGGTTTTCTAATTGCCGATCATGCGTACAGTTAAGCAAATCCTATATACAAACTACTGGGCCAAAGCCCATTTGGTTTTCGTTGGTGAGTAATGGACGAAAACACTTAGGTGTTTTCGAACATGGTGTGTTTTCGGGTGGGGGCATTTGGGTTGGGTGATCTCGTAAGTTCCTTGCTTGCTTTTAAGATTCCCAAGCACAAAAGAAATAAACACATTAATATAACTATGCACATCAAAATATTAAACACACTTGTAAGGCACATCATGTATATAGAAACGACATCTAGAGAACAAGTACTAAGTCAAGTAGAAACCTTGGAAAACTCGGGTTGTCACATTATCCCCAACTTGAAAGAAATTTCGTCCCGAAATTTAGCATGCGGTTACTGAGGAAGCTAGGTAAGTTATGTCGTTCACTGGTTTTTCCTGGGGTGTCACATCATCCCCCCGTTGATTTGAAATTTCGTCCCGAAATTCCGCAGTAGTAGCTTCAGTCTCAGTAGTGGTTGCATTTGTTCCGAATAACTGGGGGTACTTTTCTTTCATTTGGTCTTCGCGTTCCCAGGTGTACTCTGGGCCACGTCGGGAGTTCTAACGAACTCGAACAAGAGGGATTCTCTTGTGTTTGAGGACCTTAACATACCGGTCCGTGATTTCAACTGGCTCCTCGACGAACTGCAACCGCTCGTCGATAGTGAGTTCCTTAAAAGGAACTATGAGGGTCTCATCTGACAGGCACTTCTTCAGATTCGACACGTGAAATACATTGTGAACTGCACCGAGTTCAGCTGGTAGGTTCAGTCTGTAGGCTACTGGGCCTATTCTTTCAGTGATTTCGAACGGTCCAACATACCGTGGATTGAGTTTGCCTCGTTTACCAAAAACGAACCACACCCTTCCAGGGTGAGACTTTTAATAAAACCCGGTCCCCGACCTGAAATTCCAATGGCCTCTTACGCTTATCCGCGTAGGCTTTCTGACGGTCGCGTGCTGCCGCCATGCGTTGTCGTATCTGTGCAATCTTTTCTGTGGCGTCCACTACAATCTCTGGACCCGTAATCTGACTATCCCCCACCTCTGCCCAACAAAGAGGTGACCGGCATTTACGTCCGTACAATGCCTTGAATGGAGCGGCTTGAATGCTGGTGTGGTAACTGTTATTGTATGAAAACTCCACTAAAGGGAGGTGCTTTTCCCGGCTGCTGCCGAAATTGCTAACACACGCCCGAAACATGTCTTCTAGAGTTTGAATCGTGCGCTCAGACTGCCCATCCGTCTGAGGATGATACGCTGTGCTCATGTCTATTCGTGAGCCGAAAGATTTGTGCATCGCTTGCCATAGCTCTGACGTGAATCGTGCATCCCGATCCGAAATAATGGAGGTGGGCACCCCGTGCCTTGAAACAACTTCTTTAAGATAGATGTCTGCGAGAGTGGAGAACTTATCCGTTCCCTTTATAGCCAGGAAATGTGCAGACTTGGTGAGTCGATCCACGATCACCCATATAGTATCATTCCCACGCTGGGATCTGGGTAAGCCTGTAACAAAATCCATGGAAATTTCTTCCCATTTCCACTGTGGTATCCTGGGTTGCTGAAGTAGGCCTGAGGGTTTCTGGTACTCTGTCTTGACTCTCGCACAAGTCAAACATTTGCCGACGTAAATTGCAATGTGGGTCTTCATGCTAGGCCACCAATATGTAGTTCTGATATCGGGGTACATTTTATCCAAACCTGGATGTACCGAGTAGCGAGACTTATGAGCTTCATCCATCACAAGTTCTCGTAAGCCGCCATATAGTGGGACCCAAATACGTCATGTCACATAGTAGGCGTCGTCTTCCTTTTGTTCTAATCGTTGCCTTGATCCGCGTAAGGCTTCAGCCCTGACGTTTTCTGGTTTCAATGCTTCAACCTGAGCATTTCGTATCTGTGCAGGAAGATCAGACTGAATAGTGAGCTACAAAGCTCGTACACGCCTAGGTAAAGTGTCTTTTCGACTGAGTGTGTCAGCCACAACATTGCTTTACCTGGATGGTACTTGATGGCGCATTCGTAGTCGTTCAGTAGTTCAACCCATCTCCGTTGACGCATGTTCAAATCCTTTTGCTTAAGAATATGCTCGAGACTCATGTGATCGGTGTAAATCGTGCACCTGGTACCGTACAGGTAGTGTCGCCATATCTTAAGCGCGAAAACAACAGCTCCCAGCTCTAAATCGTGCGTCGTGTAACTCCGTTCATGAACCTTGAGTTGCTGCGAAGCGTAGGCGATAACATTATCCCGTTGCATCAATACACACCCAAGACCCTGTATCGATGCGTCACAATAAACCACGAAGTCATCTGTGCCCTCCGGCAGTGAGAGGATAGGTGCGCTGCAAAGCCTATCCTTTAGGTACTGAAAAGCGGTCTCTTGGGAATCTCCCCAACGGTAGGTGACACCTTTCTGTGTCAGCATAGTAAGCGGCTGCGCGATCTTCGAAAAGTCTTTAATGAATCATCTGCAATACCCCGCCAAACCCAAGAATTGGCGTATTTCCGTCGGTGTACGCGGTGCAGGCCAGTTCTTGATCAAATCCACCTTGGATGGATCGACGTGAATCCCATCCATGTTCACCACATGGCCTAAGAAGTGGGCTTCACGTAGCCTGAAGTCGCATTTTGAAAACTTTGCGTACAGTTGCTCCTTTCGAAGAAGTTCCAAGATAAGACGTAAGTGCTGCTCGTGCTCCTCTTGACTCTTGGAGTAGGTCAGAATAACGTCGATGATGACAATGACGAACTTGTCAAGATAGGGTTTGCACACCCTGTTCGTAAGGTCCATGAATACGGCAGGTGCGCTCAATAATATCAAACCATCCATCATATCAAACATAAAGTATAGTAGTTAAAATAATTCATAAAACCCAATACAATTGATGTTCAAACCAAACTTTATTTGAGTAGCGGAGACATAATATTGAAAACCCAAAATAAGTTATAAGTTCAAATATCGTTCATTGCGTCTCCTCGTCCTGACACGAAAACTCGACCTCTTGCCTCGTTGCCATTGTTGTTGTTGTTGTTTCCCCCGTTGTTGTTGTTGTTCCCGTTGCCCTGGTTATTGTCGTGGTTCTGATTCTGGTTCAACTGAGGACAATCGCGTTTGTAATGACCTTCTGCCCCACACTGGAAACATCCCCGGTTTCCACGCTGTGGTTGCTGCTGCTGGTTCTGTGGAGCTGGCGGTGGGAGTTGCTGGTTCTGATTTGCTGGCCGAGAGCTTCTACAATCCTTTGCCTCATGACCCATCTTGAGGCATCTTTGACAATGTTCCCTGCGACATCTTCCGCTGTGGTGTCTGTTGCACTTATTACACAGTGGGTTAATTCCCCGATATCCACCCTGCCCCTGACTGCCAGATGATTGCTGACTCGAATTCTGGTAGTCATTTGTCTTGCGCTGCTGAGACTGAACAGAAACTGATCCCTTGCTGGAATCCCCCTCCCATTTCCTCTTGTTGTCACTGGGAGTAGCAGAAGTAGTGACAGCAGTAGTGGTAGCCTTGACACGTTTTGGCAGTCTGTTCTGATCCACTGCCTGATCTGTAATACGATGAGCAAGGCGCTGAATAGCCTGGATATTGTCAAGATTAGCCGATGTCACATGGCTCTGGATCTCTGGCGCCAAACCCTTGAGATACAACTCAATACGTTTCACTGGAGGGTCCACCATAGTTGGGCATAGCACGGCCAGTTCATTCGACCGTTTGGTATAGGCTTCGATCTCTGACCCAACCATTTTCAAGTTATACAGCTCGTCTTCCAACTTGTGAATATCTTCACGCGTGCAATATTCCCTTTTGATAAGTTCCTTAAAATCGTTCCAGGGTGTGGCGTTAGCAGCTGCCAACCCTAAGATCTGTACTTGCTCGTTCCACCAAGTCAACGCGATCCCTTCCAAAGTGCCCGTGGCGTACTTGACCCTGCGAGCCTCAGGGCATTCACACATTTCGAACACAGATTCTAGCTTCTCAAACCAATGGAGGAGTCCCACTGCCCCCTCGGTGCCACTGAATGAACTTGGACGACAGTCCATGAAGTTCTTGAAAGTGCAGACAGGCTGCTGCGCGTGTTGACCTATTGTGTACGAATAGGACAAAGTTAAATACGAGAGTTAATGTAGGATCTAAAGATCCTAGTGTGTGTCTATACTGCAGGGTATACTACCTGCTTGAGCAGCTGCAAGTGCCGCAGCAACTTGAGCTTGAACGAGAGCCTCTAGCTGGGCTTGAGTTATGTTAATTCGTCCGGCCATTGATCTTCACATCAAAGGCAACATAAGTGAGAAAGGTTCGCGAATAGTGCGATGACAGAAGAGTGTAAGCACATAGGTGTTCTCAAGCAATAACAAGTAGTGAGCAAAGTAATGTAAGCATACTACGAGCAAAGTTCTATGCAGTTCTAGCAAGCAGGTAATAAACATAAACCTTATTACCTAGGATGTCGAGTCTTGCACGTGGAGCGAAGCGTCGTTGTGGATCGTTGAGAGCACTGTTCTGGTTATAGTCTGGTTTTAATAAAAACGTTTTCCCATATTAAAACCAAGTTCTCTATAACCAGTTGCTCTGATACCAATCTGTCACACCCCCAAAATCCACCTGCGGAGTATCACCGCTTGGGAGCGTGACTGACCAGGATCAAGCCACCAATCATATCGAACCTGTAATTAATATCAAACATAATAAATGTAAACCAATGATTCAATACGATAGGTGTTCAAAACATAATCATAGTTTATAAGTATAGCGGAAGCATAAGTACGAAAACCCAAATGTGTAACATAAGTTCAATAAGTTTCAAAACATAATCCATGCTCCACAACGACCTGCTCCTCCCTGTGCAAGCTCCATAAGTATCTAACGACCTGCAAGGCATGTAACAGAGGATCAACAACTAGTTGAGCGAGTTCACAGTTAACAGTTCAGTAATAGTATAGTGTGAGTAGTAGTATGTTCGTTCATTATGTCATGTATCGTATTAGTTTCCATCGCGGCCTCCCAGGCAGGTATGCGAAGATATTAGGGGATGTTCCTCCCAAGTGTTCTAGACTAGGTTTATCTGTATCGCGGCCTCCCAGGCAGGTGTGCGAAGATTAGTAAATTTCAGTTCGCGGCCTTCCAAAGGCAGGTGTGCGAAGTCAGTCATAATATCGCGGCCAACCCTTGGCAGGTGTGCGAAGATCAGTTCAATAAGTGTTACTAGTCTAGTCGTATTCTTATCGTTAGGTTCTATCAACTGAGTATGTACAATAAAGTAATCCAATCCCATTCCCACCCTGGGAACCCCATGCCTTGGCTGTGTGAACTCACCTTGGTTTGCTCGGTAAGACCAGTTACTTGTTTAACAGTCTGTCACAACGTCCTAACAAGGTTACCAGTAACAGTCAGTTTCGAGTGCATAAACTCTAGATGTTTCACGCATGATTAATTCACATATTCCCTATTCACATACCACATATAATCACTATCATATCAAACAATACCAATCATTAGCATATAAGTCGGTCATCCACATATTCATCATAATAACAATCCTTCAATCTCCGGTAATATCATTCCATTACATAATCATCATCATGCAGTTCGAAGTCACAATAAATTAACTACAACAATCATGCAATATCATATTAGAAACGGTCCAATCACGAACAACCAAAAAAAACATTTTCATTCATTCATTCAATATTAATAGAATTCGGTCACATGGCTCTGACATTGCATGATCTTTGATTTAAAATTTTATTAGTGAAAAACATAATAATGGATCATCATCTTCACATGAACTGCCCCTTTTTTGAGCTGACATATGCACATAAAGTGACGGCCGAATTAGTGGAGGTGACTTTGGGTTTTGTTAATATATCAAATCATCATCACACCACTTATGAGAATATATAACCATGTATACGGCACCCTATTGGGCCGTTAAGATCAGCGAATGGCCACACTGGGCCGCCCAATCCCACCAATCACGAAAGCTCATGGAAATTTTCTTAACCTCACACAAATGCTGCCACTCACTTTCCTCGAAAAAGAAAAACATGTGCACCACTAGACTGAATTCACTAGCCGCCATTTTCTTTTAGTTGTTGGAGTTTACAAAAGTCATCATACTTTAATATTGATTTGTAACCAAACACATGCCATAGCCGACATCTGTCTACCACCGCCAATCCCCATTGGACCGGTCATATCACTAAACCGATTAAAAGCCCCCCCCCCCCCCCATGGCCGACAATTATTAATTTGTATATACTGACTTTTGATATGATTGTGCATGAAATGTGCCACTATTATTATTATTATTTTTTTTTTGATTGGACCAACAATAGATCCGGCCGACACTTCAACCAATGGCAGCCAACAATTCAATCCAACAAACATCATAATGTTATCATTCATTTATCAGAAGTTCTAATCTATGCATACATCAACTGACAATTACGATTACTTTATTTCAAGAATTAACGTGCACCATTAACAACATTCGCAAAGATCTAAACATTTATTCATCCATCAGATCATATAATCATAACACCACGTAACAGCAGTCCATATATAATACCACAAACAATTCATGCTGATTTCGAACAAACATTTATCAATAGTAGATTACTAACCTACTCAAAGAAGATACTAAGTCAATCGATGAGTGAAACTCGAATACTCACGTCCGCCGTTCGGTTCCAAGGAGAGCGAGAGAGAGAATGTGAGAGGTGGTTAGGGTTTTCTAATTGCCGATCATGCGTACAGTTAAGCAAATCCTATATACAAACTACTGGGCCAAAGCCCATTTGGTTTTCGTTGGTGAGTAATGGACGAAAACACTTAGGTGTTTTCGAACATGGTGTGTTTTCGGGTGGGGGCATTTGGGTTGGGTGATCTCGTAAGTTCCTTGCTTGCTTTTAAGATTCCCAAGCACAAAAGAAATAAACACATTAATATAACTATGCACATCAAAATATTAAACACACTTGTAAGGCACATCATGTATATAGAAACGACATCTAGAGAACAAGTACTAAGTCAAGTAGAAACCTTGGAAAACTCGGGTTGTCACATCCATCCCAATTATCACGTTGAAGCTTCCCAAATTCAACTGGCAATAGATCTAGCGTAAACTTATGCTCTCCGGGTTCTATCTTGCCGATTCCACTTACTTCGTTGGCTTCCACTAGATTCCTGTTAGCTAGTACTATCGTGTGCGGATTATCTAACTTACTTGCTACTAAACCAAGTATACTCTCACTCTAGAGGTGCGAAGCTAAAATTTGCAACAGTATCAAGTAGCACAGACGTACAACATTGAGTAATATGGGACGTACCGATATCTACGCTTGGATTCCCGGCGTGCTCTCCCTAGCTCTGCTACTGAGCTTTTATCCTTGTGCCTGATTCTTCTTAGGACAATATTTTCTGAAATGCTTCTTGCTCCCATAGTTAAAACAACCTCGAGCACGTTTCTGTTTATCACTCATTCTGCCTCGACAATTGTCATTGTCGTTGTCCCCTTCGTAATTCTCACTACCGTCTTGGCCCCCATTACCACATTCAGTATCTTGCCAACAAGTTTCTTTAGGATGCCCCCTCTTTCCATAGTTAGCACATTTTCCATATCTACATCGCCCGACATGATAACGTAAACAATTGTCGCACTTAGGTAGGATACCCATGTAGTCTTTTACCTTTTTGGCCTTCTTCTTGCTACTCCCCTGAGTAACCATCTTGAAATTTGCGAGCTTTCTCTTGTTATCCCTAGATGCCTCTATAGTAGTCTCCTTTTTCTCCTCCGCAGTGGAAAATTCTCCTCGTCTAACTGCTTCTTCCATGAGCGCCACACTTATGTCGATAGCCTCGGTGATCGTTGAAGGTTTAGATGTTGTTACCAGGCTTAGAATCTGGGGTGCCAATCCCCTTATGAACTGTTCAATTCTCTTAAAATCTGGTCCCCCCAGGAGTAAAGCAACTTGTGATAATCCGTTAAATCTCTGCACGTACTCCGCTATGTTTGGTCTTTCCATTTTCAAGTTCCACAATTCTGTTTCCAACTTCTGGACTTCTGCCCTCGAACAATATCTCTTACGCATTAGATCTTTCAGTTCGTCCCACGTCATAGCATACGCAGCGGTCTCGCCCATTGTCCGAACTTGATGGTTCCACCATGACAGATTCTCATCCACCAATAGTCCAGCTATATACGTGACCTGATGTTCGGGGTCACATGTTCTCAATCATAAAACAGAATCCGTCTTTTCAACCCAGCGCACGAAGGCTAAGGCACCCTCAGTGCCGTCGAACTCTCGAGGTTTGTGGTCCAAGAACTGCTTGTAGGTGCAGCTTGCGATGTAAGCAACATTATTCGCGTATGGCCTTAGCAAGGCTCTTGTGGAAATGTCCAAACGTTTTGTAATGTGTCTTAAAGGACTAGACATTACCGTTGGGGGGGTTATTTCCTGAGGTACCTCCGCTGCAATCGGAGTGACGGGCCTCGTACCGTGCGATGGCCTGTAAGAGGCGCTCTTGCATTTCCGCCTCTGTTGTAGGTAGAGGGTGGTTGATATCGGTGTTCCCTTGAGTCGACATCCTCCTAGAAGAAAGTCGGTTAGGTCAGGTCTTGTGAAGGACGCGAGCACACAAGTCTCTATTCAACGAATAAGACCCCAGGGGTGTACTACATATATTCAATCACATATTATTACATGTATTGCACAACTTGTAAATAGGAATGTAGTAAGTAAGCATGTAGCATTATAGTTATAGCACAAATATGTAGATCAACAGCGTGCTTAGTGGGGACATAGCGACGGAGTTTTTCGTTAGTCATTAGTCATAAGCATTGTCGCGTGTTTAAAGATGATCGGGCTTTCATTATCCTCCGGCCACAATCACCGTGTCTTACAAAATGCATCACATCAGAAGGGACACAGGGATACCCTACCCCTGTCCAACAAGTATATTAGTGCATCAAAATTACGTAGTCAGAAGTGGTCCTCAAAAGTCTCCGCAATCCCGGCTTATCATTAGTGTCTTTACCCAAGCGTAATGCAATCCGCATAATCCAGAAACCAACTATACTGGTGACTGAGGTGGAGGAGGAAAGAAAAGTAAACTGTCGACATGCTTGAATTCCTCTGCGAGCTTGTATATACCTAGAAGTAGTCATCTGATTTGCCGCTCGATGGTAAAAGGAACGAGCATCAAAAGAAAACCTGGGAAAGGTGTTATAGCAGCAGGTGAGAGCGTCAAAAGGAATCTTGGTGAATGCGGGGGATCAAAGTATACATACTATAGACAGCGTGGAGAACGTGGTGTCAGCTCAAGCTCCAAAACTCTGCGACTTGTATCCTTAAACTGTAGCTGATTTTACAGGAGCAACTCATCTCGCGTGTGGCCTTCATAATGTAAGGGTCTAACTTCAACATAGTGTACAATACGAATCATCGAAATAGCTCGTCCGGCTGTATTGAGGTGAAGATAGCAAAAAGGATCGTTATGCTGGTGCCGACCTGGAGTACTCTTCCAGGGTGCGGGTATGTCCTGAAAGAAAGTGATAGGCACGATGGCGCAATGGAAGTCAGTCTTCATAGGGAAAAGGAGCAATGTCAGCGGTTGCGGGTGTGAAAACAAACATCTCAACAAATGAGGAGATTGCCCGATGCAGGTAGATATAAGGGGTGCAATGTCTGGCAAACCAAAAAGAAACAGGATCGTGATCACGTAAAGGTGTAGGTTCAGCAGGCGCAACATCAAGCTGACCCAAAGGTGTAGAAGCTAGCTTAAGAGCAGGCTCTGAGTCGTGTAACGGTGTGGTGTCTCGAGCAGGTGATAGTGCAGCAGCCATGTCATCGTCGTCTTGTGTCAGTAGTAGAATGCTGTAATTCAGCTGTTTGTAAGGTTGCAGGTATCACAGACTCAAAGGAGTCTGACTGCATGCTAGAATCAGATGATGGCTTGTTAACAGGGGCCTTAAGAAGTGAAGTTAGTAACAGTGTTCTCGTCTAATTTTCTATCGTTATGGGCGTCGGCTGGAGGACCATCGATAAGCATGCCAACGTAGTCATATATTGTTTGTCGAGTAGCCAACCTTCAGTAGAAATGTCGGTAAGAGGCGCATCATCGAGGATTGGAGCCATGGTGTGTCCATCATCGGGATGACCAGTGATGGTGTGGTCATGGATTGAAACAAGAGTGACAGAAAGCTTCTTGTCAGAGAAACCATTAGCAGAGATGAAGTATCACCAAAGTCTGGTAGCACGGACTGTTAGAAGTCGTCCTCCTCATTAGCATATCAGGGTCACTCTCAGTATCTGACGTAATTGTCTCTGGCGCAGATGTAGTCTCATTATCTGTGGTGGTGGTCGTAGGGTTATCAATGTCTGATAACTCGTTCTCTAATTAGAGTGACATGTGTGCCGGTGCGTAGCATGTATAATCATAGTAACTACTAACAATTAGTGTATGCGAACAACTACCACATATGCACGTACATCAACCTTAAATCAAATAAGCATGTAAGTCTCAATTAATGTAAGCAAGTAATCATCCTAGTCTTCCCCAGACTATCCTCCCAGCCTCTCAGACTGAACTTCCTAGTCTCTCAGACTATCCTCCCAGCCTCTCAGACTGATCCTCCTAGTCTCTCAGACTATCCTCCCAGCCTCTCAAACTGATCCTCCTAGTCTCTCAGACTATCCTCCCAGCCTCCCAGACTGATCCTCCTAGTCTCTCAGACTATCCTCCCAG